>NC_139239.1:43572284-43973255 GCF_977018435.1 Lepisma saccharinum | reverse complement strand
TTTCGAATTACATATAGTGAAGGCCTCTATAGTGGAAAAATACACCCAGTCTGTAAAAATTTGGAAATGTTGTCTCCTTCTCTGTCGAACCAGACCAAGAGTGTTCTCAGGTGTTTCAATATATTTCTTAACATAACTAACTTTTTAAAAATGCGGGTAGCTTAGTTTGTATAGCGCTAGGCTTTTAACCTATCTGTCCAGGGTTCAAGTCCCTGGCAGGGTTGTTACAATTTTAGATTTTGTCATCGGATCTTGTGCAGACTTCAAATTTCATAAGTTATAAGCAATCTAAGTTAATTTTGGGAGTGGGCCAAATTGGTTCCTCATATAAAAAGCAATGACCAAATTGGTCGTAGCGCCTATGACCCTACTTGGGTTCATCCTCCAAAACATCTGCTTCGAGTCTCCGATGCCATGATGGAGCCCGTTCAGGTTCTACCGCCCACAAGTGCGTTCCTTCGCCAATCCAGCGAAGGTGAGAATAATAGAGCGCGACCCTTTATATATACATTCAGCTCACTGTTGGTCACCCTTTGATCTAGTTATTTTCATGCAATCACCTACATTTAGTGAATTTTGCCGTCTTTCTGTTTGATCTGTTAAATAAGCCAGTCAATAAAAATATACTTACATAGAAAAATCCTGATATAGTTGGATTCTCAAAAATATGTACAATCAGTGTTCTTGATACATTTAGCACCTGAGATAGTATAAATCAAAATCTAGTTAGTGTTGGCCTGTGTGCTTCTGGTACATGTAGTTACTTGAAAAAGCAAATATTGGTTGTGTAAAAAATAGCCTCCTTGTGAAACAATGAAAAATTAACATTATATCCTCGTAGCATTAGTTGGAAGTGCTTCTTGCAGATTAACAAAGCTCTGGCGTGTGGTCCTACGTCACCTACAATCCTCTGTAAAATTCGTGTGTTCCTATAAATTGTCGATATACATGCTAAGTCCCTAGTTACAGCCTAAGCTTTTAGCTTCATTCAGAGAATTTCAGTGTTCAGATAGTGATTGTAGCCTCGTATAATATAACAAATGCAAATAACACAGATACTGATGCACCCAAAAAAGCCAGTAATACTTCAAAAGTATCCTGAAAAAGGATATAAAGATAAATAATTCTTCTAGAATAGTAAAAAAGGTTTGGAAAGTGGACCTAGGCCCCTAAGCCGTCTGTTAACTTCGTATTGTTATTATATTGTTAAATTGTTATATTTAAGGGGAAAAAACAATATTAGTAAGCGTCCAAATATGGACCCTCGATAAAGGGGTTTCAGACCTCATAGACACATAATAATTTTCGTTACACTAAAAATTGCCCTCGTATAAAGGCAAATAGTCGAAATGTTAAACATTTCGTGTACTTTATCCAGTAAGCCTTAGCTAGAAATACAATAACAGCGTTACAGACATAAAAAATAAGCAAGCTTTGATATTCTAGTGGCACATAATAAGTATAAAATATCCTTTAAAATAATGGATGGGGTATCTGAGATCAAAATTTTCAAGCCCTCTCTCCTGCATAAATAGGCTCTAGAATTCACTAAGCCTCAAAATAATATTGGGTACATAAAATAAAAAGCAGATGGAGAGTGGTGCTGATCGCATCATCTCCAAAATAGCAAAAACAAAAGTATATAGAGCTCTATCTGGTATATTTAGAAAACTTTTACCTAGTATAGCAGTAACAAAATACTCAGCAAACTCTAAAAAAAAAAACTTTCCTACGTGGCAGGCGTAACCTGCCCTAAATAAATACATATAGAAATACAGAACCAAAAATAGCATAGTGGAAATCAGTAAACCCTAATAATAATAATAATAATAATATATTCTGTGGCTTACATTTTAGCTAAAAGTACTTTTTTTTTAGTGTTTTTGAAAAAATTAAATAAATACTAAACTCTAAGTTAAAAATTTGTAAATGTATATATGATACAAAACAAAATAAATAAAAATTAATACATACCCTGCAAAAAATCAATAAAAAAGTTGAAAACCTCTCTTTGTGCATCCAAAATATAATAACAAATCCTTCCTGACTGGATTAAATTGTGTTATTTGAGTAATAATAAGCCTAAACTTGTAAAATAAAAGGGTAGAACTTGTCAAAACATACTTTTGCATCCAAAATATAATTCAAAACACATCTAAATTGTGTTATTTGAGTAAACTAGAGAATAATCCTGTAAACTTGGAAAAAATCTCTCTCTCTCTCTCTCTCTCTCTCTCTCTCTCTCTCTCTGTGTGTGTGTGTGTGTGTGTCTTTGAGAGTCCAAAATGTAATAAAAATGATGCCTGAATAATATAAGTAGTGTCATTTGAGTAAATATTAGGGTAAACTTGTAAAATAAACAAATAAAAGTTGAGAACACACACTTTGTGTGTCGAAAATGTAACTAAAAATCTTTCCTGAACAGATAGAATTGTGTTATTTGAGTAACAATAAGCCTAAACTTGTGAAATAAACAAATAGAAGTTGAGAACACACACTTTGTGTGTCGAAAATGCGACTAAAAGTCTTTCCTGAACAGATTGAATTGTATTATTTTGGTAATAATAAGCCTAAACTTGTGAAATAAACAGATAGAAGTTGAGATCACACACTCTGTGTGTCGAAAATGCGACTAAAAGTCTTTCCTGAACAGATTGAATTGTATTATTTTGGTAATAATAAGCCTAAACTTGTGAAATAAACAGATAGAAATTGAGATCACACACTCTGTGTGTCGAAAATATAACTAACAGTCTTTCCTGAACAGATAGAATTGTGTTATTTGAGTAAAAAAATAGGCATAAACTTGTAAATAATAAATTAAAAGTTGAAAAATCTCTTTGTAAATACAAAATTTAATAAAAAATGTTGCCTGAATAGTACAAATAGTGTTATTTTGTTAAAAATTAACATAAAGTTGTAAAATAATAAGTTAAAAGTTGAAAAAATGTCTTTGTGAGTCCAAAATTTAATAAAAAGTGTTGCCTGAATAGTACAAATAGTGTTATTTTGGTAAAAAATTAACATAAAATTGTAAAATAATAAGTTAAAAAGTTGTAAAAATATCTTTGCGAGTCCAAAATTTAATAAAAAATGTTGCCTGAATAGTACAAATAGTGTTATTTTGTTAAAAATTAACATAAAGTTGTAAAATAATAAGTTAAAAGTTGAAAAAATGTCTTTGTGAGTCCAAAATTTAATAAAAAGTGTTGCCTGAATAGTACAAATAGTGTTATTTTGGTAAAAAATTAACATAAAATTGTAAAATAATAAGTTAAAAAGTTGTAAAAATATCTTTGCGAGTCCAAAATTTAATAAAAAATGTTGCCTGAATAGTACAAATAGTGTTATTTTTGTAAAAATAAAGATAAGCTGTGAAAATGTTAGACATAAAGTCAAAGTTTGGTAAAAAATAAACTCAAAATTAAGTTAAATAGCACACAGTAACATACATTTACTACCTAAATCAATAATCAAAGGGTCCTAGGTTCGTTACCCCGTGATAAAAGCAAATGGTGAAAACTGTAGGCCCCGTCCCTAATAGCTCTCCCTTCTTCATAGTACAGATAATAAAACCCTGCGCTAAAGCGTCCTGTGCCTTGGAGGCAAACCTGAGCGGAATATTAATTGGCGGCGGAAACCGGTTCTACAAGCGACGCATAGCTTCAGAGATTTGACCCTTGCTGCGCATTTCCAGACATCCTTTGTTGTCTGGTTCAATCCCTCCCCTGCCCTACAGTATTGCATAGCTTTCCCCTGTTCTTGCGTACTGGTTAACCTTGGAAAAACCGGTTCTGAAAACCTACCGACGCGTTCTCTGATTGGTGAATCAGATTCCTTCTTTGTTCTGACGTTCTGACGTCATTTGACCTTGAGCACACTCCCCAAATTCCTTTCTCCTCTACCTGAGCGGAGTTCACAGTCTCCTGTCTGGCATCTCGTACCATCGTCTTTCATAACATAATAACATACATTATTACATAGTACTAATTAATAATATTACATATCACAGGTTCGAGTACCGGGACCGTCCCCAATCGTAATTGTTCCTGTACCTACACCCATTACCACCGTTCATAGCGGTTCATAAACCATAGAAAACTTATTTTCAATACTATAAACATTAATTATTAGCGATTTATACATTACATACTTTGCAGTAATGTATAAAAAACCATATGCATAACGTTTAGTACCTCTAATTACCTTCTATATACATATTTTTCATAAAATAAATAAATATATATTCATAAAAAATTATAAACATGCAAATACATAAATGTAAAGTATTCTAAGTACTTGCAAATAAATTCTAAGTACATGCGAATTAATTAAAACCCGTGCAAATTAGTTATAAGTACATGCGAATTAATTGCGAATATTAAATAGCAACATCCGTTAGCGGTGATACCATCTACTAGTATCATCATTACAACCCTCCCACACTGTGTTAAAACAAGGATGTATCCTGTCGCCAATTTTATTTTCTCTTTTTCATAGATTGGGTGGCGAACGAAATACCAAGGGAGCAGAGCACAACCCCATCTATAGGGAAGCTAGATATACCTGTACTCTTGTATGCAGACGATATAGTAATCATGTCGGAGACAATAGAGGGGCTACAAAGGAAACTAAATAGCATATACGAGGGGTGCCAAAAATACAAAATGACAGTTGACATTAAAAAAAACACAACGAAAATCATAGCTTTCAAGAGTGGGTATACTTTCAGCAAACAAAAAAATGAATTACGGGGGGGGGGGGGGGGAGAAATTGAACCTGTCAAGCGTTTCACATACTTGGGAGTAACATTCTCTATGACTGGAAGTTGGACGCAACATATACAGACAAGAAAAAGCAAAACAAAGCTCTCAAGAGACCAAATAATACAATAAGTAAAGTACCTCAAATGCCGTTCTTAGTGATTCAGAGTTTGTACAAGTCAATAGTAACAGGAACCATGTACTATGGGGTTGAATTGTGGGGGGCTAGAGGGGGGAGCATAGTCACAAGCACCCAAACAGAATTCTATAAAAAGTGATGTGTGTAAGTAGAAGCACTGCCAATTGGGGAGTACTTAAGGAACTAGGTCTAAACAGAGAGACAGTACAACCTCGGATACGAATTTTAAATTATTGGCTTCAGCTGGCAAGGGAAGGTAACACGACACTGAAGGGTCATTGTCTGATAATGCAAGTAAGAGAAGAAAATACACGGAACTGGGCGAGGGATATAAAAAAAAACATGTTGTACTCTATTGGGATGGGGTGGGTGTGGGAAACGGGAGGTAGGGTAGATACATCAGTAGAAAACCAAATCAGAGAGAGACTGCTGGACATAGACAGACAAGAAATACTAACCGACTGCCAGACGAAGACTTCACTAAGGAACCAACTGAAATCAAGGGAATGGGGCAAAGCAAGACACATACATTTAGTAGGCAAAAAAGAAAGGGGAGGGATAGCATGGTTCAGACTGGGGGGTTGGAAACAAGTAAAAATGAAGAATGAAGCAGGGGAAACGATATGCGCTTTGTGCGGGGAGGGAGAGACGGACGAGCATCTGCTATCTGCCTGCCCCTCTACGCGTGATTTGCGAGACAAGTGGGTTAATAACATAACAGGGAGGGAAATAATGGAAGTGGTAGAAGATAGAAGAGGAACCATAAGTGAGATAGTGCAACGAGTGGGGAGATATTTGTGGGAAGTGAGAGAAAGACGAGGAAAAGCGATAGCGGTTACCGATAAGAGCGAAGAAACCGCACAAAGTAACCTTAGCTTATAATACGTGTACTGTATTATGCAATATATATATATATATGCTTTGAGGTCCGGCTATTCAAAGGTGTTTCTTTGTGATAATCAATTTCATCTAATCAATAGCCATCCTCATCGTCGTGAATGGGCAAGAATGACAGAAAAGCGACGCAAGATAGCGAAAACAGAAATTTAAATGTTATGTGCGAGTTGATTACATACATTTTCCGTGCCTAACGGAATTGGTTTGAGTGTCTGCAATAAGTTTCCTTACTATTTATCTTACGCCGCACACTTAATATTATGCTGTGATGACAACAGACTCAATTACGGTAACAAGCATAGGAAATCTCTAACATGTGTTTTTTCTCAGGACTCGTAGGCTAGCATACAGCACCACTCATGCGCGCCGACTACGTGGGTGCTCCGGGGCTCGAGCACCCACATAAATAATCTTGCGGGTGCGCCGCACCCACAAGATTTTTAGTTTGATAAAAACAAAATAAAATAAATATTTCTCACTTGCCATTATCAAAAAATAATAAGCAATTAAAACATTGAGATGGGACAGACTTTGATAAAGACAAGCTAACATTGCACAGGGACATGTTTCTAGATGTGTGCAGAACGAACAAAGAAAAAGTGGCCAACTTGTCAGACATTACAAACATTTTAAGTAGAGAAAACAGTGGTCCCATGCGTGAAATGCTCAGAATTTGTGAAGTTTTTACGGGTGATTTTAACTATACCTGTTACGTCTTGTACCTCTGAACAGTCATTTTCAGCACTTAGACGATTGAAAACGATTTTACGGTCAACAATGACCCAAAAAATATTGAATGATTTGGCAATTTTCATGTTCATAAAGAAATGACTAAAAATATTGACATTACAAAAATTGAAAACAAATTCAGAACTGCAAATGACGTAAGAAGGAATGTGTTTTATATTGAAAGTTGATATGATCCATATTTTTGTGTGACGTCATCAGTAGAAAATGTGTCACTAATATATTTATTTTGTGAAAGAAAGCGTAACCTCCTTGTTATTCTATGTAATATTGCGCCTTATTAGTAATTTATATCTTTTGTTTAATGTTTATTGTATTTTATGCTACATTATGGGTAATTTAATGTATCTTCATGTTTGCGAGAGTTCACTATACGAATTTGTATTTCTAAACATGTATAGATGTCAGTTTTGTTGTAGCATCCTTTTGTAGATAGTGAGTGATTCATCTGTACTTTAATCTGTGTTCTCAAAAATAGTATAAAAGCGAGGATATCGCGTAAGAATCATCACACTTTCGCCACGGATCGTCGAAGCTTTTAAAACTAAAAAGAACTCCTCAGGTGTTGTGCATACATCTTGGTATGGTAGTTCGGGGCGCAAGCTAGGCCTATGTGAACATAGGTACGCCGATGGCCATGCATTGATGATATGCACAATACTGCAACCATTCTACGTCAAATAATAAGGTTAGCCTAAAGATTAATTTTGAAATAAAAGGCTAAAGAGCAATTATTGGCTCGGTTATCATTGCATATCTCTTGGTGTGGTAGTTCGGGGCGCAAGCTAGGTCTATGTGATCATAGGCTTGCCGATAGCCACGCATTGAGTTTTATGCGTTTTAATTGAGTCAATTCATCAACAAAGCGAAATCCTCGCCTTCGTTTCAAGTATAGTTGCATTATAATTGCAAGAAATAAAGAATAAAACTTTTCAGTTTATACATACGACAGTAACGTGGTTTTATTTCTCTGTGCTGTGAATATTGTCTTTGCCCAACACTATCCCTGTACCTGAGAGGAGTCTGTGTACTTCACCGAGTCTCATTGTTCACCGCTGAGTATTATTAAGTTAATATTAATAGTAAAATAATACGACGCGTGAAGTAATTGTGTGCCTTAAAAAATTGGTACGTGTCAAAGTTAACATGTCATGATTATTATTATTATTATCATTTGGTACAAAAAGTTAGTCATTTTGTAGTTTCTGTTCACAACAAAATCCTTGCATAGTTCTTTCTGCAGTACAATTAAAATTATTTGCATTTATGCAGATTTTTTCATTTTAATTTGTATGAATGTGGTATTTTCTTTTAGTAACGTGTTGATAATATCATTGCCTCTTGGAATCATTGCGCATGTAAGTTGTTCAAAGTATACAATACTTGATAATTACAGATCTAACCGCCATTGATATGCACCCACAGAAATTTCGGAAAGTCGGCTCCCTTGGCACCACTTAGTAAACGTTTGCAGCTCAATTACCTTTTCCCTGCCAGAGACCTGCAGAATGCCCCTCTTTGCTCCCTTCTTGACACTGGCAGGAAGAGCGGGGTGAGGTAACGGGGAACAAGCTTCGTGGTATCAAGCTCACCATTGATGCATGGCTTTCCTCGAACCGTCTCTAATGTCATTGAATGTGCCGTTTTTACTTTCCTCAGACAAACCTTTAATCTTCCCAACGATTTATTATCCATGTTTGGAGATGACGACAGTGTTTTAGACTAACTAATGTTTTTAGCTTGAGAAGAGCTGACCTATTCCATTGTCCCCGAGGAAGTTCTTAGTGTATCCATATTTCTTAATGTGTTGTGTTTGTCCTGTTCAGGTCCCTTTACAACCTTGCATTTTAACCTTTCTCAAGAGGCTCTTTACACCCCTTTATAAAATCTTAGGTAAGGTTTGATTAAAGGGAATATTTTCATGTGTACACTGAAGGGTGCAAAATAACCATAAGTGCTGACTCACCCCCAACATTTTAATTGCTTACTTCATCTGCTTACTTCATCCATCCATCTACATACACACATATATATATGATGCCTCAAATGTCTCATTATAGCTACAGGAAATACCAATTCCAAATGGAAATGTCACATAATGTGCTTGCTCATTTAGCACCTTTCCAAAGCCAGGACAGGTCAATGCATTGCGCCAGTCCCGACTCATTTGCTGCAACACGCCCACCATCACATGATGGTAAACGGACATGCAGATGGTGCAAGTCCCAAATTTTCTCCTTGTAAACCATCGACTTGTGGTGACTCTGTAGGTAAAAACCGAGGGGTGTGAGGTCCAGGGAGTGGGGTGGTCATTCCACAGGTTCTCGTCGGTCTATCCAATGGTTGAGTAACTGGCTGTGCAGCGATTGAGCTACGGGACGGGCGTAATGAAGAGGGGGGGAGGGGGCATGCTGTAGAAAGTACGCAGGGAAATATCCTCTGCAATCAACACCAGCAGTATCACCGTCTGCTGCAACATCACCAAGTGCAATTCCCCATTCCCCAGGTTCATCAATGAAGATGGGTCCTAGGAGGCATTAGTCTTGTTCCAGTAACTCATTTCTGGCTGTTAACATAAAAAATCTGAGGAGAGAATGTCAACATCAAAGGCCACCTGGTCAAGTCGACCTTGCACACATTCGCAGAATTCGACAGTTCGGGCGTAATCGTCTTCACCCAGCTTCTATAGATGTGTAGATGCAGATGCATTTTGAAGGGGTGTAGTTTGTTCATTTTTATTATCCGGTCACTACTGCTGAAGTTGTTGCTCTTCGACGGTGCTGCAAACATGCGTCGCCCATCCTAAAGGACTCTCGTCTTCCACATTCCGGGCCCTCTGAAACTTTGCGATGAGTGTCGTGCCCTGGGCGACGGTCTTTCCTGGGTCGTGCTTCTAAATATATTTGCAATACGTCTTGTGTGCTGTCTGATCCAGACAGGAGAATGAGTTAATGCTATTTTGGCACCTGACCTGCAAGGAAAGAACATATGGAGACTTCTGGGACACCCTGTGATAGTGAAATGGAGAATACAAACTACAGAAATAATAACAACGACACCAAAAATACAGTGCCTGATTATCTCAGTTTTTTTGTGATTTATTTGTGCTTTCAACTGGCAGTGACAAACAGGCGTTGTTATTTTATTTACTGAAATATTTTTATATTTTTGTATCCATCTTCCCCTTCACGATAACGAAATCTTCCACAACACTTGTACAAGAGATTGTAATTAGTGTAGTCATGTATGGCATTTGCAAATCAGAAATTAGAATCAATGTTTTAATTATTATTAATATTATTTACTTTGAAAATGCTGTAGAATGAAACTACGATAATTTTACGGAATTGTCACTATAAAGTGAACGAAATTATGTAATTCTCTTGTACCAGAAAATATAGAAGCAAGAAAGGCTTAGATAAAGCAAATATCTTATTTCAGATCGACCAAAGGACTGTGATGTTCAACAGAAACTCTATCCGTGGGAAATTAATATCCTCTCCAAATACAGCCACTCTGATGTATCCAAGTGGGAAAATTCGGGTAAGGAAAGTTCAAATTATTTTGCTAACCTGATTTTTTTTTTAAATGTGGCTATTTATTAATTTATTATTATTTATAATTTCTCGAGCGTAGTATGAGACTATTTTTAAACTGGATAGAAACAATATTAACTTTCAAAACCAAAGCAGGCAAACGCAGATTTTGATTTTGTGGGAGCCACGTCAAAGAGTCCAATAATGAGAAGAGTGTTCTAAAATAACGAAGAAACTGAAAAAAGTTTTTATATTTCAGCCGTCTTTCCTCTTCCTCCCGCATCCCCAAGAGTTCATCAGCTGGTAAGTATCTGATGTTATATTTTACAATACAATGTAAAGTTAGTGAGTTACAGGAGTCATTTCTTTATAGAAACTACACTGATTCAATTAGAATAATCTATTTATTATTAAACAAATTATATTAATATTAATAATAATAATACACGACAGGTAAAAGATGAACAACAAAGTGTAAATATAATTTACTGAGGATGTTTCAAGCGGCATAAACAACCTCCCCATTCTTCTCATAACGGCACATTAATTGCCACTTTTTGGTTACTGCATACCTTGTACGTATTGTTTTGAAAATATCCTGTAATTACTTTCAAGAACTATATTTTAAAACGCCTCATTGAGTCCAATTATTTTTTTTAATATAGGAATGTACTTAAAAACAAAAAGCATATTTAGGTTGGTGGGTTTTTTCTAGCCTCCGCTACTCCACGTTGGAGCACTGTGTTCGCCATTGCATCAGATATAGAGCGACCACAAACAAAATAATCTTAGACCGAAGCCTTCGCGCACCTTTCCCTCTAACAGTTTAGCTCGCACCACGAGAAACCTTCTCATTCTGCCCCTCCCCTACTATACACCCGCGAGGCCTCCCCGATGGCGCAGTGGTAGCGTCGTCGCCTTGTAACCAAAGGGTCCCGGGTTCGATTCCCGGTGGAGGCACATAGTGGTTCGGATCCCACTTTAAACTGTAGGTCCAGTCCCGATTAACCTTACTGTGCATAAAGTGGACTTAAAAACAACAATTCAATATACACCCGTGAGTGCGCTGCACATGACACGCTGTTCTGCGCGTTTTCTTTTGCAGGCCGTTAGGACGAAAGTCTACAATAAAAGCGAGGTTAGAGTTCATGTGCAAAACTTTTCAAAGAGTCTGCTTCAGAATGGAAAAAAAGTAGTGAATGTGATACTACAGGGCCAGAGTCTAGTCTCATAATGCATCCCCCAGGATTAGGATAATTTGCATAGGCACTTGATCTGCTGTCTTTCGCGGAACCCCTCGTCCATGTTTTCACCCTACAATTAAAAATTTAGTATTATATGTAGTCTTTCCAGATATTTCAGGAGGGAAGGAAAGCTCCTCCCTTCCGCCGGCTCCCTTGTCTGGTAAAAGATGTAATTCTAGCCAGGGTTGTTAAAGGTCCAGGAACCCATAAATTCTAATGGGTTCTATTGGGTTCCGCTGCAGGACCGGGACCTTTTTTCTCGCACAATTTCAATTCGGTCCAAGTTGTGTATTGTTACATTGAAAAAAGGTTCCTGGGCCGTATTTTAATTGTTCCTGAAAAAAAGGTTCCTGGACCGTATTTAAATTTACGCGGGACCGAATTGAATTCCTTCCGGAAAAAAAGGTTGCTGGACCGAATTGAAATACTTTACAGGTAAAAAGGTTCTTTACGGCCCAGAACCCGTTTGCGCTTGCTGATTTTCTCTCCTGGACCGGAATTGAATTTATTTAAAATTCCTGGACCTTTAACAACCCTGATTCTAGCTGCTTTTCAGGGCCTCCCCGATGGCGTAGTGGTAGCGTCGTTGACTTGTAATCAAGGGGTCCCGGGTTCGATTCCCGGTGGAGGCACATAGTGGTTCGGATCCCACTTTAAACTGTAGGTCCAGGCCCGATTAGCCTTACTGTGCATAAAGTGGACTTAAAACAACAAATCAATCCAATCTAGCTGCTTTTCACCACTACGTGCTGAGTCACAGCGCATGGGCTCTGTTGCCGATACACTAGCGTGATGTGCTTCTTCGCAGAAGCGCTTTCCACATTGCAAAAATCCTTCGCACGGTACTTTTTATCTATTTGATCTTGCAGCTACATCACGATCTCCTTCGAATCTGAACAGAAAGCTCTTCCATGCGGTCGCATAGTATGTATAATATTCTGTCGCCTAGGGGATAAAATCATAACACAGAAACATAGGCATGCGCAGACCCTCCTGATGGAGGCACATAGTGGTTCATAAAGTGGATCCCACTATTAAACTGTAGGTACAATCCCAATTAGCCTTTTTGTGCATAAAACCCATGGCTCGACAGCCCTTGAAGGATTTAGGCCGGTCTCCCGCCTGCCAGTACACGTCGAACCCCCAGCCGTTATAGGAGATTTCCGAGACCAGGTTACGCTACTCACTCGTAGCTCCCCAAATTCCTCAAGATGGTGGGTTGCCACCGGTCCTACACACAGGCCGAAAACCCAGACTAAACACAGGCGGACTTGAACCCATGCCGTCCCGCAGTTGGACTCCAAAGCACAGCACCTTAGACCGCACGGCACGGTCAAGTAGGAGGACATTCTGTGCACAAAGTGGACTTAAAACACTAACTCTATCAATCAATAGCAGACCCCCTGATTTGAGGGGTGGGGGACAAACGCAACAGACCTAACCTAACAACGTAGGCATTCCTTGTCTGACGTCAGACCCGTGGCGAGCTTTGATAACAACAGGGACCAGTTCGCTGATGTGGTGTGCTGTCTGCTCCTTTGGTGAGATTTCAGTAGAGTTATAATTTTCCCCTTGTTTATCTATGGTTGTAGTTAGAGTGATACATGTGGGTGGAGGGAGGGGAGATTGTGAAGACGAGTTGTTAGTGTAGTAAACCCATCCAATAAAGGGTGTGGTATATTTGTACATGATTGTGCTTACAATAATATTTGTTCCACAATCCTCTAGTTTTGTATTATTTTGGTTTCAGCGAGAAACTGAAAAGTACCTTCAGGAAATTGTTGAATACTTGAAGCAAGTTCAAATCGACATCCTCACTGCGCTTGCAGGAAATTTGATGAAAGAAATAGACAAACTTGTTTTTCTGTACATAGTGCATAAAAATTATTGTATATATGTGAGGACAATGTCCAAACAAGTGAAGAAGATAACAGAGATGTTGAGGGAACGAAGAGACATTGTGCCGAGAATCTACAAGTATGTGAATGAGATCTTTTCCGTATCCTGTGCAACATCCTTGATGGTAGAAGATACTAGGTTAATCAACCTCATTGAACAACTGAAAGGAGAAGAACAAACAAGACAGATAAGCACAGACGTAAGTAAAAATCACTTAGCTTTATAAAAATTAAGACACATCCGTATGAGAACACTGTGAAAACACCACTCTTACTTCTAAAATGGGAGGAGGAGCATTGCATGGCACAATTTGTCACACTATTCAAATATTCGCCTTTAGAACATATGGTAGCATTTAAAATATTGTCTACAATTTGTTAAAAAAAATGGAACACAGGCTCATTTGTGTCATGTCATCTCTGAAATAGATGGTCTTGTACGTACCCTCATTTCTGTAATCAACATCGATATACTAAGGTAATCAAAAATGAGAAAAGAAATTACGGATACGAAATTATGAATGAATTCAATAAAATTAGGACTATACTGCCATTCAACTCCATTGTTTATCATTGCTATCGAATGTTTATGGGAAAAATTGAACTTTCTTCACTGTGTGGGACAACTAATTGATCCATGGGAACCGGTTTTTCAAGGATCCGACCAATGATGTTATTGTATATCGCACTATATTGGCATTTGAGAGATCTCTCAATGTATTACCCGTATAGTATCTGAGGAACACACACACACACACACACACACACACGCACAAACACAAACGTACACACAGACGCACGGACCCACCATGTATGTATATATATGTATATATATATATATATATACATGGAACATATACATATATAAAATAAAGTAAATAATTAATATTATATATATAATTTTAATTATTTACTTTATTTTATCATAATCTTTTTAATTGGAAGTTGAATGTACTTGAATATACATACTAAGTAAATTATCTACCAACAATGGCAAAGTTCTGCATTATGCAGAGGACATCAATATGAACAACTTTTCTTAATTTTCTTTCTGTCGGATAACATATTAAAGATGATAATATATTAAGGAGACAGCATCATGTCATCGGAGACACATAAATGATGCATGTGCGTTGCACTCGCGATGTGCGTTAGCTTTCGTATCACACACTGAAAGTGTAGGCTACCTACATGCACTATAAATCTAACCACCTCAAGAGTACAAAAATTGTCATAATCTTACGCGAAGCTCAAGGGTTAGAAGCTTCTGCTCAAATGTAGCAACACAGAGCCGGGGTAGTGAAAAGGTAGTCGTAATTTGCACGCAAGCATAAACACACTCACACAAAAATATTGAATTGAATTATTAAACGGTGTCCATATATATTTAATGTCAGTGTACATAAAAGTAAATTACTAAATATTGTAACATATTATTAATTAATGAATATATGATATAATTCGTTATCTTTAAATATATGATATATTTGTGAAGTAGCAAAGTAATTTCCTTACACGCTGTTTCAAAATGTTTATAAGTTAAAAAAGAGTTAAAATAGTTTTTCTACCTATAAGCTTTTCTTCATATTAATGCCTAACATTTAAATTTCATACAGTGGCGAAGTGTGACATTTTTACGTAGTCATCGCAAGGCTTGCCAAACGTCAGGGACAATCTTTCAATCGTGGAGGGGGAGGGGGGATTTCTACATTGTTAATGATGATAACAGTGTTCGTACAGACGTGTGAAGTAGAAATGGCCAAATTAATTTTCTTCTACGTTGTATATGATCGTAAAATAAGGAAGACTAAACTTTCTTAAATTCTACCCGAAAAATGGAAAAATTGTTAAACGTCTCTCTCCGAAATTCAGGTAGTAAAATTTCTGAATCGAGATTTTAAATTTTCCGGAATCCTGATGTTGTTGACCATCCCTAGTGTGAAAGTAAGATATGTTAGGGAAAAGGTTCTGTCTAAGTAAGTATGTCTGTCACCTCAAGAACAAAAATCTTGATCAGTCTTGTCATTCGTAAGCATAGTAAACACAAAACAACATTGAAGTACTTCGTGTTTTGTAAAGTAAGAACATTATTTTCAGAAAACTATATTTGAACCGCAGGATCAAAAGAAAGAAAAAATTGAAAAGGAGAAATACTGTGAAGGAAATACAATGGATCCAGAACTGCTCCCCCCCCCCCCCTCAGCTCTTTCTAGCACTAACCGTGGGGAAATTTATGCTTTTGCTTATTTATGACGTCACTGAAAGCCTGCCGTGTTTGTAAACAAGGGAGCTGAAAAAAGGCTCCTTATGACCAGACCTTCAATGTACCTTCATATGTAGTGTAGTTTTGTGGATTTCCTAAATTTGTTTCCGATAAATGACAGCCACAAGTTATCATTGTTATTATAATTGTTGTAGGAATTATTAAATATTTATGCTGAATAAGGATTTATGATTTGTATATTTCAGTTTATCACGAAGCAGGTGTACAAGGCCATCTCCGGAAAAGTCCTGCAGAAAGTTGGCTGGAATGAAATATCAAAGGAGAGAAGAACATGCTTACGCCTTTCCAACTTCTTGGAGAGACCTGAAGAGTAAGTTACAAGATATATCATATATGTGTAGATTAACATTAATAAGTAGTGGCTAAGTCGGTAACGCGTGTGACTACCATGCTCAAGGTGCCGGGTTCGATCCCCGGCCGGTTCAAACGTTTCTAACGTTGGAAGCGGCTCCTGCGTCCACCCAGCGTCGAATGACATGGTTACCGGTGGGAAACACTGGGGGGTAAAGGCGGTCAGGGGCGTGATGCTGATCACATCACCACCACTCACGACTGGATCAAGAAAGTGTTGGGCGTTACCCCCACACCCACTATACGCCTTCATGGCGTGGTGCTAAGCACTTTACTTTTTTTTATTACATTAATAAGTAGAGAATATTATCTAATGTATGCTAGTCAGTGTGTGAGGATCACCCTGGCTTTCCACCGTTTTAGCATCTTCTCTCAATGGAAAAGTTTTCCTCCAGGCGTGCTCCCTGATCCCAATAAAAACACTGCTTAAAATATACTATTACTTTTGGGAAACAGATGTTACTAGAATATATCCTAAGAATAATAATTAAAATAAATTATACATTGTGCAGTATGTTCTGAGTAGAAAATTTATAATTCAAAATTATTCAAAGATGCCTGATCTCCCTTTACCTCTGCCAAGTGTATATTTTTCCGTTGCATATTCTGACTGTTGTTTCTTTTAAAAAGAACACAAAAAAAACATTGATGGGGCCTTCTGTGCATAGCGCCCTAGGCTTGAGACCCCTACCCTACCCCTCGCTACGGGCCTGGCACTGATCGAAGATTATTCTTTTAGGGCAGTAGCTGAGGAGACCGGGCTCGTTGCTTGTGGAAGATTCAAGCGTTCAATCCGTGCCTGCTTTGGTTCCCTCAGGCGAAATACGGACAGAGGAGGTAAGATTATATCTTTGAAATTTGAAAGTAATAATATTTTTTATTTGTGTTTCTATTAATTTCAATGTATTCTAAACCCTAGAACACTAACCATTACTCAGAGGCGCAACCACGAATATTTGTCTGGGGGGGCCAAGTACCAGGATAAACGTACTACTATTACTACTACTACTACTACTACTACTACTACTAATAATAATAAAAAAATGTTATTATTATTAGTAGTACTGGTAGTAGTAGTAGTATCAAAGACGTTATTATACTCGTAAATTACGCAAAAAAAGGGTAGAAGTCAGTTCTAAAGCATTTGCGTTGGAACAAAGGATTTGAAATATATTTTTTTCAAAACGTTCAATTTCACATTAATAATGGAAACAAGCAAAGAAACTGTATTTTTGAAAGACAGAAAATGCATGACTAATATAATTCTTTTTTACATATAACGTATATACTATATAGCCTAACTTTCATGTACAAAATATGCTTTACACATATGCAACATGGAGCGACATACAATAGGAAAATTCACATGCAACATGCTAACACAAAATTGTGTACAGTGTTGGCGATTAGGATGGGGGGAGCGAGGGGAGCAGTTGGCCCCAACCTTTTGCCACTGTTACCCCTACACTAGGCTAAACCTTATCTACCAAGGAAAATAAAATGTTCTTGCCCCCCCACACCCGCAGTTTTGGTACCTTGGTCCGTAGTTTTGGAATCCAACCGCCGCCACTGGTTGTGTACGTATTTAAAGTTTCTTTAATACATAATGTACAACAAACATATCTTATTTAAATACATTACATAATCAATGCATCCACCTCATAATAAACCAACAGCAACAATTATGGAAACTGTCTCTCAAATGTGCACGCTCCTTTTCCTCCCAACAAAATGGTCATGCATTTAAGACAAAATCATGCAGAGAAGTTTTACTTCTCTCTCTCTGGTAATTTACAATGCATTAAAGTAAATTATCATTTATTGCGAGCGGAGGAACAATTTTAGATCATTTTTTCTATTCAAATTGAAGACAATATTGATTTAATAGGGCGCAAATAATTTCACGGGCCGGCATGGTATTTTCTTTTCTACAACTTTTTCATTTAGATCGTTCAGCGCCCAGGGCCACTTCCAACTGTCCCCTAGCTACGACTCTGAACTTGATAAGACCAAGAAGAGCAGGGTTGCTAGCGAAGCGAGCAAGAAAATTTTAAGAAATGTATTTTTATTTACATACAATTTGAAATCGACGGAGGCAATGGCCCCTCTGTGCCCACTTAGGTGCCCTAGGCCTTAAATGTTTTGCCTTCCTTGGTCCCCTAGAATTGATTTCCGTCCAAGGTTGGGATGACAATGCCCCATGCCCCCCTGTGGTTGCGCCACTGCAATTATTGGTGTGAACGTGTTCACTAAGCCCCCGAAAATTTTACGATGCTACAAAACCGTTCGTGATTATGAAAACTGGTTTGACGTATGTACTTCTTGGGGGATCTTGTGAAAGTTTGCACCACTGCTTCCATCCCTCTTTCGTCCGATACTGATTTCTTCCTGCCGCACCTTCCCAGCTCACACACAGTTCCTTCCCTCTCAAACTTGTAGCGTAATTTTGTAATTGTTACACGTGACGGTGGCGCAGTATCAAATTCTGCCCGCCATCGTCTCTGCACTTCTTTCATGTTCTCACATTTCCAAAAACACTTTAAAATCCACTTCCACCGTTGCTCAACGGAAAGGTTCCCAGCCATCTTGTCAATTACTTGTCACTACTGGCAACTTAACTGAAATTAAAGAAAAACAAATGAATGGCAACAAGCACTAATCATGACAGATCCAGATACAAAAAGTTCCATCAGGTTATCTGTAATACTTTTTCTGTTATTAACATTCAAATAGTGTAAACCCCTTTGTGGGACACACTGTATTTACAGCAGGATTAATACATTTTCCGTGAATTTCATAACTCACAAGATACTCACAGACTTCAGAAAGTGTCGAATCGGTATGTAAACGGTAAATTTCGTGTTTGAGTCTATTTCACATTTTGCAGTTCATTTCGCATCATTTCGTGACAACACAGGGTAGGAAATTGCACCTCACACCTTTCAGAAACATGAAAAATTAACATTACAATGTATTATTTCACATTTCGTTTTCTCGTCAAAAACGAAATATGCATGCCTCTAATAATTAGTTACCATGAGTGCTGATAATTAACGATTACACTCCAGACTTCAAAACTGAAGCTGTTTGAACAGCAACATGCTCTTATAAGCAATCTTAAAAATCGCGACCCTTAAACATACGCAATTATGGCATTTTTCGTCACTAACACGCATTTAGAATGCTTTTGTAGGCCTTATTGGAAAGTTTTCCTTTCCTTTGACCAATGACAGAGATAAATAAATCTTCAAACAGGACCAATAAAAGTTCATTTACACCGCTTGCATCAACAGATATTAGTAATAAATCGACCACCATTTTGAAAACGTCCGGCATTGCTGAACAACGGAGTATTTTAAATGCCCTCAATCTCTAAAATGGTATTAAGACGGATATTAAACCACATTCCAAGTTTCACGCTTTTATCACTAAAATGCACGATTTTTCTCCTATCCGCCGTACTAAAAGAACAAATTGTAAGGAGAAATTATAAAGCAAGAGATGAAATGCAGTTTACTGCTTTAATCCATCATTTATTACAAATGTATGTGGCATATGATTAATGGTAAGACTTTATTTTGTGCTTAATTGCCTTCATAAAATTTCAGTAAAGATATAGTAATAAATCGGCTGCCATTGCTGACCAACAGAGTATTTTAAATGCCTCCAATCTTTAAAATGATATTGAGACGGATATTAAACCACATTCCAAGTTTCATGCTTTTATCACAAAATGCGCAATTCAGCAAAATATCTGCACATATCGGCCGGACTATTTGGGAGGAAGGACAAACTAGTGACTGATTATAATTACATATAGAAATCCAGCATTGTGCAGATGATCTTAACTGTGAGCAAAAACAAATTCTAACGCTTTACATTTTACATTACACCATTATAATTTGTAATAATTAGGTTTAAGATTTCTTAACCCAGGTAAAACCCAAACCCGTGGCCATGCGGTCTCAGGCGCTGCATTTTGGACTCCGACTGCGGAACGGCATGGGTTCGATTCCGCCTGGCTTCAGTGTCTGGGTTTCTGGCCTGTGTATAGGACCGGTGGCAACTCACCATCGTGAGGTAATTGGGGAGCTACGAGTGAGTAGCGTAATCCGGTCTCGTAAATCTATAACGGCTGAGATTTTGACGTGCTGACCCCACGCCAGCTCATTACTCCAATACTGGTTGAAGATCTCCACACCTCTAGGTAGGATTGTGGGAGGGAGACTGGCAGACAGGAGATTGGCCAAGGCCCTTCCAGGGCTGTCGAGCTGGTAATTTTTATTATTATAATACTGTTATTTTACTTTCACAACTGACACGAATACTATTTTGAAGTGCACATTGAACAGCCACATACCGTGTATGTTGGCTGTAACTAATAGACTGTGATGTGTGTATCACCCCAGTAAATAAATCT
The DNA here is from genome assembly GCF_977018435.1 of Lepisma saccharinum. Lineage (NCBI taxonomy): Eukaryota > Metazoa > Arthropoda > Insecta > Zygentoma > Lepismatidae > Lepisma > Lepisma saccharinum. The sequence continues at coordinate 43,952,976 of NC_139239.1, read as the reverse complement.
GCTAATATTGTAATGATACATAAATTATGAATTGTATTATTTCTTCATGGCTTTCAAAGTAAATTTCACAATAAGTATTTTATGAGCAAAGAACGGTCAATGTAGTATAAATTAGATTTGGTAACTTAATGTAAACACCACAATTTTTGCAGTTTGGATGTTGTGAAGTTTATATAATTTATTTAACTAGTTCGTATTAGGTAATAAATTTCAAAACCGTACGGAGAAGAGTTTGATTAGAATTTGATTGATTGATTGGGTGTTTAAGTCCACTTTATGCGCAGAAAGGCTAATCGGGACTGGACCTAAAATTTGGAATCGGAGCCACTACGTGCCTCCACCGGGTATCGAACCCGGGACCCCTTGAACACAAGGCAACGACTCTACCACTGCGCCATCGGAGAGGTCAGTTTCATTAGAAGGTGCAACTTCTATCGAAATATACGGGTAATGTAACTTCATGCTAGTGTGTTCGTAAAGTGGTATATCAACTTGAAATGGCATATGTTATATACTCAGATTCACTGCTACGGGTTACATGTGCTGCATTTTTCAACAGTGTCAATGTTATTCTCTTATTTTTTTTAAAGAGAAAACATTGTTTTTAAATTATCTTCAGCATTTATTATCATCTATACTTGTGAAGTGGTATACAGTGTTTGTGCAGTCGCCATTTTTAAAGATGCGATTTTAAGGTTTGTGAGAGACCTCTTTTGTTGCCTTCGCGAACTGAAAACGTAAAAAAAATTATGGTAGTTTCGAGTCGGTACACCGCCAGGAAGTGAAGACGAACCAAACTGTCTTGTGAGACTGGCTTTAGTAACTTTTTAAGCATACTGAACGTTTATGAAACCATAATTTTATTTTTTAATGCTTGAAAAATATCCAGATAGACAAGGTTAATACACGGTGTACATTTCAAAAGTACGAAAATTATGTACGTTCAAAGTCTCGGTTGCGTGACCTCTCGGACACCCTTCAGAACAGTCCGTAAATACATTTACATACCAGGTGTGGCAATAAAGTTTCCGGACTCATGATGTAAATCTTTTATTGAAAAAATCAGACAATTGAAATATTGTACCCTTCAATGGAGTCCCCTACCCGATCCATAACCCTCTCCATGAGGATCTCCCACTGCTAGAAGCAGTGTTGCAGGTCATTTTCTGATATACTGTTCAAGAGTCGCGTCGCTTTGGCTTTCACCGCGTCCGCAGACTCGAAACGGGTTCCTTTTAGTGCAGACTTGATTTTTGGAAAGAGAAAAAGTTGCACGGGGCTATGTCCGGCAAGTAGGGTGGATATTCCAACACTGGAATTTTGTGTTTTACCAAAAACGTCTAAACAGATAGCGCGTTGTTCTGATGAAGCATGCATGAGCCATTCTTCCACATGTCTGGTCTCCTTCTTCTCACCCGTCCACGAAGGATCCCCAAAACATTCTTATGATACAACTAATTGACAGTCTGGTTTTCAGGCACCAAATCAACGACCAATTTTAGCGCCTTCTCGATACTGACTTGAGTTTTCGATGAGCAAGGGCGGCCTGATCGTGGATCGTCCCCGACACCTTCTCTACCCTCCTTAAACTGCTTAAACTACTCGAAAACTCGTGTGGAAATAAACACTGATCCTCGCACGGTCCGCTTCTAACAAATGCTACAGCCAGACTGTTCCACGCATGTGCGTAAAAGTTCGTGCGCAGGCAGAGGATAGTCCACAGGTCAGTATCCTACCCAGCTCTTTGTTATCGACTTGACCTAAAATCAATAAGAAAATCAATCCGGAAACTTTATTGCCACACCTTGTATTCGGCTCTTTAATTCTTAATAGAATTCATAGTGTGCCAAAGTCATTTGCAGAAATTCAATAAAGAATAAAAAAGCAACAAACAAAGAAATAAAAACTCAAATAACTTTCGTATTATATTGAAAAATGTATTAATAAGTAGTTATTCCACATGACATTTTTATTCCAGATTCTAAATTATGAAATTTTTTGTTTTGTTTTCAGGTTCTTCAAGAAGTGGAGGCAAGCTATTGTAGTGTCTCCATTTCCTCCTCTCCTCTTCCTCTTCCTCTCCTCTCCTATGTTACTTCCTCTCCTGTCCTATCTGTATCGTAAGATTCTACTTCCTCTCCTCTCCTCCTATGTGTATCGTAAGATTATTTCTTACTTCCTCTCCTCTCCTCCTATGTGTATCGTAAGATTATTTCTTACTTCCTCTCCTCTGCTCCAATGTGTATCGTAAGATTATTTCTTACTTCCTCTCCTCTCCTCCTATGTGTATCGTAAGATTATTTCTTACTTCCTCTCCTCTCCTCCTATGTGTATCGTAAGATTATTTCTTACTTCCTCTCCTCTGCTCCAATGTGTATCGTAAGATTATTTCTTACTTCCTCTCCTCTCCTCCTATGTGTATCGTAAGATTATTTCTTATTTCCTCTCCTCTCCTGTGTGTATTACTTCCTCTCCTCTCCTATGTCTACATTCAGAATGTTACTTCCTCTCCTTGATTGCCTTTCCTCTTTTCTGAGCACAAGCAACTGGATTCTGCAAAGATAGTCTACAAATCGTCCGGAATATGATATTATCACATACTTGAAATTTTATATCAGTAAATATTTTATATGCAATGCAATAAATTTGTTGTAGCGCTTTGTCATTGTGTATTATTTAACAATGAGTCAATGGGGGATCAAGGAATTGCAATTTGGAGGGGCGAATTTCACCGAGAGAAAATTCTAACCTACGCTTGTACTGTTTTATATAAAATAATATATAGTAACTCAGAGTGGCGGCGATAAGAAGGGCAAGTTGTGGTGGCAGTTGCCTCCACTTTTCGCCACTTTTGCCCCCGTACTATGCTAAACCTAACCTAGAAAGGGAAATAAACTGTCTTTGCCCCCCCAAGTTGTTTTGGCACCTTGCCCCCCCCTCCGGTTTTGGAACCCAATCGCTGCCACTGAGTAACTGTAAATAGGAATCAAGTTGATTTCCATATTCTCTTCTCCAGCCGTTCGTTCACAACTCTCGAGACGTTACGAAGAGTCATGAAGCACTTAGTCGAACCTGAAGAAGAAGGAAAAGAAGGAGGGTCATGTGGGATGGTTTTTGCGTGGCTTACTCTGTTACGTATCTCTGACGTCACGAGATTGGCAAGTCTTCACAGTTTCTTGGGTCTCAGCTTCTACTGCCTCGTAGAGCTCCGACACAGTAAATAGTCCCTAACGAACCTACACCAGTTATGTGAAAGAAACAGGGAAATGATTTTAAAAAAGTATAAAATATTACCTACACATGGAAACAGATCTTCATATGAGATCGTTGAAGATAGGCATTCGCTGTTCACTGTTCAAGGCTGACGGGAGAGCAGTTGGGGTGAGGGGAAACTAACACAATCTCTTGCAAGGGTGGAATGACGATTTTTTGTTTGTTGTGAAGCAGTTGACCATCTGGCGCGCAGGCGAGCGAAGAAAGCAAACATGAATTATTGTTCTTTTAACACGTAACATATTTTTCATGGATAGTAAAGCCGTAATTGGATGACAAAAGATTCTCAAACATATATGAAATGGAAGATAGTAAACACAGCCACGCTTTCATCTATCTTGAATCTTGGATATATCATTATGTGGGAGAAGCGGGGAGGCGAAAAGGCTCTCTCTCCTCTCTCTCTCTCTTCAATCTTCCATAAAGAACAATGAAGGGAAAACCGAAAACTGTTCCTATTTTGTATCTACAGTTCCTAATAGAAATTACAATTTTTGTAACTATAATTGGCTTACGCAGAATTTTGTCCCGAGGTGTTTCAAGTTTATTTAGATTTTAGTATTTATAGTAATCACAATACATTGTTTTTATTATAACATTTATTAACAATACTAATCAAATAATATGAACGGTTAATTTTTTCGCTGGATATGACACTAATTAGTTTAAAACAGATCACGAATTAAACATTTCTTCAGTTTGTCCAGTCAGTGATCACAACAGGTTCATTGAATGACCAATGTTCCATATGACATACACATATCATTCTGATCATGCACAATGCTAAAATTGTAGTTTTACAACTTTGATTTTACAACGAACAACGCTCACACTGGAAGAGTAAAGTTGTGCGTTACTGAATTGAAGACTGAAATTGGTAAACGATGTAAGTGCCACAATAATCCAAACACCGTTTTCCACGTTAAACTGAAATGTGCCATGCTTTATCATGTGGTAAACGTGAAAAGTGGCTGGTAGCCCTCTAAGTACAGAGGTTGATTCATTTATATTGAGCTGAATTCGAATGTGCCACCTACTTCGGAAATGCAGTGTTTCCACAACCGGGCGTGTTCGATCTGCAGGCCACCACTATTGCCCGGCATCGGAGTTTCCATTGCAGCTGGACCATGGGTATTGCATCCCACTCCTCGTTACACAGGCCGGAGATGGTGTCGACTCGATGATGGGACAGGCGCCGCTTGAGGAGTCCGAAAGCACAATAGTTCATTGGACTGGCATCTGGACTCTTGACAGGGATCTCAGAGAAGGGAATTGCAGAAATTCCAGTTTCCTGTTCCACTTCCACCGATCACCCGCTAGATGACGTTCATACAGCCTCTTGCAGTTCCTTTCTCGCTCAGCCACATGACACGGTTTCAGGGCGTGCACACTGCTCTTGTGAATGACCTTGAGGCGTAAATACCTGTTAATGGCGCGGTTGATTGTCGCCTGCGATGTGCGGCATTTGCTGGTCATTGCACGCTGTGTGGGGGGATTTTTGGAGGTCGCCATACGCCGAACAACATGCAATAGCGGCTGGGTCCTCTTCACGGGAGGCCGGTGTCTAGCTGCTCGCGTAGGTGTGGTGGGCCCAGGACTCTGGGCCGCATACTTCCATATAATACGAATCACAGTGGCATGACCTACACGAAAATTATGCACTTTACACATTTCTACGATGTGCGACGCATCTTACCGTCGAAAAGGGCAACAATCTACCCCCCCCCCCCCCCCCAGAATCTGTTCAGTTTCGGCGGAATCAGACTACGCTCGACCACACTGCTCTACTGCGTGACTAACGAGATACTGTTGCTTGTGTGTTAAAGCACATTTTCTCACTATGATTACAATGAATTGTATCATTATCTGTTGTACAAAAACGTATGTTTCTTCAGCACATTCTTGGCATTGCCCCCGACTCGTATCGAAAACTAGAAGGTGAACTATATGTAACTTACCGAAAGCAGTGTCTTTCCCCAACGGACATACCGCGCTAAATATACCGGTTTTCGTCCCAACACCGAAGTCAAGCAGCTACGGGTCTGGTAAGAACTTCAATGGGGGACCGCCTGGGGACACCAGGTACTGTTGGAAACCTTTTTTTTAATGCTGATAATGACCTTTTTTGTAACTTGAAGTCAGTCAATCAACCACAGTTTTTGAGGAGGATACGTTCCTGCCTTTTATTTGATGTATTTTATGTGCGTTTTTGTTTAAAAACCCAACCCTTCACAAAATTTGCTTCTCTGTCTTTCAGTTTTAATGTTAACACATCTCTCGAAGGTTGTTAAAGCACATTTTCTCACTATGATTACAATGAAATGTATCATTATTTGGTGTAGTAACAATTATGTTTAATCTACACATTCTTGGCAGTGAACACAAAACGAGACATAACCCGTCTCGTCTCGTGGAGTATATCTATCTTACCGAAAGCAGTACCTTTCGCCAACGGTCATACCGCGCTGAATATACCGGTTCTCGTCCGATCACCGAAGTCAAGCAGCGTCGGGCCTGGTAAGTACTTGGATGGGTGACCTCCTGGGAACACCAGGTACTGTTGGCAACCTTTTTCTTATTTTACGTTGATAGTGACCTTTTTACTAATTTGAAGCCAATCAATCACTGACAGTTTCTGCAGAATCACCTTTTTATAGCTGTCAGCAAATAATATATTTAACAAATGTATGTTAATATATATGAAAATCTGGGAAACTGATGTTTTTTTAGTTTTTTTTTATCATGCTGGGTTGCAGGATGCTGTCGTATTACAGCCGGACGCCATAATTACGGTGGAGAGCGGTGTCTGGATCCGCCGTGTCTCTCTCCGTAGGTCCGGCGTTGGTAGTTTTCGGCAAGGATACGAGTCTGCGTTCTTATGGGGTGTATATTTTGTGCAAAATCCTTTTACTGCACTACATTTTCTTTTCTATCTTGTAGCTTTAATGTTAGCACATCTCTCGAAGTGGGTTAGAGCACATTTTCTCACTATGATTACAATGAATTGTATCATTATTTGTTGTACAAAAACGTATGTTTCTTCTGCACATTCTTGGCATTGCCCACGAAACGTGAGATGTCCCGACTCGTATTGAAAGCTAGAAGGTGGCCTATATGTAACTTACCGAAAGCACTGTCACTCGCCAACGGACATACCGCGCTAAATATACCGGTTTTCTTCCCAAAACAGAATTCAAGCAGCGACGAGTCTTGTAAATACTTGGATGGGTGGGTGACAGCCTGGGAGCACAAGGTTCTGTTGGCAACCTTTTTGCTTTTTTAATGGTGATAATGACATTTTTTTGTAACTTGCAGTCAATCAATCACAAACATTTTGTCCAGAATCGCTTCCCGAACAGCCGACGTTGGTAGTTTTTCTGCGAGGATACGTTCCTGCCATATTATTTTATGTATTTTTGGGCGTTTTTGTTTAAAATCCCAACCCTGCATAACATTTCCATCTCTGTCTTTTACCTCTAATGTTAACACATCTCTCGAAGGGTGTTAAAGCACATTTGCTCATTATGATTACAATCAAATGTGTCAGTATTTGGTGTAGTAACAATTATGTTTCATCTACACATTCTTGGCAGTGCACACAAAACGGGACATAATACGTCTCGTCTCTAAAACTTGACGGTGGAGTATATCTATCTTACCGAAAGCAGTATCTCTCGCCAACGGTCATACATCGCTGAATATACCCGTTCCCGTCTGATCACCGAAGTCAAACAGCGTCGGGCCTCGTAAGTACTTTGATGGGTGACCGCCTTGGAACTCTAGGTATTGTTGGCAACATTTTTCTTTTTTTTGGTTGATATTGACCTTTTCTGTAAGTTGAAGCGAATCAATTATCCACAGTTTCTGCAGAATCACCTCTTTTATAGCTGTCACCAAATAATATATGTAAATATGTATATTAGTATATATGAATATCTGGGAATGCGATGTTTTTTTAGTTTTTTATCATGCTGTGTTGCAGGGTACTGTCGTATTACAGCCGGCCGCCATATTTGCGGTGGGGAGCGGTGAATGGATCCCCCGGGTCGCATTCCGTAGGTCCGGCGTTGGTAGATTTCGGCGAGGATACGTGCCTGCGTTCTTATGGGGTGTATATTTTGTGCAAAATCCGTTCACTGCACTACATTTTCTTGTAGCTTTAATGTTAACACATCTCTCGAAGTGTCTCATAGCACATTTTCTCACTATGATTACAATGAATTGTATCATTATTTGTTGTACAAAAACGTATGTTTCTTCTGCACATTCTTGGCATTGCCCACGAAACGTGAGATGTCCCGACTCGTATCGAAAACTAGAAGGTGGAGTATATGTAACTTACCGAAAGCAGTGTCTTGCCCCAACGGACATACCGCACTAAATATACCGGTTTTCGTCCCAACATCGAAGTCAAGCAGCGACGAGCCTGGTAAGTACTTGGATGGGTGACCGCCTGGGAACACCAGGTACTGTTTTCAACCTTTTTTTTTAATGGTGATAATGACCTTTTTTGTAACATGAAGTCAATCAATCACCCACAGTTTTTGAGGAATCGCTCACCGTAGTGCCGGCGTTGGTAGTTTTTCTGCAAGGATACGTTCCTGCCATATTATTTGATGTATTTTATGTGCGTTTTTTTGTGTAAAAACCCAACCCTTCACAAAATTTCCTTCTCTGTCTTTTAGCTTTAATGTTAACACATCTCTCGAAGGGTGTTAAAGCACACTTTCTCACTATGATTACAATGAAATGTATCATTATTTGGTGTAGTAACAATTATGTTTCATCTACACATTCTTGGCAGTGCACACAAAACGAGACATAACCCGTCTCGTCTGGAAAACTAGACGGTGGAGTATATCTATCTTAGTGAAAGCAGTACCTTTCGCCAACGGTCATACCGCGCTGAATATACAGGTTCTCGTCTGATCACCGAAGTCAAGCAGCGTCGGGCCTGGTAAGTACTTGGAGGGGTGACCGCCTGGAACACCAGGTACTGTTGGCAACCTTTTTCTTATTTTATGTTGATAGTGACCTTTTTTTCTAACTTGAAGCCAATCAATCACTGACAGTTTCTGCTGAATCACCTCTTTTATAGCTGTCAGCAAATAATATATGTAAAAAATGTATATTAGTATGTATGTTTCTTCTAGACATTCTTTACATTGCCCACGAAACGTGAGATCTCGACTCGTCTCGAAAACTAGAAGGTGGCCTATATGTAACTTACCGAGAGCAGTGTCTTTCGCCCCCCCCCAAAAAAGAAAATAAATAAATAAAAATATAAAGCGCCCCCAAAGGAGCTCGCGGGGTTGAGTGGTGTCCGACCTTAGTCAACTGGCAACTATCCCATTCCAGCTTTTAACCTTGCCTGGTGCCTTAACTTTGCCTCGTAAGGCTGATTAAAGCGGTCGGGTTTGGTAGATTCGGGGGGGTAGCCCTTCTCGGAGAGTCAAATCCAGATTAGCGCCGGATGTGGCCCCTTTGAGTAAACCTCCATTCATGCAGGCATGCACTAGTAGCTATCTACCTACAAGGATATCGGATTTCATTCTTCCTGGTTTATAGTCCTGTTTAAGAAGACTTTCACCAAGTGTCGAAATTAGGAAAGATGTTGAAAAACTAGAAGAGAAAGAGAAGGGAAGCTCCGAGGTTAAGAACTGGCGAGCCAGCAAAAACCTCGGCTGCGTCTGAATTGCATTAGCTTCATCTAGATTCTGATGTGTGAAAAACCCTCACGTTGAATGGGAGGGAAAAAACACACACCCTAACGGTTCCTAACCTTAGATGCCGCTAGCGGCGGGGGGGATAAGGAGAGGAAGGTTTTATGGGTATTTTATCCTTACGTTCCATCAATTCTATTGTTAGTAGGATCTACGCATGCATACCTGGTTCCTGCTTGTGCGTCTGAAAAGAAAGGGACTGCCCTTCTAAGGACCAAAAAATGGTTAGATGCTGGGGAACGAAGTATGCGTAGGGCCTGTGCCCCCTTGTTTGGGGAATTTGGCGTTGTTTTTGGATCAAGTTGGCTTTCAGCTGTCGGGCCGGCTGGTGCCCTAGGTCACCTGGGAATGTGGGGACCTCAACTTCCCCCCATCATGTGCGAGAATGCACCATCCAGGGCCCGTGTCATATACCAGCCTATATTGCGCACCCGCAGCCTCCTCACCTTTATGATCATAGTCGAAGATTCTGGTTTAGTTTAATGATGTGAATTGAGTTAAGTTAAGTAATTAATAAATTAATTATTTATTCAATTATTTAGTTATTTAATGGCGGTGCCTAGGGAGGTGGGACTGCCGGGACCCTGATCTCTCTGGAGCCTGGGATTTGTGGGGGCTTTACCCCCCATCATCTGCGGAAGTGCACCATCCAGGAACAGAACATAGTTCAGGAAAGCTCCCGACAGTCGCCTCCTGTCGACTCCACACGTCGGTTATATTTTCTTAATTATTATCTTTGATTTTCGTTGTCCCAGAGAACGTTCAGAGGTCTAATGTGTTTGTATCTCGCACGAGGATACAGCCCGAGATTTCTTACTAGCGCGTTATCGATCTTGCCCTTTTTTTCATAGAATTTCCTCGTTATTTTGAGGTTGAATTCATTTATCTTTGGCAACCGGTGTTGCATGTGGTAGGGAGTCATCCTCGTTCGCCATGGGAGATTGAGAATGTATCTTAATATCCGGTTCTGATATTTTTGTATCAGTTGGATATTTTCCTTGTTGCCAGTAAACCATGCCGTTGAACCGTACATGAGTATTGGCCTGATCATGAGCTTGTAGAGCAAAAGTTTGTAATTGAGAGCAAGCGGGCTCGCCGAATATATCAACGATTTGATTTGATGAAATCTAACTCTTGCTCTGTCGAGTACGTTATTGGTCTGGCTCTTGAAAGAGAGCCTGCTGTCCATCGTGATCCCTAGGTATCTAACTTCGGGCTGCCAAGGGATATGCACTCGGTTAAGAGTGATTTCCGGTGGTAGAGGTTGTCGGCGCTTAGTGAAGATAATCGCTTCCGTTTTAGTCGCATTTATTTTTATCTTCCAGCGATCGTAATATTTCTGCAACACGCGTAGGTAATTTTCCAGTCCCGTTGCGATCTTAGTTCGTCGCCACGAAGATTGGCAGATAGCTACATCATCGGCGTAGATGGCTATTTTCGCTTCTCTATCTTTCGGAATATCGGAAATGTAAAGACTGAAGAGGAGGGGGGTCAGGATTGAGCTTTGAGGTACCCCGGCCTCTATCGCTCTGGTGCTCGATTTGTCTTGCAAGATTGAGACGTAGAACTTTCTGTCACTTACGAATGATTGCATGAGCCGGACAAGTTTCGGGGAGATTTTAAGCATGAGTAGCTTATGAATAAGCGCTTCATGCCATACGCGGTCGAACGCTTTTTCTACGTCTAGTAGCACCATTCCCGTATCTTTCTTTTTATTATAATGCTCGGTTATATGCTCCAGTACGCGTATCAACTGATGGTTGGTTGAATGTTTCGCTCGGAAACCGAATTGTTCCGGGGGGAGAAGGTTGCCTTCTCGGACTATGAACTGCATTCTCCGAATGAGAATTCTTTCGAATATCTTCCCTAAGTTGTTAAGCAGGCTAATTGGCCTGTAATTCTGAGGGAATTTCTTGTCTTTTCCGGGTTTGGGGAGGCAGATGATTTTGGCGACTTTCCAATTGACCGGGAAATAATGGAGATCCATGCATGAGTTGATTAGGACCTTGATTGCCTGGACCGTGTTGATCGGCACGTGTTTGAACACGACATTCTGAATGCCGTCTGGACCGGGGGCCTTGTAGTTGGGTAAATATTTTATAATATTTAGCAGTTCGGGAACGTTAGTATGCACTATCATTTCCTCGTTTGCACCGTTTATGCTGAGGAAGTCCTCGACCGTTTCGAGGGTGTCTTCCTCATCTTCGTAAGTTATTTCGGTCTCCTCGTTCGGTTGAAAAGCTTCCTCTAGGGTGTCGGCTAGCGCGTCAGCTTTATCCTTGTCGTCATACGCGAGGCCGTTCTTGCCGTGCAGGGTGGGCGTGTTCACGTTGTTACGAGTGAGTCTTCGCGTGAATTTATAGAGAGAGAGATCTTTGGTGGAGAGTTTATCTACCCGAGCTCGCCACTTTTGGTTTCTGTAGCACTTTATTTATTTTTCTATTTCATTTGTGAGCGCCATTTGTTCTTGTTTGTAGAACGGTTGGCGCGTTTGCATGAAAAGTTTCCGAATTTTATTGCGGAGTCTGATTTTTTCAATTATGGGGGTCGGGAGCGCTGAATCAGGCTTCGGAGGCCTCATAAGCGGGATGTGCTTGGCCATAGCACCCTTGATTCTAGACGTGATAGTGGCTACGCGATCGTCGGCTTGGGCCTTGGTTGTTATTGCTATTGTAGAGGTTGATTCGCGAATTTTATTTCGAGATTTGCGCGTAGTGCTTCCCAGTTCGCTTTTTTGTAATCGTAGCGTTTAACGTGTGCTTTTCGGACCGGTTTGTCAAAGAGCGTGACCAGCACTGGGTTGTGGTCAGATGAGAGTGCCGGGATCGAGTCCTGGTCGGTGATTATGCGCGGTCCCTTTAAGATAACAATATCCAGGACGTCTCGTAAGTTATTCGGGTTATCGGGATAATATGTGGGTGTGGTAGGCGCGTACACCAGTATTGGCTTGTTTTGGATAAACTTGAATAAAACGTTACCACTGGTATTATGTACTCGACTGTGCCACGCCGTGTGTTTGGCATTAAGATCGCCACCTATTAGGACTGAGGGTCCTAGTTGGAGGAGTTTCGCAATGTCCTCGGGATCTAAGTTATTATCTTTACGAGGTGTACGATAGGCGGATACGAATATTATTTCGCGTGTGGTCATCCGTGCCTTAACTGCGACCGCCTCTAATGTCCTTAGGTGCGGTATCGGAATGCAGGAGTGCACTATATCGTTTTTGATTAACAGTGCCGCTCCTCCTGCCGCTGAGTTCCGGTCTTCCCTGTAGACTATGTAGCCTGGGAAGTTGACCGTATCGGTGGGCTTAAGATGCGTTTCGGAAAGTAGCGCTATTTCTGGCTGCCCGACTAGCAGCCAGGGATAGAACTCCGTCATTCGCTGTAGGAGACCTCTGGCGTTCCAGTGAATCAGGTGTGGCGTAGTTAGTTGTTTATGGGTGTCTGCCATAAACGGGGGATGCTACAACACTGGTTATTTGAGCACATATGTTAATCATGTGCTGCATATTCTGGTTCATGGCAGCTTGCATTGCTTGCATTTGCTGCATAGAGTTTTGTAGAGCGGAGAAGAGCTGGCTGAGTCCAGACTCCTGTGATTGCTCTATCGGTTTCGTATTCTGTGTGTCGGCAGAGGTCGGTTCGATCAGGGGGTGCTCGTTCGGCGGCGCAGATCGTATGCGCAGTTGTCCGTGGATGCATGACGTCATCATCGAAACACTCGGCACGGAAAAGGCTGGTTCCTTATGCAAATGTTGAGAAATTTGACAACGAATATCTTCTAAAATATAGTAGCAAGGGAAAAGTTACAACTTTTACGGTTAAGATTCATCCTTTCTAATCAATTTATCACAAAGTTGATTCAAATGTGTAAAATGGTTTTCAAGAAATCGTGTTACGAAGGAACCCCTGTTTCGTTCTCTCCAGGCTTCCAATGTAAGGGAGTTTTAACTTAAGCGCGTTGGATTTCTTTTTGCTCTATGTTTTGAAATAAGATTATTTTGTTCTTGTCAACTGAAATCATGCCTAAATGCTATGGAAAGCTGTGAAAACTATTATCAGAAAACTAACGGAATAAATCTAAAATATCACAGCTTGATTGATATAAAAAATGCGAGATTGCCCATTTTTGTGAAAAAGGCATTGTGCGAGATCTAAAAGCAGAACTTTATAATATTGTATGTAAATGTAAGGGTGTAATAAACGTGACTGCTTCACAGGCACGTATCAAAGGGGGGCTTAGGGGGCTCAAGCCCCCCCCCGAAAGTTTTCGGTTTACACTAGATAAAATGAGATTTTTTTGTTTCTTGTCGTGTCAAATAAAATAATGTGACGTTAATTTAAGGAGAGAAATAATTATCGAGGAAAGACGAAGAATATTCTATAACCCTGTTATTGGTAACAGCTCGTATCCAAGATGGGAATCAGGGGGCTCAAGCCCCCCTTCAGAAAATGTTCAGTTTACGCTAGATAAAATTAGGTTTTTGGCTTCTTGAATAATATGGTGATAATTTGAGAGAGATAATTATCTAGGCAAGACGGAGAATGTTCTATAAGCCTGTTATTGTTAATAGCGCGTATCAAAGGTAGGGATCAGGTGGTTCGAGGCCCCCCCGCTCCCCAAGGAAATTTTTCAGTTTACACTGATAAAATTAGGTTTTTGACTTCTTGAATAATTTGACGATAATTTAAGGAGATAAATAATTATCGAGGCAAGACGGAGAATGTTCTACGGACCCTGTTATTGTTTATAGCGCGTATCCAAGGTGGGGATCGTAACTCTTGGACTCCGCCCACCAGGAAAGTTTTCATTTTACACTAGATAAAATTAGGTTTTTTTCTTCTTGAATAATGTGACGATAATTTTAGGAGAGAAATACTTATCAAGGCAAGACGGAGAATGTTCTATAACCCTGTTGTTGATAATATTGCACGTAAACTTTTCTTACGCTTTCGGCGTTGTCGTAGCGAACCTGAACACTATGTAGAAGAGACTTGTCAGCATTTGGAAGGTGCACAACAAAGGTAGCGCCGCAGGTAGGGCGATTCGGATTCATTGTAATTTTTTAATCTCTGGAAAGCGCGAGAGGGAACGTTCTTGAAAAAGAGAAGGAGTCGAACTACTGGCAATATTTACGAATCGTTTTATCTGCGAAACGTTCTAGAATATAATGAGGATATTAATACGCGGCTTCAATTTCCCGGTTGATCTGTACAACAGAATAGGTGGAGACTTCAGAGGTAAGTGTGACAATTCATACAGTCGATTAGTGATCAGTCAGTGTCCATTGGTTGCTTTATAAGATCTAGTGATTCGAAAATGAAATGGACTAAATACCGTAAAGTAACGAAGTCTACCACTAGTTCCAGTTCGGTCCCAAAGCTAAAGACATTGATGACAGCAGAACTTCGAGTAGTGCTACGAGTAGTTCGGGTCGAAAGACGAACAGATCGAAGGTCTCTCTCTCTAAAGTGAATATTTCGGCAGTATCGGGCTGGGCATTGGAGCGATTTATTAAAAAAGAAATAAGCTGCACAGATCAACTGAAAATCAAAGTTTTGAGTGATAATTTGGTTGTGCCAGGACCAAATTTTGTGTATGCAGTCCGAGAATTTCGTGGCATAAAAAAATACTTTTGTTTAAGGCTACTGGGTTCGACACACACTCGACAGACAATTTTGGACACTTGCGAGTGCTTAGGCATGAATATGAACAATTTGGTGGGTTTCGGCTTTTATAAGAGCTGCAAACATGGGAGGAGAAGACACATTAGTGGTGTTCAGGCTCGAATGAGAGAGAAATATTCGTGAACTGTCTGATTCCAGTTCCCTGCACACAGTTTGAATCTTGCGTTGTCGAGTGGATTGTGCATTCCGTGCATGTGTAACACCTTCGTAAAAACACTTCTGGTACATAGATGTTTTTATGCCTGATGAGAAGAAATGGACAAACATACATACTGAGATGGTTCCGGCACACAATATTAATGCATGGAAACAGAGGAGTTGAGTGGTAAGAAAATGTCCCGATTTCACGTTCTGATTAAAATGACAGCCTTAAACAGTGGCGACGATTTAGGAGATAGTTGCTCCCCATTCTTTTGCCTCCACACTATCACACTATGGCCTCTTAATGCTTGTCTCCTTGTCCACCCCCCCCCCCCCACATTTTGGAACCCAATTGCCACCACTGGCCTTAAACATACAATTGTGATACCCCTTTAAAAAATGGTGTTCAGCCGCCGCCCCGAAAGGAATTCCTGGATACGTGCCTGCTGCTTCCCGTAAAATATCACTGCACTCTCCACGTTCTTCTTCTTCTGTCTTTTCTTTGGCGCCGTCAATAGCTTCAACACGTTGTTTTTTTATATATATATATATTTGTCACATATTTGTTTTAATTAGTATTCTGCTCGTTCCGCCACCTGAACGCAGCAGCTACGGCTCAAAGGGCAGTGTAGTTACACCGGAAGAAGGCTCGGAAATGGCAGGCTTCAGAAGTTAACTCATCCAAATTAAATTAAACACGTATGTGCTCTCTCTAAATTTAAATCATAGTTCACAAATAATTTGATTAAAAGTTTTAAAAGTATCTGTTTTATTTAATAGCGTATTAATTGGTGCATTCTTCTCCAGCATAGCCATAGGCAGTGACTAGGGGGGGGGGGAAGGAACGCCCCCCAATTCTCGTTCGACAATTTCTCTCTCTCTCTTATCTGCCCCCAGTAAAACGACAAAATAAATAAATGAATGAATGCTCTTTTAGCCAAAATATGCATTTTTGTGTCGTATGAAACGGAATAATAAAAATGATTGCCCCGGGAAAATATGATTTACCCCTCCATCTTTACTATTGCGCTGTCACTAGCTACAACATATTTTGATTTCTATTGTTCCCACATATTTATTTTAATTTTAGTATTGTGAATCATATTCCACTGTGTTACCTCACGTAGCCCCCCCCCCCAACACACACACGTACGACTTCAGTTGTAAGTTTTAGACTAAGCTTGTCAAATATCCACTTATATCTTTGTATTCTTGAGCCATTTAAAAAAAATCATTTCGCCCCTTCTTCTGGACTATTTCATAGGAATGTTTTCCCACTGGAAGCCCCTTTGCAGATCGAGATCCGGGTCTATAGCCTTCCCAAGCCAGCGTCCCCTCCAAATACTCTGTTGGCCTCATGAAAGACAAATATATGTATTTCTACGAAATATTAATTTGACTTGGCAGTTTCTCTTTTCGAACAGGAATAAGTTTTAAATTTTAATAGCTTATAAATTTACACTAGCAATTTTGAGTAAAGGTTTTGCGTAACCCTAAAAGTACATTTAGAGACTGCAAGGTCAACTCTCGATATTTCAGATATATTAATAATTTTCATCACAACGTCTTGTAATAATTATTTGTTACTTCAATAACCTCCTCGCAAATGTTTCTCGCATATTAAAACATGGATGCCAATTTCTGTTTATTTTCTTGTAATGGTGACCTCCGTGGCGAAGTGGTTAGCACAACGCTTTACGATGCCAAGTGCCCCCAGGTTCGAATCCCCGCCCGGGCATGGGTCTACTTTCCTTTCTTCAATTTCATCATATCATCACGCATCCTCATCTTTGCGATTAGCCATATGTGACAGATAAGCGAAGTAAAATAAACTAAGTCTATTAATCAATTATTTTTTAAAACTCTTTAATTCTTCTTTAGCATGCCACGTTTTTGTTAAAATTATATTACGATTTGTAAAATGACGAAATTCTAAAGGAGAACACGCAACTTTCTTTGTAGCGCATCGGTCAGAAAGTTTCAGGAATATGGATTTTCAAAATACATTTTTTCACATGTACTTTGCCCCCTTTTAAAAATAGCGCGTTTTCAATTATGTTACTAATCATTAAAAGGATGCCTCAATACCATCTTGGAGGATGACAATTATTATTTCTCCCTCCTAAAAGTAATAATATACTTTCGCTCTCTGAATCTCCCATATAAATGCTAGGGGCCGTCTGCTTCAGCCGAGCTCACTGCTTCTCCGGTGACGTCACGCGTTCGTGCAAGATCGGCAATCTTCGGATGGCTTTACCTAATCTCTATATTCCTTGGGTTCGATGTCGGCAACCGCCGGCTCGATGTCGGCGGCTTTCGGCTTTTCGGTGTTCTTCGGTTTGAACGTTCGTTTCGCCGGAATCGGTGTAGGCGCTTTGTTGTTAGCCTGGCTTATTTGTTTAGGTTCGTTGCGCTGTTGGTCCTTTTAAGGACTGTAAGTTTTTCCACCTCCCCGTTTGGGGGCACCTTGCTTGGCGGCGCTTTCGGTGGTTTGCTGCCTCGCTTGGGGCTGAGGGCCCTTGGCAGTGCGAGTGTTTACTTTCTTCCATGCAGGATTTTCGTTTTGCTTTGTTAAGCCGGTCCTTGAGCGTGGAAGAGGGGTCGGTGTAGCGGGCTTCGGTGCCTGCTTGTAGTTTCGTTGGATTTTACCCTGGTTTACTTTTTTGACAACCGGGCAAATCCGTGCATTCGCCGTGTGCGCCCCTTGGCAGTTGGCACATCGGAATTTGTTATTTTCCCTGACACAATCCGAGACATCGTGAGCAGAGCCACAGCGTACGCACTTCGGTTTAACGAAGCAGGTACGACGGCTGTGGTGAAATCCCTGGCATTGAAAACATTGCATAGCCTTATTAGGGACTATGTAATCTTCCACGATTACCCTCTGTTGGAGTAGTAGAGTTGCTGACTTGAGAAGCCTCAGTTTCTGTTTGTCAGCCTCCAGGGTGTTAATTAGGAAAAGCTCGCATTTTTTCCTTTGTGACGGGTTGCAACTAGTGTGCAATGAATTGTATCATTATTTGTTGTACAAAGACGTATGTTTCTTCTACACAATCTTGGCATTCCCCACGAAACGTGAGATGTCCCGAATCGTCTCGAAAACTAGAAGGTGGCCTATATGTAACTTACCGAAAGCAGTGTCTTTCGCCAACGGACATAACGCGCTAAATATACCGGTTTTCGTCCCAAAACACAAGTCAAGCAACGACGGGTCTGGTAAGTACTTGGATGGTTGACAGCCTGGGAGCACCAGGTACTGTTGGCAACCTTTTTCTTTTTTGGTTGATAATGGCCTCTTTTGTAACTTGAAACCAATCAATCATCCACAGTTTCTGCAGAATCACCACTTTTATAGCAGTCAGCAAATAATATATGTAAAAAATGTATATTAGTATATATGAATGTCTGGGAATGCGATGTTTTTTTAGTTTCTTATCATGCTGGGTTGCAGGGGGATGTTGTATTACAGCCGGCCGCCTTAATTGAGGTGGGGAGCGGTGAATGGATCCGTCGTGTCGCTCTCCGTAGGTCCGGCGTTGGTAGTTTTCGGCGAGGATACGTGTCTGCGTTCTTATGGGGTGCATATTGCAACGCGCCTTATTTGCGGCTACATAAAACAATGCTACATGTCTCGTTGCGGTACCACAAAGTAACTCCAATCGTATGGAGAATCCGAATTGGCAACACACCGCTCCTTGATCCGGCTGGTCAGTTGGTCAAATACTTTATATTAAAAATATCCAAAATCTTTAATCACGAATCGCGCGCGTATACACTGATTCGCACATGTTAAAAGTTATAATTTGTTGGGTCTTGCACGCTCGCAGGCAGTGATAAGCAATTTATTTAACACGAGAGTCCGCGCACCGCCTTCACAGTTAACAAGACCTCAACTGCTTACCTCAAGCGCGAGGCGCAGCATAACAGATTGTTCTAACTTACAATACAAACTCATAACATAGAATAGCACAAGAAAAACTGATAATTTATATAACACATCAATGTTAATGAGCGATAGTAAGCTAAAGTTCAGGTTGGCAACAATTAAAAATGCCAACGTGGAAGTTTTTACATCGCCAAGAACACGAAGCGTGGTTCCCCCACTCCTAACATAAACAGCCAATAGGAATACGATATTTTATTGAAGACGAGGGAGAAATACTTTGCTATAATATTACAATATTAAACTATATAGAAATAACTAAACTGATTTTATCAAATAAATCATATTTGCCATTGCACATAAAATAAATGATTAAATAAAGATTTATTTTATAACGAAGAAAAATTACTTCAATCTTGTACATTGTTGAACAAAAATCGATATTAAGAAGAGAGGTATTTAACTTGTGCTTGAAAAACAATGAAAACGTTGCATATATTATTTGGGATAATTATTAGCCTATAAATTCTAAATAAATATTGCAAAAATACGCGAATAATATTGTAACATAAGATAAATCGTGAATATATACATGAATTATAAAAACAATTAAGTATAAATAATTTAATAAAAGTTCTCAACTTGAAATTATACGAATAAGGTAAATGCCAATATACAACTTAAATCTGCCTAACATGGCGGTCGTTACAATATTTTGTGCAAAATCCTTTCACTGCACTACATTTTAATTTCTATTTTGTAGCTTTAATGTTAACACATCTCTCGAACTGTGTTAGAGCACATTTTCTCACTATGATTACAATGAATTGTATCATTATTTGTTGTACAAAAACGTATGTTTCTTCTACACATTAGTGGCATTGCCCACGAAGCCTGAGAAGTCCCGACTCGTCTCGAAAACTAAAAGGTGGACTATATGTAACTTACCGAAAGCAGTGTCTTTCCCCAACGGACATACCGCGCTAAATATACCGGTTTTCGTCCCAACACCGAAGTCAAGCAGCGACGGGCCTGGTAAGTACTTGGATTGGTGACCGCCTGGGAACACCAGGTACTGTTGGCAACCTGTTTTTTTAATGCTGATAATGACCTTTTTTGTAACTTGAAGTCAATCAATCACCCACAGTTTTTGAGGAATCGCTCCCGGAAGAGCCGGCGTTGGTAGTTTTTCTGCGAGGATACGTTCCTGCCATATTATTTGATGTATTTTATGTGCGTTTTTTGTTTAAAAATCCAACCCTTCACAAAATTTCCTTCTCTGTCTTTTAGCTTTGATGTTAACACATCCCTCGCAGGGTGTTAAAGCACATTTTCTTACTATGATTACAATTAAATGTATCATTATTTGGTGTAGTAACAATTATGTTTCATCTACACATTCTTGGCATTGCACACAAAACGAGACATAACCCGTCTCGTCTCGAAAACTAGACGGTGGAGTATATATATCTTACCGAAAGCAGTATCTTTTGCCAACGGTCACACCGCGCTCAATATGCCGGTTCTCGTCCGATCACCGAAGTCAAGCAGCGTCGGTCCTGGGAAGTACTTGAATGGTTGACCGCCTGGGAACACCAGGTACTGTTGGCAACTTTTTTCTTATTTTACGTTGATAGTGACCTTTTTTATAACTTGAAGCCAATCAACCACAGACTGTTTCGGCAGAATCAATTCTTTTCTAGCTGTCAGCAAATAATATATATAAAAAAATGTATGTTAAAATATGTCCTCTTCCGTAGTCGAGCGTGTTAAGGTTTTCACTCGTCTTGAGATCGTTCGCTGCGGGACGGCGTAGGTTCGAATCCGGCTCTGGTCGGAATTTATTCGGCCTACGTATAGGGCCGGTGGCAACCCACCATCGTGAGGAAATTGGGAAGCTCCGAGTGAGTGAGCGTAACACGGTCAAGAAGCCCAACAACAACGGCTGGGGGTTGGCCGGGCTGATCACCCGTCACCCCAATACTGGTCTAAGATCTCCACGCAATAATAGGTGACGGAGGAACAGTGTGGGAGGGAGACCAGCAGTCGGTAGGTAAGCCAAGGCCCTTCAAGGGCTGTAGCCCTGGGGTTATTATTATTATCTTGTAGCTTTAATGTTAACTCATCTCTCGAAGTTTGTTAGAGCACATTTTCCACTATGATTACAATGAATTGTATCATTATTTGTAGTACAAAAACGTATGTTTCTTCTACACATTCTTGGCATTGCCCACGAAACGTAGGATGTCCGACTCGTATCGAAAACTAGAAGGTGACCTATATGTAACTTACCGAAAGCAGTGTCTTATGCCAACGGACATACCGCGCAAAATATACCAATTTTCGTCCCAAAGCAGAAGTCAAGCAGCGACGGATCTGGTAAGTACTTGGATGGGTGACAGCCTGGGAGGACCTGGTACTGTTGGCATTCTTTTTGCTTTTTTAATAGTGATAATGACCTTTTTTGTAACTTGAAGTCAATCATTCACAAAACTTTTTTGCAGAATAGCTTCCCGAAGAGCCGGAGTAGGTAGTCTTTTTTGCGAGGATACGTTCCTGCTATATTATTTGATGTATTTTTGGGCGTTTTTGTTGAAAATCCCAACCCTGCACAAAATTTCCATCTCTGTCTTTTACCTTTAATGCTAACACATCTCTCGAAGGGTGTTAAAGCACATTTTCGCACTATGATTACAATCAAATGTATCAGTATTTGGTGTAGTAACACTTATGTTTCATCTATTCATTCTTGGCGGTGCACACAAAACGAAACATAATCCGTGTCGTCTCGAAAATTAGACGTTGAAGTATATCTATTTTACCGAAAGCAGTATTTCTCGCCAACGGGCATAACTCGCTCAATATACCGGTTCCCGTCTGATCACCGAAGTCAAGCAGCGTCGGGCCTGGTAAGTACTTGGATGGGTGACCGCCTGGGAACACCAGGTACTGTTGGCAACCTGTTTTTTTAACGCTGATAATGACCTTTTTGTAACTTGAAGTCAATAAATCACCCACAGTTTTTGAGGAATCGCTCCCCGAAGAGCCGGTGTTGGTAGTTTTTCTAAGAGGATACGTTCCAGCCATATTATTTGATGTATGTTATGTGCGTTTTTTGTTTAAAAACCGAACCCTACACAAAATTTCCTATTCTGTCTTTAGCTTTAATGTTAACATATCTCTCGACGGTTGTTAAAGCACATTTTCTCACTATGATTACAATGAAATGTATCATTATTTTATGTAGTAACAATTATGTTTCATCTAAACATTCTTGTCAGACAACACAAAATGAGACATAACCCGTCTCGTCTCGAAAACTAGATGGTGGAGTATATCTAGCTTACCGAGAGCAGTACCTTTCGCCAACGGTCATACCGCGCTGAATATAACGGTTCTCGACCGATCACCAAAGTCAAGCAGCGTCGGGCCTAGTAAGTACTTGGATGGGTGACTGCCTGGGAACACCAGGTACTGTTGGCAAACTTTTTCTTTGTTTTGGTTCATAGTTACCTTTTTGTAATTTGAAACCAATCAATCATCCACAGTTTCTGCAGAATCACCTCTTTTAAAGCTGTAAGGAAATAATATATGTAAAAAATGTATATTAGTATAAATGAATATCTGGGGAGCCGATGTTTTTTTTTAGTTTCTTATCATGCTGGGTTGCAGGGTGCAGTCCTATTACAGCCGGCCGCCATAATTGCGGTGGATAGCGGTGCCTGGATCCGCCGTGTCTCTCTCCGTAGGTCCGGCTTTGGTAGTTTTCGGCGAGAATACGAGTCTGCGTTATTATGGGGTGTATATTTTGTTCAAAACCCTTTCACAGCACTAAATTTGAATATCTATCTTGTATCTTTAATGTTAACACATCTCTCGAAGTTTGTTAGAGCACATTTTCTCACTGTGATTACAATGAATTGTATCATTATTTGTAGTACAAAATCGTATGTTTATTCTACAAATTCTTGGCATTGTCCACGAAACATTAGATGTCCCGACTCGTCTCGAAAACTAGAAGGTGGACTATATCTATCTTACCGAATGCAGTAGCTTTCGCCAACGGTCATACCGCGCTGAATATAGCGGTTCTCGTCCGATCACCGAAGTCAAGCAGTGTCGGGCCTGGTAAGTACTTGGATGGGTGACTGCCTGGGAACACCAGGTACTGTTGGCAACCTTTTTCTTTGTTTTGGTTCATAGTTACCTTTTTGTAATTTGAAACCAATCAATCATCCACAGTTTCTGCAGAATCACCTCTTTTAAAGCTGTAAGGAAATAATATATGTAAAAAATGTATATTAGTATATATGAATATCTGGAAAGCCGATGTTTTTTTTTTTAATTTCGTATCATGCTGGGTTGCAGGGTGCTGTCGTATTACATCCGGCCGCCATAATTGCGGTGGATAGCGGTGGCTGATTCCGCCGTGTCTCTCTCCGTAGGTCCGGCGTTGGTAGTTTTCGGCGAGAATACGAGTCTGCGTTATTATGGGGTGTATATTTTGTTCAAAACCCTTTCACTGCACTAAATTTGAATCTCTATCTTGTAGCTTTAATGTTATCACATCTCTCGATGTTTGTTAGAACACATTTTCTCACTATGATTACAATGAATTGTATCATTATTTGTAGTACAAAAACCTATGTTTCTCCTACACATTCTCGGCATTGCCCACGAAACGTGAGATGTCCCGACTCGTCTCGAAAACTAGAAGGTGGCATATATGTAAGTTACCGAAACAGTGTCTTTCGCCAACGGACATACCGCGTTAAATATACCGTTTTTCGTCCCAAAACAGAAGTCAAGCAGCGACGGATCTGGTAAGTACTTAGATGGGTGACAGCCTGGGAGCACCAGGTACTGTTAGCAACCTTTTGCTTTTTTAATGGTGATAATGACCTTTTTTGTAACTTGAAGTCAATGAATAACAAACATTTTTTGCAGAATCGCTTCCCGAAGAGCCGGCGTTGGTAGTTTTTCTGCGAGGATACGTTCCTGCCAAATTATTTGATGTATTTTTGGGCGTTTCTGTTTAAAATCCCAACCCTGCGCAAAATTTCCTTCTCTGTCTTTTAGCTTTAATGTTAACACATCTCTCGAAAGTTGATAAAGCACATTTTCTCACTATGATTACAATGAAATGTATCATTAATAGTAACAATTATGTTTCATCTACACATTCTTGGCAGTCCACACTAAACGAGACATAACCCGTCTCGTCTCGAAAACTAGACGTTGGAGTATATCTATCTTACCGAGAGCAGTACCTTTCGCCAACGGTCATACCGCGCTGAATATACCGGTTCTCGTCCGATCACCGACGTCAAGC
Source organism: Lepisma saccharinum (assembly GCF_977018435.1). Taxonomy (NCBI): domain Eukaryota; kingdom Metazoa; phylum Arthropoda; class Insecta; order Zygentoma; family Lepismatidae; genus Lepisma; species Lepisma saccharinum. The sequence goes on along the minus strand of NC_139239.1, from coordinate 43,928,934 downwards.
AGCGTCGGGCCTGGTAAGTACTTGGATGGGTGACTACCCGGGAACACCAGGTACTGTTGGCAACCTTTTTCTGTGTTTTGGTTCATAGTGACCTTTTTGTAATTTGAAACCAATCAATCATCCACATTTTCTGCAGAATCACCTCTTTTATAGCTGTAAGGAAATAATATATGTAAAAAATGTATATTAGTATATATGAATATCTGGGAAGCCGATGTTTTTTTTTAGTTTCTTATCATGCTGGGTTGCAGGGTGCAGTCGTATTACAGCCGGCCGCCATAATTGCGGTGGATAGCGGTGCCTGGATCCGCCGTGTCTCTCTCCGTAGGTCCGGCGTTGGTAGTTTTCGGCGAGAATACGAGTCTGCGTTATTATGGGGTGTATATTTTGTTCAAAACCCTTTCACTGCACTAAATTTGAATCTCTATCTTGCAACTTTAATGTTAACACATCTCTCGAAGTTTGTTAGAGCACATTTTCTCACTATGATTACAATTAATTGTATCATTATTTGTAGTACAAAAACGTATGTTTCTCCTACACATTCTTGGCATTGCCCACGAAACGTAGGATGTCCCGACTCGTCTCGAAAGATAGAAGGTGGCCTATATGTAACTTACCGAAAGCAGTGCCTTTCGCCAACGGACATACCTCGTTAAATATACCGGTTTTCATTCCAAAACAGAAACCAAGCAGCGACGGATCTGGTAAGTACTTGGATGGGTGACAGCCTGGGAGCACCAGGTACTGTTAGTAACCTTTTTGCTTTTGTAATGGTGATAATGACCTTTTTTGTAACTTGAAGTCAATCAATCACAAACATTTTTTGCAGAATCGCTTCCCGAAGAAGCGAGTAGTTTTTCTGCGAGGATACGTTCCTGGAATATTATTTGATGTATTTTTGGGCGTTTCTGTTTAAAATCCCAACCCTGCACAAAATTACCTTCTCTGTATTTTAGCTTTAATGTTAACACATCTGTCCAAGGTTGTTAAAGCACATTTTCTCACTATGATTACAATGAAATGTATCATTAATAATAACAATCATGTTTCATCTACACATTCTTGGCAGTCCACACTAAACGAGACATAACCCGTCTCGTCTCGAAAACTAGATGGTGGAGTATATCTAGCTTACCGAGAGCAGTACCTTTCGCCAACGGTCATACCGCGCTGAATATAACGGTTCTCGACCGATCACCGAAGTCAAGCAGCGTCTGGCCTAGTAAGTACTTGGATGGGTGACTGCCTGGGAACACCAGGTACTGTTGGCAACCTTTTTCTTTGTTTTGGTTCATAGTGACCTTTTTGTAATTTGAAACCAATCAATCATCCACAGTTTCTGTAGAATCACCTCTTTTAAAGCTGTAAGCAAATAATATATGTAAAAAATGTATATTAGTATAAATGAATATCTGGGAAGCCGATGTTTTTTTTTTGTTTCTTATCATGCTGGGTTGCAGGGTGCAGTCGTATTACAGCCGGCCGCCATAATTGCGGTGGATAGCGGTGTCTGGATCCGCCGTGTCTCTCTCCGTAGGTCCGGCGTTGGTTGTTTTCTGCGAGAATACGAGTCTGCGTTATTATGGGGTGTATATTTTATTCAAAACCCTTTCACAGCACTAAATGTGAATCTCTATGTTGTATCTTTAATGTTAACACATCTCTCGAAGTTTGTTAGAGCACATTTTCTCACTATGATTACAATGAATTGTATCATTATTTGTAGTACAAAAACGTATGTTTATTCAACAAATTCTTGGCATTGCCCACGAAACGTGAGATGTCCCGACTCGTCTCGAAAACTAGAAGGTGGACTATATCTATCTTACCGAATGCAGCAGCTTTCGCCAACGGTCATACCGCGCTGAATATACCGGTTCTCGTCCGACCACCGAAGTCAAGCAGTGTCGGGCCTGGTAAGTACTTGGATGGGTGACTGCCTGGGAACACCAGGTACTGCTGGCAACCTTTTTCTGTGTTTTGGTTCATAGTTACCTTTTTGTAATTTGAAACCAATCAATCATCCACAGTTTCTGCAGAATCACCTCTTTTAAAGCTGTAAGGAAATAATATATGTAAAAAATGTATATTAGTATATATGAATATCTGGAAAGCCGATGTTTTTTTTTTTTAATTTCGTATCATGCTGGGTTGCAGGGTGCTGTCGTATTACATCCGGCCGCCATAATTGCGGTGGATAGCGGTGGCTGATTCCGCCGTGTCTCTCTCCGTAGGTCCGGCGTTGGTAGTTTTCGGCGAGAATACGAGTCTGCGTTATTATGGGGTGTATATTTTGTTCAAAACCCTTTCACTGCACTAAATTTGAATCTCTATCTTGCAACTTTAATGTTAACACATCTCTCGAAGTTTGTTAGAGCACATTTTCTCACTATGATTACAATGAATTGTATCATTATTTGTAGTACAAAAACGTATGTTTCTTCTACACATTCTTGGCATTGCCCACGAAACGTAGGATGTCCCGACTCGTCTCGAAAGCTAGAAGGTGGCCTGGACATACCGCGTTAAATATACCGGTTTTCGTCCCAAAACAGAAACTAAGCAGCAACGGATCTGATAAGTACTTGGATGGGTGACATCCTGGGAGCACCAGGTACTGTTAGTAACCTTTTTGCTTTTGTAATGGTGATACTGACCTTTTTTGTAACTTGAAGTCAATCAATCACAAACATTTTTTGCAGTATCGATTCCCGAAGAGTCGGCGTTGGTAGTTTTTCTGCGAGGATACGTTCCTGAAATATTATTTGATGTATTTTTGGGGGTTTCTGTTTAAAATCCCAACCCTTCACAAAATTTCCTTCTCTGTCTTTTAGCTTTAATGTTAACACATCTGTTGAAGGTTGTTAAAGCACATTTTCTCACTATGATTACAATGAAATGTATCATTAATAGTTACAATCATGTTTCATCTACACATTCTTGGCAGTGCACACTAAACGAGACATAACCCGTCTCGTCTCGAAAACTAGATGGTGGAGTATATCTAGCTTACCGAGAGCAGTACCTTTCGCCAACGGTCATACCGCGCTGAATATAACGGTTCTCGACCGATCACCAAAGTCAAGCAGCGTCGGGCCTAGTAAGTACTTGGATGGGTGACTGCCTGGGAACACCAGGTACTGTTGGCAAACTTTTTCTTTGTTTTGGTTCATAGTTACCTTTTTGTAATTTGAAACCAATCAATCATCCACAGTTTCTGCAGAATCACCTCTTTTAAAGCTGTAAGGAAATAATATATGTAAAAAATGTATATTAGTATAAATGAATATCTGGGGAGCCGATGTTTTTTTTTAGTTTCTTATCATGCTGGGTTGCAGGGTGCAGTCCTATTACAGCCGGCCGCCATAATTGCGGTGGATAGCGGTGCCTGGATCCGCCGTGTCTCTCTCCGTAGGTCCGGCTTTGGTAGTTTTCGGCGAGAATACGAGTCTGCGTTATTATGGGGTGTATATTTTGTTCAAAACCCTTTCACAGCACTAAATTTGAATATCTATCTTGTATCTTTAATGTTAACACATCTCTCGAAGTTTGTTAGAGCACATTTTCTCACTGTGATTACAATGAATTGTATCATTATTTGTAGTACAAAAACGTATGTTTATTCTACAAATTCTTGGCATTGTCCACGAAACATTAGATGTCCCGACTCGTCTCGAAAACTAGAAGGTGGACTATATCTATCTTACCGAATGCAGTAGCTTTCGCCAACGGTCATACCGCGCTGAATATAGCGGTTCTCGTCCGATCACCGAAGTCAAGCAGTGTCGGGCCTGGTAAGTACTTGGATGGGTGACTGCCTGGGAACACCAGGTACTGTTGGCAACCTTTTTCTTTGTTTTGGTTCATAGTTACCTTTTTGTAATTTGAAACCAATCAATCATCCACAGTTTCTGCAGAATCACCTCTTTTAAAGCTGTAAGGAAATAATATATGTAAAAAATGTATATTAGTATATATGAATATCTGGAAAGCCGATGTTTTTTTTTTTAATTTCGTATCATGCTGGGTTGCAGGGTGCTGTCGTATTACATCCGGCCGCCATAATTGCGGTGGATAGCGGTGGCTGATTCCGCCGTGTCTCTCTCCGTAGGTCCGGCGTTGGTAGTTTTCGGCGAGAATACGAGTCTGCGTTATTATGGGGTGTATATTTTGTTCAAAACCCTTTCACTGCACTAAATTTGAATCTCTATCTTGTAGCTTTAATGTTATCACATCTCTCGATGTTTGTTAGAACACATTTTCTCACTATGATTACAATGAATTGTATCATTATTTGTAGTACAAAAACCTATGTTTCTCCTACACATTCTCGGCATTGCCCACGAAACGTGAGATGTCCCGACTCGTCTCGAAAACTAGAAGGTGGCATATATGTAAGTTACCGAAAGCAGTGTCTTTCGCCAACGGACATACCGCGTTAAATATACCGTTTCTCGTCCCAAAACAGAAGTCAAGCAGCGACGGATCTGGTAAGTACTTAGATGGGTGACAGCCTGGGAGCACCAGGTACTGTTAGCAACCTTTTGTTTTTTAATGGTGATAATGACCTTTTTTGTAACTTGAAGTCAATGAATAACAAACATTTTTTGCAGAATCGCTTCCCGAAGAGCCGGCGTTGGTAGTTTTTCTGCGAGGATACGTTCCTGCCAAATTATTTGATGTATTTTTGGGCGTTTCTGTTTAAAATCCCAACCCTGCGCAAAATTTCCTTCTCTGTCTTTTAGCTTTAATGTTAACACATCTCTCGAAAGTTGATAAAGCACATTTTCTCACTATGATTACAATGAAATGTATCATTAATAGTAACAATTATGTTTCATCTACACATTCTTGGCAGTCCACACTAAACGAGACATAACCCGTCTCGTCTCGAAAACTAGACGTTGGAGTATATCTATCTTACCGAGAGCAGTACCTTTCGCCAACGGTCATACCGCGCTGAATATACCGGTTCTCGTCCGATCACCGAAGTCAAGCAGCGTCGGGCCTGGTAAGTACTTGGATGGGTGACTACCCGGGAACACCAGGTACTGTTGGCAACCTTTTTTTTTTGTTTAGGTTGATAATGACCTTTTTGTAATTTGAAACCAATCAATCATCCACATTTTCTGCAGAATCACCTCTTTTATAGCTGTAAGGAAATAATATATGTAAAAAATGTATATTAGTATATATGAATATCTGGGAAGCCGATGTTTTTTTTTAGTTTCTTATCATGCTGGGTTGCAGGGTGCAGTCGTATTACAGCCGGCCGCCATAATTGCGGTGGATAGCGGTGCCTGGATCCGCCGTGTCTCTCTCCGTAGGTCCGGCGTTGGTAGTTTTCGGCGAGAATACGAGTCTGCGTTATTATGGGGTGTATATTTTGTTCAAAACCCTTTCACTGCACTAAATTTGAATCTCTATCTTGCAACTTTAATGTTAACACATCTCTCGAAGTTTGTTAGAGCACATTTTCTCACTATGATTACAATTAATTGTATCATTATTTGAAGTACAAAAACGTATGTTTATTCAAGAAATTCTTGGCATTGCCCACGAAACGTGAGATGTCCCGACTCGTCTCGAAAACTAGAAAGTGGACTATATCTATTTTACCGAATGCAGTAGCTTTCGCCAACGGTCATACCGCGCTGAATATACCGGTTCTCGTCCGATCACCGAAGTCAAGCAGTGTCGGGCCTGGTAAGTACTTGGATGGGTGACTGCCTGGGAACACCAGGTACTGTTGGCAACCTTTTTCTGTGTTTTGGTTCATAGTGACCTTTTTGTAATTTGAAACGAATCAATCATCCACAGTTTCTGCAGAATCACCTCTTTTATAGCTGTAAGCAAATAATATATGTAAAAAATGTATATTAGTATATATGAATATCTGGAAAGCCGATGTTTTTTTTTATGTCGTATCATGCTGGGTTGCAGGGTGCTGTCGTATTACATCCGGCCGCCATAATTGCGGTGGATAGCGGTGGCTGATTCCGCCGTGTCTCTCTCCGTAGGTCCGGCGTTGGTAGTTTTCGGCGAGAATACGAGTCTACGTTATTATGGGGTGTATATTTTGTTCAAAACCCTTTCACTGCACTAAATTTGAATCTCTATCTTGTAGCTTTAATGTTATCACATCTCTCGAAGTTTGTTAGAACACATTTTCTCACTATGATTACAATGAATTGTATCATTATTTGTAGTACAAAAACCTATGTTTCTTCTACACATTCTTGGCATTGCCCACGAAACATGAGATGTCCGACTCGTCTCGAAAACTAGAAGGTGGCCTATATGTAACTTACCGAAAGCAGTGTCTTTCGCCAACGGACATACCGCGTTAAATATACCGGTTTTCGTCCCAAAACAGAAGTCAAGAAACGACGGATCTGGTAAGTACTTGGATGTGTGACAGACTGGGAGCACCATGTACAGTTATATACCTTTTTGCTTTTGTAATGGTGATAATCACCATTTTTGTAACTTGAAGTCAATCAATCACAAACATTTTTTGCAGAATCGCGTCCCGAAGATCCGGCGTTGTTAGTTTTTTTGCGAGGATACGTTCCTGAAATATTATTTGATGTATGTTTGTGCGTTTCTGTTTAAAATCCCAACCCTGCACAAAATTTCCTTCTCTGTCTTTTAGCTTTAATGTTAACACATCTCTCGACGGTTGTTAAAGCACATTTTCTCACTATGATTACAATGAAATGTATCTTTAATAGTAACAATTATGTTTCATCTACACATTCTTGGCAGTGCACACTAAACGAGACATAACCCGTCTCGTCTCGAAAACTAGACGGTGGAGTATATCTATCTTACCGAGAGCAGTAAATTTCGCCAACGGTCATACCGCGCTGAATATACCGGTTCTCGCCCGATCACCGAAGTCAAGCAGCGTCGGGCCTGGTAAGTACTTGGATGGGTGACTGCCTGGGAACACCAGGTACTGTTGGCAACCATTTTCTTTGTTTTGGTTAATAGCGACCTTTTTGTAATTTGAAACCAATCAATCATCCACAGTTTCTGCAGAATCACCTCTTTTATAGCTGTATGCAAATAATATATGTAAAAATGTATATTGGTATATATGAATATCTGGGAAGCCGATGTTTTTTTAAATTTCTTATCATGCTAGGTTGCAGGGTGCTGACGTATTTCATCCGGCCGCCATAATTGCGGTGGATAGCGGTGCCTGGATCCGCCGTGTCTCTCTCCGTAGGTCCGGCGTTGGTAGTTTTCGGCGAGAATACGAGTCTGCGTTATTATTGGGTGTATATTTTGTTCAAAACCCTTTCACTGCACTAAATTTGAATCTCTATCTTGCAACTTTAATGTTAACACATCTCTCGAAGTTTGTTAGAGCACATTTTCTCACTATGATTACAATTAATTGTATCATTATTTGTAGTACAAACACGTATGTTTCTTCTACACATTCCTGGCATTGCCCACGAAACGTAGGATGTCCCGACTCGTCTCGAAAGCTAGAAGGTGGCCTATATGTAACTTACCGAAAGCAGTGCCTTTCGCCAACGGACATACCGCGTTAAATATACCGGTTTTCGTCCCAAAACAGAAACCAAGCAGCGACGGATCTGGTAAGTACTTGGATGAGTGACAGCCTGGGAGCACCAGGTACTGTTAGTAACCTTTTTGCTTTTGTAATGGTGATAATGACCTTTTTTGTAACTTGAAGTCAATCAATCACAAACATATTTTGCAGAATCCCTTCCCGAAGAGCCGGCGTTGGTAGTTTTTCTGCGAGGATACGTTCCTGAAATATTATTTGATGTATTTTTAGGCGTTTCTGTTTAAAATCCCAACCCTGCACAAAATTTCCTTCTCTGTCTTTTAGCTTTAATGTTAACACATCTCTCGACGGTTGTTAAAGCACATTTTCTCACTATGATTACAATGAAATGTATCATTAATAGTAACAATTATGTTTCATCTACACATTCTTGGCAGTGCACACTAAACGAGACATAACCCGTCTCGTCTCGAAAACTAGATGGTGGAGTATATCTTGCTTACCGAGAGCAGTACATTTCTCCAACGGTCATACCGCGCTGAATATATCGGTTCTCGACCGATCACCGAAGTCAAGCAGCGTCGGGCCTAGTAAGTACTTGGATGGTTGACTGCCTGGGAACACCAGGTACTGTTGGCAACCTTTTTTTTGTTTTGTTTAATAGTGACCTTTTTGTAATTTGATACCAATCAATCATCCACAGTTTCTGCAGAATCACCTCTTTTAAAGCTGTAAGCAAATAATATATGTAAAAAATGTATATTAGTATAAATAGATATCTGGGAAGCCGATGTTTTTTTTTTTAGTTTCTTATCATGCTGGGTTGCATGGTGCAGTCGTATTACAGCCGGCCGCCATAATTGCGGTGGATAGCGGTGCCTGTATCCGCCGTGTCTCTCTCCGTAGGTCCTGCGTTGGTAGTTTTCGGCGAGTATACGAGTCTGCGTTATTATGGGGTGTATATTTTGTTCAAAACCCTTTCACAGCACTAAATTTGAATCTCTATCTTGTATCTTTAATGTTAACACATCTCTCGAAATTTGTTAGAGCACATTTTCTCACTATGATTACAATGAATTGTATCATTATTTGTAGTACAAAAACGTATGTTTATTCTACAAATTCTTGGCATTGCCTACGAAACGTGAGATATCCCGACTCGTCTCGAAAACTAGAAGGTGGACTATATGTAACTTACCGAAAGCAGTGTCTTTCGCCAACGGACATACCGCGTTAAATATACCGGTTTTCGTCCCAAAACAGAAGTCAAGAAGCGACGGATCTGATAAGTACTTGGATGGGTGACCGCCTGGGAGTACCAGGTACTGTTAGCAACCTTTTGCTTTTTTAATGGTGATAATGACTTTTTGTAACTTGAAGTCAATCAATCACAAACATTTTTTGCAGAATCGCTACCCGAAGAGCCGGCGTTGGTAGTTTTTGTGCGAGGATACGTTCCTGAAATATTATTTGATGTATTTTTGGGCCTTTCTGTTTAAAATCCCAACCCTGCACAAAATTTCCTTCTCTGTCTTTTAGCTTTAATGTTAACACATCTCTCGAAAGTTGATAAAGCACATTTTCTCACTATGATTACAATGAAATGTATCATTAATAGTAACAATTATGTTTCATCTACACATTCTTGGCAGTCCACACTAAAGGAGACATAACCCGTCTCGTCTCGAAAACTAGACGTTGGAATATAACTATCTTACCGAGAGCAGTACCTTTCGCCAACGGTCATACCGCGCTGAATATACCGGTTCTCGTCCGATCACTGAAGTCAAGCAGCGTCGGTCCTGGTAAGTACTTGGATGGGTGACTGCCCGGGAGCACCAGGTATTGTTGGCAACCTTATTCTTTGTTTTGGTTAATAGTGACCTTTTTGTAATTTGAAACCAATCAATCATCCTCATTTTCTGCAGAATCACCTCTTTCATAGCAATCAGAAAATAATATATGTAAAAAAAATGTATGTTAGTATATATGAATATCTGGGAAGCCGATGTTTTTTTTAAATTTCTTATCATTCTGGGTTGCAGGGTGCTGTCGTATTACATGTGGCCGCCATAATTGCGGTGGATAGCGGTGCCTGGATCCGACGTGTCTCTCTCCGTAGGTCCTACGTTGGTAGTTTTCGGCGAGAATACGAGTCTGCGTTATTATTATGTGTATATTTTGTTCAAAACCCTTTCACTGCACTAAATTTGAATCTCTATATTGCAGCTTTAATGTTAACACATCTCTCGAAGTTTGTTAGAGCACATTTTCTCACTATGATTTCAATGAATTGTATCATTATTTGTAGTACAAAAACTTATGTTTCTTCTACACATTCTTGTCATTGCCCACAAAACGTAGGATGTCCCGACTCCTCCATAAAGCTAGAAGGGTGGCTATATGTAACTTGCCGAAAGCAGAGCCTTTCGCCAAAGGACATACCGCGTTAAATATACCGTTTTCGTCCCTAAACAGAAGTCAAGCAGCGTCGGGCCTGGTAAGTACTTGGATGGGTGACTTCCTTGGAACACCAGGTACTGTTGGCAACCTTTTTCTTTGTTTGGGTTAATAGGGACCTTTTTGTAATTAGAAACCAATCAATCATCCACAGTTTCTGTAGAATCACCTCTTTTATAGCTGTAAGCAAATAATTTATGTAAAAAATCATGCTGGCTTGCAGGGTGCTGTCGTATTACATCCGGCCGCCATAATTGCGGTGGATAGCGGTGCCTGGATCTGCCGTGTCTCTCTCCAAAGGTCCGGCGTTTGTAGTTTTCGGCGAGAATACGAGTCTGCGTTATTTTGGGGTGTATATTTTGTTCAAAACCCTTTCAATGCACTAAATTTGAATCTCTATCTTGTATCTTTAATGTTAACACATCTCTCGAAGTTTGTTAGAGCACATTTTCTCACTATGATTACAATGAATTGTATCATTATTTGTAGTACAAAAACGTATGTTTATTCTACAGATTCTTGGCATTGCCCACGAAACGTGAGATGTCCCGACTCGTCTCGAAAACTAGAAGGTGGACTATATCTTTCTTACCGAATGCTGTAGCTTTCGCCAACGGTCATACCGCGCTGAATATACCGGTTCTCGTCCGATCACCGAAGTTAAGCAGCGTCGGGCCTGGTATGTACTTGGATGGGTGACCGCATGGGAACAACAGGTACTGTTGGCAACCTTTTCTTTAATGCTGATAATGACCTTTTTTGAAACTTGAATTCAATCAATCAAGCACAATTTTTGCAGAATCGCTCCCCGAAGAGCCGGCGCTGGTAGTTTTTTTGCGAGGATACGTTCCTGCCATATTATCGTATGTATTGTATGTGCGTTTTTTGTTTAAAAACCCAACCCTTGAAAAAATTTCCTTCTCTGTCTTTTAGCTTTAATGTTAACACATCTCTCGAAGGTTGTTAGTGCACATTTTTCCAATATGATTACAATGAATTGTATCATTATTTGTAGTACAAAAACGTATGTTTATTCTACAAATTCTTGGCATTGCCCACGAAACGTGAGATATCCCGACTCGCCTCGAAAACTAGACGGTGGCCTATATGTAACTTACCGAAAGCAGTGTCTTTCGCCAACGGACATACCGCGTTAAATATACCGGTTTTCGTCCCAAAACAGAAGTCAAGCAGCTAAGGATCTGGTAAGTACTTGGATGGGTGACAGCCTGAGAGCACCAGGTACTGTTAGCAACCTTTTGCTTTTTTAATGGTGATAATGACTTCTTTGTAACTTGAAGTCAATCAATCACAAATATTTTTTGCAGAATCGCTTCCCGAAGAGCCGGCGTTGGTAGTTTTTCTGCGAGGATACGTTCCTGCCATATTATTTGATGTATTTTTGGGCGTTTCTGTTTAAAATCCCAACCCTGCACAAAATTTCCTTCTCTGTCTTTTAGCTTTAATGTTAATACATCTCTCGAAAGTTGATAAAGCACATTTTCTCACTATGATTACAATGAAATGTATCATTAATAGTAACAATTATGTTTCATCTACACATTCTTGGCAGTCCACACTAAACGAGACATAACCCGTCTCGTCTCGAAAGTAGACGTTGGAGTATATCTATCTTACCGAGAGCAGTACCTTTCGCCAACGGTCATACCGCGCTGAATATACCGGTTCTCGTCCGATCACCGAAGTCAAGCAGCGTCGGGCCTGGTAAGTACTTGGATGGGTGACTGCCTGGGAACACCAGGTACTGTTGGCAACCTTTTTTTTGTTTTGGTTGATAATGACCTTTTTGTAATTTGAAACCAATCAATCATCCACAGTTTCTGCAGAATCACCTCTTTCATAGCAGTCAGAAAATAATATATGTAAAAAATGTATATTAGTATATATGAATATCTGGGAAGCCGATGTTTTTTTTTAATTTCATATCACTCTGGGTTGCAGGGTGCTGTCGTATTACATCTGGCCGCCATAATTGCAGTGGATAGCGGTTCCTGGATCCGACGTGTCTCTCTCCGTAGGTCCTGCGTTGGTAGTTTTCGGCGAGAATACGAGTCTGCGTTATTATGGGGTGTATATTTTGTTCAAAACCCTTTCACTGCACTAAATTTGAATCTCTATCTTGGAGCTTTAATATTAACACATCTCTCGAACTTTGTTAGAGCACATTTTCTCAGTATGATTACAGTGAATTGTATCATTATTTGTAGTACAAAAACCTATGTTTCTTCTACACATTCTTGGCATTGCCCACGAAACATGAGATGTCCGACTCGTCTCGAAAACTAGAAGGTGGCCTATATGTAACTTACCGAAAGCAGTGTCTTTCGCCAACGGACATACCGAAAGTAGTGCATACGGACATACCGCGTTAAATATACCGGTTTTCGTCCCAGAACAGAAGTCAAGCAGCAACGGATCTGGTAAGTACTTGGATGGTTGACAGCCTGGGAGCACCATTTACTGTTAGCAACGTTTTTGCTTTTTTAATGGTGATAATGACTTTTTTGTAACTTGAAGTCAATGAATCACAAACATATTTTGCAGAATCGCTTCCCGAAGAGCCGGCGTTGGTAGCTTTTCTGCGAGGATACGTTCCTGCCATATTATTTGATGTATTTTTGTGCGTTTCTGTTTAAAATCTCAAACCTGCACAAAATTTCCTTCTCTGTCTTTTAGCTTTTATGTTAACATATCTCTCGAAGGTTGTTAGAGCACATTTTCTCACTATGATTACAATGAAATGTATCATTATTCTGTGTAGTAACAATTATATTTCATCTACACATTCTTGGCATTGCACAGAAAATGAGACATAACCCGTCTCGTCTCGAAAACTAGACGGTGGAGTATATCTATCTTACCGAATGCAGTACCTTTCGCCAACGGTCATACCGCGCTGAATATACCGGTTCTCGTCCGATCACCGAAGTCAAGCAGCGTCGGGCCTGGTAAGTACTTGGATGGGTGACCGCCTGGGAACACCAGGTACTGTTGGCAACCTTTTCTTTAATGCTGATAATGACCATTTTTGAAACTTGAAGTCAATCAATCACCCACAGTTTTTGATGAATCGCTCCCCGAAGAGCCGACGTTGGTAGTTTTTCTGCGAGGATACCTTCCTGCCATATTATTTGATGTATTTTATGTGCGCTTTTTGTTTAAGAACCAAACACTTCACAAAATTTCCTTCTCTGTCTTTTAGCTTTAATGTTAACACATCTCTGGAAGGTTGTGAAAGCACATTTTCGCACTATGATTACAATGAAATGTATCATTATTTGTTGTACAAAAACCTATGTTTCTTCTACATATTCTTGGCATTGCCCACGAAACGTGAGATGTCCCGACTCGTCTCGAAAACTAGAAGGTGGCCTATATGTAACTTACCGAAAGCAGTGTCTTTCGCCAACGGACATACCGCGTTAAATATACCGGTTTTCGTCCCAAAACAGGAGTCAAGCAGCGACGGATTTGGTAAGTACTTGGATGGGTGACAGCCTGGGAGCACCAGGTACTGTTAGCAACCTATTGCTTTTTTAATGGTGATAATGACTTTTTTGTAACTTGAAGTTAATCAATCACAAATATTTTTTGCAGAATCGCTTCCCAAACAGCCGGCGTTGGTAGTTTTTCGGCGAGGATACGTTCCTGCCATATTATTTGATATATTTTTGGGCGTTTCTGTTTAGCATCCCAAACCTGCACAAAATTTCCTTCTCTGTCTTTTAGCTTTAATGTTAACACATCTCTCGAAGAGTGTTAAAGCACATTTTCTCACTATGATTACAATCAAATGTATCAATATTTGGTGTAGTAACACTTACGTTTCATCTACACTTTCTTGGCAGTGCACACAAAACGGGACATAATACGTCTCGTCTCGAAAACTAGACGGTGGAGTATATCTATGTTACCGAAAGCAGTACCCCTCGCCAACGGTCATACCGCGCTGAATATACCGGTTCTCGTCCGATCACCGAATTCAAGCAGCGTCGGGCCTGGTAAGTACTTGGATGGTTGACTGCCTGGGAACACCAGGTACTGTTGGCAACCTTTTTTTTTTTTGGTTGATAATGACCTTTTTGTAATTTGAAACCAATCAATCATCCACAGTTTCTGCAGAATCACCTCTTTTATAGCTGTAAGCAAATAATATATGTAAAAAATGAATATTAGTATATATGAATATCTGGGAAGCCGATGTTTTTTTTTAGTTTCTTATCATGCTGGTTTGAAGGGTGCAGTCGTATTACAGCCGGCCGCCATAATTGCGGTGGATAGCGGTGCCTGGATCCGCCGTGTCTCTCTCCGTAGGTCCGGCGTTGGTAGTTTTCGGCGAGAATACGAGTCTGCGTTATTATTGGGTGTATGTTTTGTTCAAAACCCTTTCACTGCACTAAATTTTAATCTCTATCTTGTAGCTTTAATGTTAACACATGTCTCGAAGTTTGTTAGAGCACATTTTCCAATATGATTACAATGAATTGTATCATTATTTGTAGTACAAAAACGTATGTTTATTCTACAAATTCTTGGCATTGCCCACGAAACGTGAGATATCCCGACTCGCCTCGAAAACTAGACGGTGGCCTATATGTAACTTACCGAAAGCAGTGTCTTTCGCCAACGGACATACCGCGTTAAATATACCGGTTTTCGTCCCAAAACAGAAGTCAAGCAGCTAAGGATCTGGTAAGTACTTGGATGGGTGACAGCCTGAGAGCACCAGGTACTGTTAGCAACCTTTTGCTTTTTTAATGGTGATAATGACTTCTTTGTAACTTGAAGTCAATCAATCACAAATATTTTTTGCAGAATCGCTTCCCGAAGAGCCGGCGTTGGTAGTTTTTCTGCGAGGATACGTTCCTGCCATATTATTTGATGTATTTTTGGGCGTTTCTGTTTAAAATCCCAACCCTGCACAAAATTTCCTTCTCTGTCTTTTAGCTTTAATGTTAATACATCTCTCGAAAGTTGATAAAGCACATTTTCTCACTATGATTACAATGAAATGTATCATTAATAGTAACAATTATGTTTCATCTACACATTCTTGGCAGTCCACACTAAACGAGACATAACCCGTCTCGTCTCGAAACTAGACGTTGGAGTATATCTATCTTACCGAGAGCAGTACCTTTCGCCAACGGTCATACCGCGCTGAATATACCGGTTCTCGTCCGATCACCGAAGTCAAGCAGCGTCGGGCCTGGTAAGTACTTGGATGGGTGACTGCCTGGGAACACCAGGTACTGTTGGCAACCTTTTTTTTGTTTTGGTTGATAATGACCTTTTTGTAATTTGAAACCAATCAATCATCCACAGTTTCTGCAGAATCACCTCTTTCATAGCAGTCAGAAAATAATATATGTAAAAAATGTATATTAGTATATATGAATATCTGGGAAGCCGATGTTTTTTTTTAATTTCATATCACTCTGGGTTGCAGGGTGCTGTCGTATTACATCTGGCCGCCATAATTGCGGTGGATAGCGGTTCCTGGATCCGACGTGTCTCTCTCCGTAGGTCCTGCGTTGGTAGTTTTCGGCGAGAATACGAGTCTGCGTTATTATGGGGTGTATATTTTGTTCAAAACCCTTTCACTGCACTAAATTTGAATCTCTATCTTGGAGCTTTAATATTAACACATCTCTCGAACTTTGTTAGAGCACATTTTCTCAGTATGATTACAGTGAATTGTATCATTATTTGTAGTACAAAAACCTATGTTTCTTCTACACATTCTTGGCATTGCCCACGAAACATGAGATGTCCGACTCGTCTCGAAAACTAGAAGGTGGCCTATATGTAACTTACCGAAAGCAGTGTCTTTCGCCAACGGACATACCGAAAGTAGTGCATACGGACATACCGCGTTAAATATACCGGTTTTCGTCCCAGAACAGAAGTCAAGCAGCAACGGATCTGGTAAGTACTTGGATGGTTGACAGCCTGGGAGCACCATTTACTGTTAGCAACGTTTTTGCTTTTTTAATGGTGATAATGACTTTTTTGTAACTTGAAGTCAATGAATCACAAACATATTTTGCAGAATCGCTTCCCGAAGAGCCGGCGTTGGTAGCTTTTCTGCGAGGATACGTTCCTGCCATATTATTTGATGTATTTTTGTGCGTTTCTGTTTAAAATCTCAAACCTGCACAAAATTTCCTTCTCTGTCTTTTAGCTTTTATGTTAACATATCTCTCGAAGGTTGTTAGAGCACATTTTCTCACTATGATTACAATGAAATGTATCATTATTCTGTGTAGTAACAATTATATTTCATCTACACATTCTTGGCATTGCACAGAAAATGAGACATAACCCGTCTCGTCTCGAAAACTAGACGGTGGAGTATATCTATCTTACCGAATGCAGTACCTTTCGCCAACGGTCATACCGCGCTGAATATACCGGTTCTCGTCCGATCACCGAAGTCAAGCAGCGTCGGGCCTGGTAAGTACTTGGATGGGTGACCGCCTGGGAACACCAGGTACTGTTGGCAACCTTTTCTTTAATGCTGATAATGACCATTTTTGAAACTTGAAGTCAATCAATCACCCACAGTTTTTGATGAATCGCTCCCCGAAGAGCCGACATTGGTAGTTTTTCTGCGAGGATACCTTCCTGCCATATTATTTGATGTATTTTATGTGCGCTTTTTGTTTAAGAACCAAACACTTCACAAAATTTCCTTCTCTGTCTTTTAGCTTTAATGTTAACACATCTCTGGAAGGTTGTGAAAGCACATTTTCGCACTATGATTACAATGAAATGTATCATTATTTGTTGTACAAAAACCTATGTTTCTTCTACATATTCTTGGCATTGCCCACGAAACGTGAGATGTCCCGACTCGTCTCGAAAACTAGAAGGTGGCCTATATGTAACTTACCGAAAGCAGTGTCTTTCGCCAACGGACATACCGCGTTAAATATACCGGTTTTCGTCCCAAAACAGGAGTCAAGCAGCGACGGATTTGGTAAGTACTTGGATGGGTGACAGCCTGGGAGCACCAGGTACTGTTAGCAACCTATTGCTTTTTTAATGGTGATAATGACTTTTTTGTAACTTGAAGTTAATCAATCACAAATATTTTTTGCAGAATCGCTTCCCAAACAGCCGGCGTTGGTAGTTTTTCGGCGAGGATACGTTCCTGCCATATTATTTGATATATTTTTGGGCGTTTCTGTTTAGCATCCCAAACCTGCACAAAATTTCCTTCTCTGTCTTTTAGCTTTAATGTTAACACATCTCTCGAAGAGTGTTAAAGCACATTTTCTCACTATGATTACAATCAAATGTATCAATATTTGGTGTAGTAACACTTACGTTTCATCTACACTTTCTTGGCAGTGCACACAAAACGGGACATAATACGTCTCGTCTCGAAAACTAGACGGTGGAGTATATCTATGTTACCGAAAGCAGTACCCCTCGCCAACGGTCATACCGCGCTGAATATACCGGTTCTCGTCCGATCACCGAATTCAAGCAGCGTCGGGCCTGGTAAGTACTTGGATGGGTGACTGCCTTTGAACACCAGGTACTGTTGGCAACCTTTTTTTTTTTTTGGTTGATAATGACCTTTTTGTAATTTGAAACCAATCAATCATCCACAGTTTCTGCAGAATCACCTCTTTTATAGCTGTAAGCAAATAATATATGTAAAAAATGAATATTAGTATATATGAATATCTGGGAAGCCGATGTTTTTTTTTAGTTTCTTATCATGCTGGTTTGAAGGGTGCAGTCGTATTACAGCCGGCCGCCATAATTGCGGTGGATAGCGGTGCCTGGATCCGCCGTGTCTCTCTCCGTAGGTCCGGCGTTGGTAGTTTTCGGCGAGAATACGAGTCTGCGTTATTATTGGGTGTATATTTTGTTCAAAACCCTTTCACTGCACTAAATTTTAATCTCTATCTTGTAGCTTTAATGTTAACACATGTCTCGAAGTTTGTTAGAGCACATTTTCTAACTATGATTACAATGAATTGTATCATTATTTGTAGTTCAAAAACGTATGTTTCTTCTACACATTCTTGGCATTGCCCACGAAACGTAGGATGTCCCGACTCGTCTCGAAAGCTAGACGGTGCCCTATATGTAACTTACCGAAAGTAGTGCATACGGACATACCGCGTTAAATATACCGGTTTTCGTCCCAAAACAGAAGTCAAGCAGCAACGGATCTGGTAAGTACTTGGATGGTTGACAGCCTGAGAGCACCATTTACTGTTAGCAACGTTTTTGCTTTTTTAATGGTGATAATGACTTTTTTGTAACTTGAAGTCAATGAATCACAAACATATTTTGCAGAATCGATTCCCGAAGAGCCGGCGTTGGTAGCTTTTCTGCGAGGATACGTTCCTGCCATATTATTTGATGTATTTTTGTGCGTTTCTGTTTAAAATCTCAAACCTGCACAAAATTTCCTTCTCTGTCTTTTAGCTTTAATGTTAACACATCTCTCGAAGAGTGTTAAAGCACATTTTCTCACTATGATTACAATGAAATGTATCATTATTTTGTGTAGTAACAATTATATTTCATCTACACATTCTTGGCATTGCACACAAAATGAGACATAACCCGTCTCGTCTCGAAAACTAGACGGTGGAGTATATCTATCTTACCGAATGCAGTACCTTTCGCCAACGGTCATACCGGGCTGAATATACCGGTTCTCGTCCGATCACCGAAGTCAAGCAGCGTCGGGCCTGGTAAGTACTTGGATGGGTGACCGCCTGGGAACACCAGGTACTGTTGGCAACCTTTTCTTTAATGCTGATAATGACCATTTTTGAAACTTGAAGTCAATCAATCACCCACAGTTTTTGAGGAATCGCTCCCCGAAGAGCCGACGTTGGTAGTTTTTCTGCGAGGATACCTTCCTGCCATATTATTTGATGTATTTTATGTGCGTTTTTTGTTTAAAAACCAAACACTTCACAAAATTTCCTTCTCTGTCTTTTAGCTTTAATGTTAACACATCTCTGGAAGGTTGTTAAAGCACATTTTCGCACTATGATTACAATGAAATGTATCATTATTTGTTGTACAAAAACCTATGTTTCTTCTACATATTCTTGGCATTGCCCACGAAACGTGAGATGTCCCGACTCGTCTCGAAAACTAGAAGGTGGCCTATATGTAACTTACCGAAAGCAGTGTCTTTCGCCAACGGACATACCGCGTTAAATATACCGGTTTTCGTCCCAAAACAGGAGTCAAGCAGCGACGGATTTGGTAAGTACTTGGATGGGTGAGAGACTGGGAGCACCAGGTACTGTTAGCAACCGTTGCTTTTCTAATGGTGATAATGACTTTTTTGTAACTTGAAGTCAATCAATCACAAATATTTTTTGCAGAATCGCTTCCCAAACAGCAGGCGTTGGTAGTTTTTCGGCGAGGATACGTTCCTGCCATATTTTTTTAATGTATTTTTGGGCGTTTCTGTTTAACATCCCAACCCTGCACAAAATTTCCTTCTCTGTCTTTTAGCTTTAATGTTAACACATCTCTCGAAGAGTGTTAAAGCACATTTTCTCACTATGATTACAATGAAGTGTATCATTAATAGTAACAATTATGTTTCATCTACACATTCTTGGCAGTCCACACAAAACGGGACATAATACGTCTCATCTGGAAAACTAGACGGTGGAGTATATCTATCTTACCGAAAGCAGCTGACCCCCCGACTATTCCAATACTGGTTGAAGATCTCCACGCTTAGAGGTGACGAGAGAAAGTGTGGGAGGGAGACCGGCAGTCGGTAGGTATGCCCAGTACTTGGATGGTTGAGAGCCTGGGAGCACCATTTACTGTTAGCAACGTTTTTGCTTTTTTAATGGTGATAATGACTTTTTTGTAACTTGAAGTCAATGAATCTCAAACATTTTTTGCAGAATCGCTTCCCGAAGAGACGGCGTTGGTAGTTTTTCTGCGAGGATACGTTCCTGCCATATTATTTGATGTATTTTTGTGCGTTTCTGTTTAAAATCCCAACCCTGCGCAAAATTTCCTTCTCTGTCTTTTAGCTTTCATGTTAACACATCTCTCGAAAATTGATAAAGCACATTTTCTCACTATGATTACAATGAAAGGTATCATTAATAGTAACAATTATGTTTCATCTACACATTCTTGGCAGTCCACACAAAACGGGACATAATACGTCTCGTCTGGAAAACTAGACGGTGGAGTATATCTATCTTACCGAAAGCAGTACCTTTCGCCAACGGTCATACCGCGCTGAATATACCGGTTCTCATCCGATCACCGAAGTCAAGCAGCGTCGGGCCTGGTAAGTACTTGGATGGTTGACTGCCTGGGAACACCAGGTACTGTTGGCAACCTTTTTTTTGTTTCGGTTGATAATGACCTTTTTGTAATTTGAAACCAATCAATCATCCACAGTTTCTGCAGAATCACCTCTCTTATAGCTGTAAGCAAATAATATATGTAAAAAATGTATATTAGTATATATGAATATCTGGGAAGCCGATGTTTTTTTTAGTTTCTTATCATGCTGGTTTGAAGGGTGCCGTCGTATTACAGCCGGCCGCCATAATTGCGGTGGATAGCGGTGCCTGGATCCGCCGTGTCTCTCTCCGTAGGTCCGGCGTTGGTAGTTTTCGGCGAGAATACGAGTCTGCGTTATTATTGGGTGTATATTTTGTTCAAAACCCTTTCACTGCACTAAATTTGAATCCCTATCGAATGCTGTAGCTTTCGCCAACGGTCATACCGCGCTGAATATACCGGTTCTCGTCCGATCACCGAAGTCAAGCAGCTTCGGGCCTGTTAAGTACTTGGATGGGTGACCGCCTGGGAACACCATGTACTGTTGGCGACCTTTTTCTTAATGCTGATAATGATCTTTTTTGAAACTTGAAAACAATCAATCACCCACAGTGTTTGCAGAATCGCTCCCCGAAGAGCCGGCGATGGTAGTTTTTCTGCGAGGATACGTTCCTGCCATATTATCGTATGTATTTTATGTGCGTTTTTTGTTTAAAAACCCAACCCTTCAAAAAATTTCCTTCTCTGTCTTTTAGCTTTAATGTTATCACATCTCTCGAAGGTTGTTAGAGCACATTTTCTCAATATGATTACAATGAATTGTATCATTATTTGTAGTACAAAAACGTATGTTTATTCTACAAATTCTTGGCATTGCCCACGAAACGTGAGATGTCCCGACTCGCCTCGAAAACTAGACGGTGGCCTATATGTAACTTACCGAAAGCAGTGTCTTTCGCCAACGGACATACCGCGTTAAATATACCGGTTTTCGTCCCAAAACAGAAGTCAAGCAGCGAAGGATCTGGTAAGTACTTGGATGGGTGACAGCCTGGGAGCACCAGGTACTGTTAGCAACCTTTTGCTTTTTTAATGGTGATAATGACTTCTTTGTAACTTGAAGTCAATCAATCACAAATATTTTTTGCAGAATCGCTCCCCGAAGAGCCGGCGATGGTAGTTTTTCTGCGAGGATACGTTCCTGCCATATTATCGTATGTATTTTATGTGCGTTTTTTGTTTAAAAACCCAACCCTTCAAAAAATTTCCTTCTCTGTCTTTTAGCTTTAATGTTATCACATCTCTCGAAAGTTGATAAAGCACATTTTCTCACTATGATTACAATGAAATGTATCATTAATAGTAACAATTATGTTTCATCTACACATTCTTGGCAGTCCACACTAAACGAGACATAACCCGTCTCGTCTCGAAAACTAGACGTTGGAGTATATCTATCTTACCGAGAGCCGTACCTTTCGCCAACGGTCATACCGCGCTGAATATACCGGTTCTCGTCCGATCACCGAAGTCAAGCAGCGTCGGGCCTGGTAAGTACTTGGATGGGTGACTACCCGGGAACACCAGGTACTGTTGGCAACCTTTTTCTTTGTTTTGGTTAATATTGACCTTTTTTGTAATTTGAAACCAATCAATCATCCACAGTTTCTGCAGAATCACCTCTTTCATAGCAGTCAGAAAATAATATATGTAAAAAATGTATATTAGTATATATGAATATCTTGGAAGCCGATGTTTTTTTTTTTAATTTCATATCACTCTGGGTTGCAGGGTGCTGCCGTATTACATCTGGCCGCCATAATTGCGGTGGATAGCGGTGCCTGGATCCGACGTGTCTCTCTCCGAAGGTCCTGCGTTGGTAGTTTTTGGCGAGAATACGAGTCTGCGTTATTATGGGGTGTATATTTTGTTCAAAACCCTTTCACTGCACTAAATTTGAATCTCTTTCTTGTAGCTTTAATATTAACACATCTCTCGAAGTTTGTTAGAGCACATTTTCTCAGTATGATTACAATGAATTGTATCATTATTTGTAGTACAAAAACCTATGTTTCTTCTACACATTCTTGGCATTGCCCACGAAACATGAGATGTCCGACTCGTCTCGAAAACTAGAAGGTGGCCTATATGTAACTTACCGAAAGCAGTGTCTTTCGCCAACGGACATACCGCGTAAAATATACCGGTTTTCGTCCCAAAACAGAAGTCAAGAAGCGACGGATCTGGAAAGTACTTGGATGGGTGACAGCCAGGGAGCACCAGGTACTGTTAGCAACCTTTTTGCTTTTGTAATGGTGATAATGACCTTTTTTGTAACTTGAATTCAATGAATCACAAACATTTTTTGCAGAATCGCTTCCCGAGGAGCCGGCGTTGGTAGCTTTTCTGCGAGGTTACGTTCCTGCCATATTATTTGATGTATTTTTGGGCGTTGTTTGTTTAAAAACCAAACACTTCTCAAAATTTCCTTCTCTGTCTTTTAGCTTTTATGTTAACACATCTCTCGAAGGTTGTTAAAGCACATTTTCTCACTATGATTAAAATGAAATGTATCATTAATAGTAACAATTATGTTTCATCTACACATTCTTGGCAGTGCACACTAAACGAGACATAACCCGTCTCGTCTCGAAAACTAGACGGTGGAGTATATCTATCTTACCGAAAGCAGTACCTTTCGCCAACGGTCATACCGCGCTGAATATACCGGTTCTCGTCCGATCACCGAAGTCAAGCAGTGTCGGGCCTGGTAAGTACTTGGATGGGTGACTGCCTGGGAACACCAGGTACTGTTGGCAACCTTTTTCTTTCTTTTGGTTAATAGTGACATTTTTGTAATTTGAAACCAATCAATCATCCACAGTTTCTGCAGAATCACATCTTTTATATCTGCAATCATATAATATATGATTAGTATATATGAATATCTGGGAAGCCGATGTTTTATTTAATTTCTTATCATGCTGGGTTGCAGGGTGCTGTCGTATTACATCCCGCCGCCATAATTGCGGTGGATAGCGGTGCCTGTATCCGCCGTGACTCTCTCCGTAGGCCCGGCGTTGGTAGTTTTCGGCGAGAATATGAGTCTGTGTTATTATTATGTGTATATTTTGTTCAAAACCCTTTCACTGCACTAAATGTTAATCTCTATCTTGTAGCTTTAATGTTAACACATCTCTCGAAGTTTGTTAGAGCACATTTCCTCACTATGATTACAATGAATTGTATCATTATTTGTAGTACAAAAAAGTATGTTTATTCTACACATTCTTGGCATTGCCCACGAAACGTGTGATGTCCCGACTCGTCTCGAAAACCAGAAGGTGGAGTATATCTATCTTACCGAAAGCAGCATTTCTCGCCAACGGTCATACCTCGTTGAATATACCGGTTCTCGTAAGTACTTGGATTGGTGACCTCCTGGGAACACCAGGTACTGTTGACAAACTTTTTGCTTTTTTAATGGTGATAATGACTTTTTTGTAACTTGAAGTCAATGAATCACAAATATTTTTTGCAGAATCGCTTCCCGAGGAGCCGGCGTTGGTAGCTTTTCTGCGAGGATACGTTCCTGCCATATTATTTGATGTATTTTTGGGCGTTTTTTGTTTAAAAACCAAACACTTCACAAAATTTCCTTCTCTGTCTTTTAGCTTTAATGTTAACACATCTCTCGAAGGTTGTTAAAGCACATTTTCTCACTATGATTACAATGAAATGTATCATTCTTTTGTGTAGTAACAATTATGTTTCACCTACACATTCTTGGCAGTGCACACAAAATGAGACATAACCCGTCTCGTCTCGAAAACTAGACGGTGGAGTATATCTACTTTACCGAATGCAGTACCTTTCGCCAACGGTCATACCGCGCTGAATATACCGGTTCTCGTCCGATCACCGAAGTCAAGCAGCGTCGGGACTAGTAAGTACTTGGATGGGTGACCGCCTGGAAACACCAGGTACTGTTTTGCAACCTTTTCTTTAATGCTGATAATGACCTTTTTTGAAACTTGAAGTCAATCAATCACCCACATTTTTTGATAAATCGCTCCCCGAAGAGCCGACGTTGGTAGTTTTTCTGCGAGGATACCTTCCTGCCATATTATGTGATGTATTTTATGTGCGTTTTTTGTTTAAAAACCAAACACTTCACAAAATTTCCTTCTCTGTCTTTTAGCTTTAATGTTAACACATCTCTCGAAGGTTGTTAAAGCACATTTTCTCACTATGATTACAATGAAATGTATCATTAATAGTAACAATTATGTTTCATCTACACATTCTTGGCAGTCCACACTAAACGAGACATAACCCGTCTCGTCTCGAAAACTAGACGGTGGAGTATATCTATCTTACTGAAAGCAGTACCTTTCGCCAACGGTCATACCGCGCTGAATATACCGGTTCTCGTCCGATCACCGAAGTCAAGCAGCGTCGAGCCTGGTAAGTACTTGGATGGGTGACTGCCTGGGAACACCAGGTACTGTTGGCAACGTTTTTTTTGTTTTGGTTGATAATGACCTTTTTGTAATTTGAAACCAATCAATCATCCACAGCTTCTGCAGAATCACCTCTTTTAAAGCTGTAAGCAAATAATATATGTAAAAAATGTATATTAGTATATATGAATATCTGGGAAGCCGATGTTTTTTTTAGTTTCTTATCAAGCTGGTTTGAAGGGTGCAGTCGTATTACAGCCGGCCGCCATAATTGCGGTGGATAGCGGTGCCTGGATCCGCCGTGTCTCTCTCCGTAGGTCCGGCGTTGGTAGTTTTCGGCGAGAATACGAGTCTGCGTTATTATGGGGTGTATATTTTGTTCAAAACCCTTTCACTGCACTAAATTTGAATCCCTATCTTGTAGCTTTAATGTTAAGACATCTCTCGAAGTTTGTTAGAGCACATTTTCTCACTATGATTACAATGAATTGTATCATTATTTTAGTACAAAAACGTATGTTTCTTCAACACATTCTTGGCATTGCCCACGAAACGTAGAATGTCCCGACTCGTCTCGAAAGCTAGAAGGTGGCCTATATGTAACTTACCGAAAGCAGTGCATTTCGCCAGCGGACATACCGCTTTAAATATACCGGTTTTCGTCAAAAAACAGAAACCAAGCATCGACGGATCTGGAAAGTAGTTGGATGGGTGACAGCCTGGGAGCACCAGGTACTGTTAGCAACCTTTTTGCTTTTGTAATGGTGATAATGACCTTTTTTGTAACTTGAAGTCAATAAATCACAAACATTTGTTGCAGAATCGCTTCCCGAAGAGCCGGCGTTGGTAGTTTTTGTGCGAGGATACGTTCCTGAAATATTATTTGATGTATTTTTGGGCGTTTCTGTTTAAAATCCTAACCCTGCACAAAATTTCCTTCTCTGTCTTTTAGCTTTAATGTTAACACATCTCTCGAAGGTTGTTAAAGCACATTTTCTCACTATGATTACAATGAAATGTATCATTAATAGTAACAATTATGTTTCATCTACACATTCTTGGCAGTCCACACTAAACGAGACATAACCCGTCTCGTCTCGAAAACTAGATGGTGTAGTATATCTATCTTACCGAAAGCAGTACCTTTCGCCAACGGTCATACCGCGCTGAATATACCGGTTCTCGTCCGATCACCGAAGTCAAGCAGTGTCGGGCCTGGTAAGTACTTGGATGGGTGACTTCCTGGGAACACCAGGTACTGTTGGCAACCTTTTTCTTTGTTTTGGTTAATAGTGAAATTTTTGTAATTTGAAACCAATCAATCATCCACAGTTTCTGCAGAATCACCTCTTTTATAGCTGTAAGCATATAATATATGTAAAAAATGTATATTAGTATATATGAATATCTGGGAAGCCGATGTTTTATTTAATTTCTTATCATGCTGGGTTGCAGGGTGCTGTCGTATTACATCCGGCCGCCATAATTGCGATTGATAGCTGTGCCTAGATCCGCCGTGTCTCTCTCCGTAGTTCCGGCGTTGGTAGTTTTCGGCGAGAATACGAGTCTGCGTTATTATTGGGTGTATATTTGGGCGTTTCTGTTTAAAATCTAAACCCTGCAGAAAATTTTCTTCTCTGTCTTTTAGCTTTTATGTTAACACATTTCTCGAAGGTTGTTAGAGCACATTTTCTCACTATGATTACAATGAAATGTATCATTATTTTGTGTAGTAACAATTATGTTTCACCTACACATTCTTGGCAGTGCACACAAAATGAGACATAACCCGTCTCGTCTCGAAAACTAGACGGTGGAGTATATCTATCTTACCGAATGCAGTACCTTTCGCCAACGGTCATACCGCGCTGAATATACCGGTTCTCGTCCGATCATCCGAAGTCAAGCAGCGTCGGGCCTGGTATGTACTTGGATGGGTGACCGCCTGGGAACAACAGGTACTGTTGGCAACCTTTTCTTTAATGCTGATAATGACCTTTTTTGAAACTTGAATTCAATCAATCACCCACAGTTTTTGAGGAATCGCTCCCCGAAGAGCCGACGTTGGTAATTTTTCTGCGAGGATACCTTCCTGCCATATTATGTGATGTATTTTATGTGCGTTTTTTTGTTTAAAAACCAAACACTTCACAAAATTTCCTTCTCTGTCTTTTAGCTTTAATGTTAACACATCTCTCGAAGGTTGTTAAAACACATTTTCTCACTATGATTACAATGAAATGTATCATTAATAGTAACAATTATGTTTCATCTACACATTCTTGGCAGTCCACACTAAACGAGACATAACCCGTCTCGTCTCGAAAACTATACGTTGGAGTATATCTATCTTACCGAGAGCAGTACCTTTCGCCAACGGTCATACCGCGCTGAATATACCGGTTCTCGTCCGATCACCGAAGTCAAGCAGCGTCGGGCCTGGTAAGTGCTTGGATGGGTGACTGCCTGGGAACACCAGGTACTGTTGGCAACCTTTTTCTTTGTTTTGGTTAATAGTGACCTTTTTGTAATTTGAAACAAATCAATCATCCACAGTTTCTGCAGAATCACCTCCTTCATAGCAGTCAGAAAATAATATATGTAAAAAATGTATATTAGTATATATGAATATCTGGGAAGCCGATGTTTTGTTTAATTTCTTATCATTCTGGGTTGCAGGGTGCTGTCGTATTACATCTTTCCGCCATAATTGCGGTGGATAGGGGTGCCTGTATCCGCCTTGTCTCTCTCCGTTGGTCCTGCGTTGGTAGTTTTCGGCGAGAATACAAGTCTGCGTTATTATTGGGTGTATATTTTGTTCAAAACCCTTTCACTGCACTAAATTTGAATCTCTATCTTGTAGCTTTAATGTTAACACATCTCTCGAAGTTTGTTAGAGCACATTTTCTCAGTATGATTGCAATGAATTGTATCATTATTTGTAGTACAAAAACGTATGTTTCTTCTACACATTCTTGGCATTGCCCACGAAACGTGAGATGTCCCGACTCGTCTCGAAAACTAGAAGGTGGACTATATGTAACTTACCGAAAGCAGAGCCTTTCGCCAAAGGACATACCGCGTTAAATATACCGGTTTTCGTCCCTAAACAGAAGTCAAGCAGCGTCGGGCCTGGTAAGTACTTGGATGGGTGACTTCCTGGGAACACCAGGTACTGTTGGCAACCTTTTTCTTTGTTTGGGTTAATAGTGACCTTTTTGTAATTAGAAACCAATCAATCATCCACAGTTTCTGTAGAATCACCTCTTTTATAGCTGTAAGCAAATAATATATGTAAAAAATCATGCTGGCTTGCAGGGTGCTGTCGTATTACATCCGGCCGCCATAATTGCGATGGATAGCGGTGCCTGGATCTGCCGTGTCTCTCTCCAAAGGTCCGGCGTTTGTAGTTTTCGGCGAGAATACGAGTCTGCGTTATTTTGGGGTGTATATTTTGTGCAAAACCCTTTCAATGCACTAAATTTGAATCTCTATCTTGTATCTTTAATGTTAACACATCTCTCGAAGTTTGTTAGAGCACATTTTCTCACTATGATTACAATGAATTGTATCATTATTTGTAGTACAAAAACGTATGTTTATTCTACAGATTCTTGGCATTGCCCACGAAACGTGAGAAGTCCCGACTCGTCTCGAAAACTAGAAGGTGGACTATATCTATCTTACCGAATGCTGTAGCTTTCGCCAACGGTCATACCGCGCTGAATATACCGGTTCTCGTCCGATCACCGAAGTCAAGCAGCTTCGGGCCTGGTAAGTACTTGGATGGGTGACCGCCTGGGAACACCATGTACTGTTGGCGACCTTTTTCTTAATGCTGATAATGACCTTTTTTGAAACTTGAAATCAATCAATCACCCAACGTTTTTGCAGAATCGCTCCCCGAAGAGCCGGCGATGGTAGTTTTTCTGCGAGGATACGTTCCTGCCATATTATCGTATGTATTGTATGTGCGTTTTTTGTTTAAAAACCCAACCCTTCAAAAAATTTCCTTCTCTGTCTTTTAGCTTTAATGTTAACACATCTCTCGAAGGTTGTTAGAGCACATTTTCCCAATATGATTACAATGAATTGTATCATTATTTGTAGTACAAAAACGTATGTTTATTCTACAAATTCTTGGCATTGCCCACGAAACGTGAGATGTCCCGACTCGCCTCGAAAACTAGACGGTGGCCTATATGTAACTTACCGAAAGCAGTGTCTTTCGCCAACGGACATACCGCGTTAAATATACCGGTTTTCGTCCCAAAACAGAAGTCAAGCAGCTAAGGATCTGGTAAGTACTTGGATGGGTGACAGCCTGGGAGCACCAGGTACTGTTAGCAATCTTTTGCTTTTTTAATGGTGATAATGACTTCTTTGTAACTTGAAGTCAATCAATCACAAATATTTTTTGCAGAATCGCTTCCCGAAAAGCCGGCGTTGGTAGTTTTTCTGCGAGGATACGTTCCTGCCATATTATTTGATGTATTTTTGGGCGTTTTTGTTTAAAATCCCAACCCTGCGCAAAATTTCCTTCTCTGTCTTTTAGCTTTAATGTTAACACATCTCTCGAAAGTTGATAAAGCACATTTTCTCACTATGATTACAATGAAATGTATCATTAATAGTAACAATTATGTTTCATCTACACATTCTTGGCAGTCCACACTAAACGAGACATAACCCGTCTCGTCTCGAAAACTAGACGTTGGAGTATTACTATCTTACCGTAAGCAGTACCTTTCGCCAACGGTCATACCGCGCTGAATATACCGGTTCTCGTCCTATCACCGAAGTCAAGCAGCGTCGGGCCTGGTAAGTACTTGGATGGGTGACTGCCTTTGAACACCAGGTACTGTTGGCAACCTTTTTCTTTGTTTTGGTTAATAGTGACCTTTTTGTAATTTGAAACCAATCAATCATCCACAGTTTCTGCAGAATCACATCTTTCATAGCAGTCAGAAAATAATATATGTAAAAAATGTATATTAGTATATATGAATATCTGGGAAGCCGATGTTTTTTTTTTAATTTCATATCACTCTGGTTTGCAGGGTGCTGTCGTATTACATCTGGCCGACATAATTGCGGTGGATAGCGGTGCCTGGATCCGACGTGTATCTCTCCGTAGGTCCTGCGTTGGTAGTTTTCGGCGAGAATACGAGTCTGCGTTATTATGGGGTGTGTATTTTGTTCAAAACCCTTTCACTGCACTAAATTTGAATCTCTATCTTGTAGCTTTAATATTAACACATCTCTCGATCTTTGTTAGAGCACATTTTTTCAGTATGATTACAATGAATTGTATCATTATTTGTAGCACAAAAACCTATGTTTCTTCTACACATTCTCGGCATTGCCCACGAAACGTAGGATGTATCGACTCGTGTCGAAAGATAGAAGGTGGCCTATATGTAACTTACCGAAAGCAGTGCATTTCGCCAGCGGACATACCGCGTTAAATATACCGATTTTCGTCCCAAAAAAGAAACCAAGCAGCGACGGATCTGGAAAGTACTTGGATGGGTGACAGCCAGGGAGCACCAGGTACTGTTAGCAACCTTTTTGCTTTTGTAATGGTGATAATGACCTTTTTTGTAACTTGAAGTACATAAATCACAAACATTTCTTGCAGAATCGCTTCCCGAAGAGCCGGCGTTGGTAGTTTTTGTGCGAGGATACGTTCCTGAAATATTATTTGATGTATTTTTGGGCGTTTCTGTTTAGCATCCCAAACCTGCACAAAATTTCCTTCTCTGTCTTTTAGCTTTAATGTTAACACATCTCTCGATAAGTGTTAAAGCACATTTTCTCACTATGATTACAATCAAATGTACCAATATTTGGTGTAGTAACACTTACGTTTCATCTACACTTTCTTGGCAGTGCACACAAAACGGGACATAATACGTCTCGTCTCGAAAACTAGACGGTGGAGTATATCTATCTTACCGAAAGCAGTACCCCTCGCCAACGGTCATACCCCGCTGAATATACCGGTTCTCGTCCGATCACCGAAGTCAAGCAGCGTCGGGCCTGGTAAGTACTTGGATGGGTGACTGCCTTTGAACACCAGGTACTGTTGGCAACCTTTTTTTTGTTTTGGTTAATAGTGACCTTTTTGTAATTTGAAAAAATCAATCATCCACAGTTTCTGCAGAATCACCTCTTTTATAGCTGTAAGCAAATAATATATGTAAAAAATGTATATTAGTATATATGAATATCTGGGAAGCCGATGTTTTTTTTTTAGTTTCTTATCATGCTGGTTTGAAGGGTGCAGTCGTATTACAGCCGGCCGCCATAATTGCGGTGGATAGCGGTGCCTGGATCCGCCGTGTCTCTCTCCGTAGGTCCGGCGTTGGTAGTTTTCGGCGAGAATATGAGTCTGCGTTATTATTATGTGTATATTTTGTTCAAAACCCTTTCACTGCACTAAATTTTAATCTCTATCTTGTAGCTTTAATGTTACCACATCTCTCGAAGTTAGTTAGAGCACATTTTCTCACTATGATTACAATGAATTGTATCATTATTTTAGTACAAAAACGTATGTTTCTTCAACAAATTCTTGGCATTGCCCACGAAACGTAGGATGTATCGACTCGTCTCGAAAGCTAGAAGGTGGCATATATGTAACTTACCGAAAGCAGTGCATTTCGCCAGCGGACATACCGCGTTAAATATACCGATTTTCGTCCCAAAAAAGAAACCAAGCAGCGACGGATCTGGAAAGTACTTGGATGGGTGACAGCCAGGGAGCACCAGGTACTGTTAGCAACCTTTTTGCTTTTGTAATGGTGATAATGACCTTTTTTGTAACTTGAAGTACATAAATCACAAACATTTCTTGCAGAATCGCTTCCCGAAGAGCCGGCGTTGGTAGTTTTTGTGCGAGGATACGTTCCTGAAATATTATTTGATGTATTTTTGGGCGTTTCTGTTTAAAATCCCAACCCTGCTTAAAATTTCCTTCTCTGTCTTTTAGCTTTTATGTTAACACATCTCTCGAAGGTTGTTAAAGCACATTTTCTCACTATGATTACAATGAAATGTATCATTAATAGTAACAATTATGTTTCATCTACACATTTTTGGAAGTGCACACTAAACGAGACATAACCCGTCTCGTCTCGAAAACTAGACGGTGGAGTATATCTATCTTACCGAAAGCAGTACCTTTCGCCAACGGTCATACCGCGCTGAATATACCGGTTCTCGTCCGATCACCGAAGTCAAGCAGTGTCGGGCCTGGTAAGTACTTGGATGGGTGACTGCCTGGGAACACCAGGTACTGTTGGCAACCTTTTTCTTTGTTTTGGTTAACAGTGACATTTTTGTAATTTGAAACCAATCAATCATCCACAGTTTCTGCAGAATCACATTTTTTATAGCTGCAAGAATATAATATATGAAAAAATGTATATTAGTATATATGAATATCTGGGAAGCCGATGTTTTATTTAATTTCTTATCATGCTGGGTTGCAGGGTGCTGTCGTATTACATCCCGCCGCCATAATTGCGGTGGATTGCGGTGCCTGGATCCGCCGTGACTCTCTCCGTAGGCCCGGCGTTGGTAGTTTTCGGCGAGAATATGAGTCTGCGTTATTATTATGTGTATATTTTGTTCAAAACCCTTTCACTGCACTAAATTTTAATCTCTATCTTGTAGCTTTAATGTTAACACATCTCTCGAAGGTTGTTAGAGCACATTTTCTCACTATGATTACAATGAAATGTATCATTCTTTTGTGTAGTAACAATTATGTTTCACCTACACATTCTTGGCAGTGCACACAAAATGAGACATAACCCGTCTCGTCTCGAAAACTAGACGGTGGAGTATATCTATCTTACCGAATGCAGTACCTTTCGCCAACGGTCATACCGCGCTGAATATACCGGTTCTCGTCCGTTCACCGAAGTCAAGCAGCGTCGGGACTAGTAAGTACTTGGATGGGTGACCGCCTGGAAACACCAGGTACTGTCTTGCAACCTTTTCTTTAATGCTGATAATGACCTTTTTTGAAACTTGAAGTCAATCAATCACCCACAGTTTTTGATAAATCGCTCCCCGAAGAGCCGACGTTGGTAGTTTTTCTGCGAGGATACCTTCCTGCCATATTATTTGATGTATTTTTGGGCGTTTCTGTTTAAAATCCCAACCCTGCGGAAAATTTCCTTCTCTGTCTTTTAGCTTTAATGTTAACACATCTCTAGAAAGTTGATAAAGCACATTTTCTCACTATGATTACAATGAAATGTATCATTAATAGTAACAATTATGTTTCATCTACACATTCTTGGCAGTCCACACAAAACGGGACATAATACGTCTCGTCTGGAAAACTAGACGGTGGAGTATATCTATCTTACCGAAAGCAGTACCTTTCGCCAACGGTCATACCGCGCTGAATATACCGGTTCTCATCCGATCACCGAAGTCAAGCAGCGTCGGGCCTGGTAAGTACTTGGATGGTTGACTGCCTGGGAACACCAGGTACTGTTGGCAACCTTTTTTTTGTTTTGGTTGATAATGAACTTTTTGTAATTTGAAACCAATCAATCATCCACAGCTTCTGCAGAATCACCTCTCTTATAGCTATAAGCAAATAATATATGTAAAAAATGTATATTAGTATATATTAATATCTGGGAAGCCGATGTTTTTTTTTTTAGTTTCTTATCATGCTGGTTTGAAGGGTGCAGTCGTATTACAGCCGGCCGCCATAATTGCGGTGGATAGCGGTGCCTGGATCCGCCGTGTCTCTCTCCGTAGGTCCGGCGTTGGTAGTTTTCAGCGAGAATACGAGTCTGCGTTATTATGGGGTGTATATTTTGTTCAAAACCCTTTCACTGCACTAATTTTGAATCCCTATCGTGTAGCTTTAATGTTAACACATCTCTCGAAATTTGTTAGAGCACATTTTCTCACTATGATTACAATGAATTGTATCATTATTTTAGTACAAAAACGTATGTTCCTTCAACACATTCTTGGCATTGCCCACGAAACGTAGGATGTCCCGACTCGTCTCGAAAGCTAGAAGGTGGCCTATATGTAACTTACCGAAAGCAGTGCATTTCCCCAGCGGACATACCGCGTTAAATATACCGGTTTTCGTCCCAAAAAAGAAACCAAGCAGCGACGGATCTGGAAAGTACTAGGATGTGTGACAGCCAGGGAGCACCAAGTACTGTTAGCAACCTTTTTGCTTTTGTAATGGTGATAATGACCTTTTTTGTAACTTGAAGTCAATAAATCACAAACATTTCTTGCAGAATCGCTTCCCGAAGAGCCGGCGTTGGTAGTTTTTGTGCGAGGATACGTTCCTGAAATATTATTTGATGTATTTTTGGGCGTTTTTGTTTAAAATCTAAACCCTGCAGAAAATTTTCTTCTCTGTCTTATAGCTTTTATGTTAACACATTTCTCGAAGGTTGTTAGAGCACATTTTCTCACTATGATTACAATGAAATGTATCATTATTTTGTGTAGTAACAATTATGTTTCACCTACACATTCTTGGCAGTGCACACAAAATGAGACATAACCCGTCTCGTCTCGAAAACTAGACGGTGGAGTATATCTATGTTACCGAATGCAGTACCTTTCGCCAACGGTCATACCGCGCTGAATATACCGGTTCTCGTCCGATCACCGAAGTCAAGCAGCGTCGGGCCTGGTAAGTACTTGGATGGGTGACCGCCTGGGAACAACAGGTACTGTTGGCAACCTTTTCTTTAATGCTGATAATGACCTTTTTTGAAACATGAATTCAATCAATCACCCACAGTTTTTGAGGAATCGCTCCCCGAAGAGCCGACGTTGGTAATGTTTCTGCGAGGATACCTTCCTGCCATATTATGTGATGTATTTTATGTGCGTTTTTTGTTTAAAAACCAAACACTTCACAAAATTTCCTTCTCTGTCATTTAGCTTTAATGTTAACACATCTCTCGAAGGTTGTTAAAGCACATTTTCTCACTATGATTACAATGAAATGTATCATTAATAGTAACAATTATGTTTCATCTACACATTCTTGGCAGTCCACACTAAACGAGACATAACCCGTCTCGTCTCGAAAACTAGACGTTGGAGTATATCTATCTTACCGAGAGCAGTACCTTTCGCCAACGGTCATACCGCGCTGAATATACCGGTTCTCGTCCGATCACCGAAGTCAAGCAGCGTCGGGCCTGGTAAGTACTTGGATGGGTGACTGCCTGGGAACACCAGGTACTGTTGGCAACCTTTTTCTTTGTTTTGGTTAATAGTGAACTTTTTGTAATTTGAAACAAATCAATCATCCACAGTTTCTGCAGAATCACCTCCTTCATAGCAGTCAGAAAATAATATATGTAAAAAATGTATATTAGTATATATGAATATCTGGGAAGCCGATGTTTTTTTTTAATTTCTTATCATTATGGGTTGCAGGGTGCTGTCGTATTACATCTGGCCGCCATAATTGCGGTGGATAGGGGTGCTTGTATCCGCCTTGTGTCTCTCCGTTGGTCCTGCGTTGGTAGTTTTCGGCGAGAATACAAGTCTGCGTTATTATGGGGTGTATATTTTGTTCAAAACCCTTTCACTGCACTAAATTTGAATCTCTATCTTGTAGCTTTAATGTTAACACATCTCTCGAAGTTTGTTAGAGCACATTTTCTCACTATGATTGCAATGAATTGTATCATTATTTGTAGTACAAAAACGTATGTTTCTTCTACACATTCTTGGCATTGCCCACGAAACGTGAGATGTCCCGACTCGTCTCGAAAACTAGAAGGTGGCCTATATGTAACTTACCGAAAGCAGTGTCTTTCGCCAACGGACATATAGCGTTAAATATACCGGTTTTCGTCCCAAAACAGAAGTCAAGCAGCGACGTATGTGGTAAGTACTTGGATGGGTGACCGCCTGGGAGTACCAGGTACTGTTAGCAACCTTTTGCTTTTTTAATGGTGATAATGACTTTTTGTAACTTGAAGTCAATCAATCACAAACATTTTTTGCAGAATCGCTTCCCGAAGAGCCGGCGTTGGTAGTTTTTGTGCGAGGATACGTTTCTGAAATATTATTTGATGTATTTTTGGACCTTTCTGTTTAAAATCCCAACCCTGCACAAAATTTCCTTCTCTGTCTTTTAGCTTTAATGTTAACACATCTCTCGAAAGTTGATAAAGCACATTTTCTCACTATGATTACAATGAAATGTATCATTAATAGTAACAATTATGTTTCATCTACACATTCTTGGCAGTCCACACTAAACGAGACATAACCCGTCTCGTCTCGAAAACTAGACGTTGGAGTGTATCTATCTTACCGAGAGCAGTACCTTTCGCCAACGGTCATACCGCGCTGAATATACCGGTTCTCGTCCGATCACCGAAGTCAAGCAGCGTCGGTCCTGGTAAGTACTTGGATGGGTGACTGCCCGGGAACACCAGGTACTGTTGGCAACCTTATTCTTTGTTTTGGTTAATAGTGACCTTTTTGTAATTTGAAACCAATCAATCATCCACATTTTCTGCAGAATCACCTCTTTCATAGCAGTCAGAAAATAATATATGTAAAAAAATGTATGTTAGTATATATGAATATCTGGGAAGCCGATGTTTTTTTTTTAATTTCTTATCATTCTGGGTTGCAGGGTGCTGTCGTATTACATCTGGCCGCCATAATTGCGGTGGATAGCGGTTGCCTGGATCCGACGTGTCTCTCTCCGTAGGTCCTACGTTGGTAGTTTTCGGCGAGAATACGAGTCTGCGTTATTATGGGGTGTATATTTTGTTCAAAACCCTTTCACTGCACTAAATTTGAATCTCTATCTTGCAGCTTTAATGTTAACACATCTCTCGAAGTTTGTTAGAGCACATTTTCTCACTATGATTACAATGAATTGTATCATTATTTGTAGTACAAAAACGTATGTTTATTCTACAGATTCTTGGCATTGCCCACGAAACGTGAGAAGTCCCGACTCGTCTCGAAAACTAGAAGGTGGACTATATCTATCTTACCGAATGCTGTAGCTTTCGCCAACGGTCATACCGCGCTGAATATACCGGTTCTCGTCCGATCACCGAAGTCAAGCAGCTTCGGGCCTGGTAAGTACTTGGATGGGTGACCGCCTGGGAACACCATGTACTGTTGGCGACCTTTTTCTTAATGCTGATAATGATCTTTTTTGAAACTTGAAATCAATCAATCACCCAACGTTTTTGCAGAATCGCTCCCCGAAGAGCCGGCGATGGTAGTTTTTCTGCGAGGATACGTTCCTGCCATATTATCGTATGTATTGTATGTGCGTTTTTTGTTTAAAAACCCAACCCTTCAAAAAATTTCCTTCTCTGTCTTTTAGCTTTAATGTTAACACATCTCTCGAAGGTTGTTAGAGCACATTTTCCCAATATGATTACAATGAATTGTATCATTATTTGTAGTACAAAAACGTATGTTTATTCTACAAATTCTTGGCATTGCCCACGAAACGTGAGATGTCCCGACTCGCCTCGAAAACTAGACGGTGGCCTATATGTAACTTACCGAAAGCAGTGTCTTTCGCCAACGGACATACCGCGTTAAATATACCGGTTTTCGTCCCAAAACAGAAGTCAAGCAGCTAAGGATCTGGTAAGTACTTGGATTGGTGACAGCCTGGGAGCACCAGGTACTGTTAGCAACCTTTTGCTTTTTTAATGGTGATAATGACTTCTTTGTAACTTGAAGTCAATCAATCACAAATATTTTTTGCAGAATCGCTTCCCGAAGAGCCGGCGTTGGTAGTTTTTCTGCGAGGATACGTTCCTGCCATATTATTTGATGTATTTTTGGGCGTTTTTGTTTAAAATCCCAACCCTGCGCAAAATTTCCTTCTCTGTCTTTTAGCTTTAATGTTAACACATCTCTCGAAAGTTGATAAAGCACATTTTCTCACTATGATTACAATGAAATGTATCATTAATAGTAACAATTATGTTTCATCTACACATTCTTGGCAGTCCACACTAAACGAGACATAACCCGTCTCGTCTCGAAAACTAGACGTTGGAGTATTACTATCTTACCGAGAGCAGTACCTTTCGCCAACGGTCATACCGCGCTGAATATACCTGTTCTCGTCCTATCACCGAAGTCAAGCAGCGTCGGGCCTGGTAAGTACTTGGATGGGTGACTGCCTTTGAACACCAGGTACTGTTGGCAACCTTTTTCTTTGTTTTGGTTAATAGTGACCTTTTTGTAATTTGAAACCAATCAATCATCCACAGTTTCTACAGAATCACCTCTTTCATAGCAGTCAGAAAATAATATATGTAAAAAATGTATATTAGTATATATGAATATCTGGGAAGCCGATGTTTTTTTTTAAATTTCATATCACTCTGGTTTGCAGGGTGCTGTCGTATTACATCTGGCCGACATAATTGCGGTGGATAGCGGTGCCTGGATCCGACGTGTCTCTCTCCGTAGGTCCTGCATTGGTAGTTTTCGGCGAGAATACGAGTCTGCGTTATTATGGGGTGTATATTTTGTTCAAAACCCTTTCACTGCACTAAATTTGAATCTCTATCTTGTAGCTTTAATATTAACACATCTCTCGATCTTTGTTAGAGCACATTTTCTCAGTATGATTACAATGAATTGTATCATTATTTGTAGCACAAAAACCTATGTTTCTTCTACACATTCTCGGCATTGCCCCCGAAACATGAGATGTCCCGACTCGTCTCGAAAACTAGAAGATGGCCTATATGTAACTTACCGAAAGCAGTGTCTTTCGCCAAAGGACATACCGCGTTAAATATACCGGTTTTCGTCCCAAAACAGAAGTCAAGAAGCGACGGATCTGGTAAGTACTTGGATGGGTGACAGCCTGGGAGCACCAGGTACTGTTAGCAATCTTTTGCTTTTTTAATGGTGATAATGACTTTTTTGTAACTTGAAGTTAATCAATCACATATATTTTTTGCAGAATCGCTTCCCGAAGAGCCGGCGTTGGTAGTTTTTGTGCGAGGATACGTTCCTGAAATATTATTTGATGTATTTTTGGGCGTTTCTGTTTAGCATCCCAAACCTGCACAAAATTTCCTTCTCTGTCTTTTAGCTTTAATGTTAACACATCTCTCGATAAGTGTTAAAGCACATTTTCTCACTATGATTACAATCAAATGTACCAATATTTGGTGTAGTAACACTTACGTTTCATCTACACTTTCTTGGCAGTGCACACAAAACGGGACATAATACGTCTCGTCTCGAAAACTAGACGGTGGAGTATATCTATCTTACCGAAAGCAGTACCCCTCGCCAACGGTCATACCCCGCTGAATATACTGGTTCTCGTCCGATCACCGAAGTCAAGCAGCGTCGGGCCTGGTAAGTACTTGGATGGGTGACTGCCTTTGAACACCAGGTACTGTTGGCAACCTTTTTTTTGTTTTGGTTAATAGTGACCTTTTTGTAATTTGAAACCAATCAATCATCCACAGTTTCTGCAGAATCACCTCTTTTATAGCTGTAAGCAAATAATATATGTAAAAAATGTATATTAGTATATATGAATATCTGGGAAGCCGATGTTTTGTTTTTAGTTTCTTATCATGCTGGTTTGAAGGGTGCAGTCGTATTACAGCCGGCCGCCATAATTGCGGTGGATAGCGGTGCCTGGATCCGCCGTGTCTCTCTCCGTAGGTCCGGCGTTGGTAGTTTTCGGCGAGAATATGAGTCTGCGTTATTATTATGTGTATATTTTGTTCAAAACCCTTTCACTGCACTAAATTTTAATCTCTATCTTGTAGCTTTAATGTTACCACATCTCTCGAAGTTTGTTAGAGCACATTTTCTCACTATGATTACAATGAATTGTATCATTATTTTAGTACAAAAACGTATGTTTCTTCAACACATTCTTGGCATTGCCCACGAAACGTAGAATGTCCCGACTCGTCTCGAAAGCTAGAAGGTGGCCTATATGTAACTTACCGAAAGCAGTGCATTTCGCCAGCGGACATACCGCTTTAAATATACCGGTTTTCGTCAAAAAACAGAAACCAAGCATCGACGGATCTGGAAAGTAGTTGGATGGGTGACAGCCTGGGAGCACCAGGTACTGTTAGCAACCTTTTTGCTTTTGTAATGGTGATAATGACCTTTTTTGTAACTTGAAGTCAATAAATCACAAACATTTCTTGCAGAATCGCTTCCCGAAGAGCCGGCGTTGATAGTTTTTGTGCGAGGATACGTTCCTGAAATATTATTTGATGTATTTTTGGGCGTTTCTGTTTAAAATCCTAACCCTGCACAAAATTTCCTTCTCTGTCTTTTAGCTTTAATGTTAACACATCTCTCGAAGGTTGTTAAAGCACATTTTCTCACTATGATTACAATGAAATGTATCATTAATAGTAACAATTATGTTTCATCTACACATTCTTGGCAGTCCACACTAAACGAGACATAACCCGTCTCGTCTCGAAAACTAGACGGTGGAGTATATCTATCTTACCGAAAGCAGTACCTTTCGCCAACGGTCATACCGCGCTGAATATACCGGTTCTCGTCCGATCACCGAAGTCAAGCAGTGTCGGGCCTGGTAAGTACTTGGATGGGTGACTGCCTGGGAACACCAGGTACTGTTGGCAACCTTTTTCTTTGTTTTGGTTAATAGTGAAATTTTTGTAATTTGAAACCAATCAATCAT
Source organism: Lepisma saccharinum (assembly GCF_977018435.1). Taxonomy (NCBI): domain Eukaryota; kingdom Metazoa; phylum Arthropoda; class Insecta; order Zygentoma; family Lepismatidae; genus Lepisma; species Lepisma saccharinum. Next base: position 43,888,415 of record NC_139239.1, on the reverse strand, counting down.
CCACAGTTTCTGCAGAATCACCTCTTTTATAGCTGTAAGCATATAATATATGTAAAAAATGTATATTAGTATATATGAATATCTGGGAAGCCGATGTTTTATTTAATTTCTTATCATGCTGTGTTGCAGGGTGCTGTCGTATTACATCCGGCCGCCATAATTGCGATTGATAGCTGTGCCTAGATCCGCCGTGTCTCTCTCCGTAGTTCCGGCGTTGGTAGTTTTCGGCGAGAATACGAGTCTGCGTTATTTTTGGGTGTATATTTTGTTCAAAACCCTTTCACTGCACTAAATTTTAATCTCTATCTTGTAGCTTTAATGTTAACACATGTCTCGAATTTTTTTAGAGCACATTTTCTCACTATGATTACAATGAATTGTATCATTATTTGTAGTTCAAAAACGTATGTTTCTTCTACACATTCTTGGCATTGCCCACGAAACGTAGGATGTCCCGACTAATCTCGAAAGCTAGAAGGTGGCCTATATGTAACTTACCGAAAGTAGTGTATTTCGCCAACGGACATACCGCGTAAATATACCGGTTTTCGTCCTAAAACAGAAGTCAAGCAGCGATGGATCTGGTAAGTACTTGGATGGTTGACAGCCTGAGAGCACCATTTACTGTTAGCAACATTTTTGCTTTTTCAATGGTGATAATGACTTTTTTGTAACTTGAAGTCAATGAATCACAAACATTTTTTGCAGAATCGCTTCCCGAAGAGACGGCGTTGGTAGTTTTTCTGCGAGGATACGTTCCTGCCATATTATTTGATGTATTTTTGGGCGTTTCTGTTTAAAATCCCAACCCTGCGCAAAATTTCCTTCTCTGTCTTTTAGCTTTAATGTTAACACATCTCTAGAAAGTTGATAAAGCACATTTTCTCACTATGATTACAATGAAATGTATCATTAATAGTAACAATTATGTTTCATCTACACATTCTTGGCAGTCCACACAAAACGGGACATAATACGTCTCGTCTCGAAAACTAGACGGTGGAGTATATCTATCTTACCGAAAGCAGTACCTTTCGCCAACGGTCATACCGCGCTGAATATACCGGTTCTCATCCGATCACCGAAGTCAAGCAGCGTCGGGCCTGGTAAGTACTTGGATGGTTGACTGCCTGGGAACACCAGGTACTGTTGGCAACCTTTTTTTTGTTTTGGTTGATAATGAACTTTTTGTAATTTGAAACCAATCAATCATCCACAGCTTCTGCAGAATCACCTCTCTTATAGCTATAAGCAAATAATATATGTAAAAAATGTATATTAGTATATATGAATATCTGGGAAGCCGATGTTTTTTTTTTAGTTTCTTATCATGCTGGTTTGAAGGGTGCAGTCGTATTACAGCCGGCCGCCATAATTGCGGTGGATAGCGGTGCCTGGATCCGCCGTGTCTCTCTCCGTAGGTCCGGCGTTGGTAGTTTTCAGCGAGAATACGAGTCTGCGTTATTATGGGGTGTATATTTTGTTCAAAACCCTTTCACTGCACTAATTTTGAATCCCTATCGTGTAGCTTTAATGTTAACACATCTCTCGAAATTTGTTAGAGCACATTTTCTCACTATGATTACAATGAATTGTATCATTATTTTAGTACAAAAACGTATGTTCCTTCAACACATTCTTGGCATTGCCCACGAAACGTAGGATGTCCCGACTCGTCTCGAAAGCTAGAAGGTGGCCTATATGTAACTTACCGAAAGCAGTGCATTTCCCCAGCGGACATACCGCGTTAAATATACCGGTTTTCGTCCCAAAAAAGAAACCAAGCAGCGACGGATCTGGAAAGTACTAGGATGTGTGACAGCCAGGGAGCACCAAGTACTGTTAGCAACCTTTTTGCTTTTGTAATGGTGATAATGACCTTTTTTGTAACTTGAAGTCAATAAATCACAAACATTTCTTGCAGAATCGCTTCCCGAAGAGCCGGCGTTGGTAGTTTTTGTGCGAGGATACGTTCCTGAAATATTATTTGATGTATTTTTGGGCGTTTTTGTTTAAAATCTAAACCCTGCAGAAAATTTTCTTCTCTGTCTTATAGCTTTTATGTTAACACATTTCTCGAAGGTTGTTAGAGCACATTTTCTCACTATGATTACAATGAAATGTATCATTATTTTGTGTAGTAACAATTATGTTTCACCTACACATTCTTGGCAGTGCACACAAAATGAGACATAACCCGTCTCGTCTCGAAAACTAGACGTTGGAGTATATCTATCTTACCGAGAGCCGTACCTTTCGCCAACGGTCATACCGCGCTGAATATACCGGTTCTCGTCCGATCACCGAAGTCAAGCAGCGTCGGGCCTGGTAAGTACTTGGATGGGTGACTACCCGGGAACACCAGGTACTGTTGGCAACCTTTTTCTTTGTTTTGGTTAATATTGACCTTTTTTGTAATTTGAAACCAATCAATCATCCACAGTTTCTGCAGAATCACCTCTTTCATAGCAGTCAGAAAATAATATATGTAAAAAATGTATATTAGTATATATGAATATCTTGGAAGCCGATGTTTTTTTTTTTAATTTCATATCACTCTGGGTTGCAGGGTGCTGCCGTATTACATCTGGCCGCCATAATTGCGGTGGATAGCGGTGCCTGGATCCGACGTGTCTCTCTCCGAAGGTCCTGCGTTGGTAGTTTTTGGCGAGAATACGAGTCTGCGTTATTATGGGGTGTATATTTTGTTCAAAACCCTTTCACTGCACTAAATTTGAATCTCTTTCTTGTAGCTTTAATATTAACACATCTCTCGAAGTTTGTTAGAGCACATTTTCTCAGTATGATTACAATGAATTGTATCATTATTTGTAGTACAAAAACCTATGTTTCTTCTACACATTCTTGGCATTGCCCACGAAACATGAGATGTCCGACTCGTCTCGAAAACTAGAAGGTGGCCTATATGTAACTTACCGAAAGCAGTGTCTTTCGCCAACGGACATACCGCGTAAAATATACCGGTTTTCGTCCCAAAACAGAAGTCAAGAAGCGACGGATCTGGAAAGTACTTGGATGGGTGACAGCCAGGGAGCACCAGGTACTGTTAGCAACCTTTTTGCTTTTGTAATGGTGATAATGACCTTTTTTGTAACTTGAATTCAATGAATCACAAACATTTTTTGCAGAATCGCTTCCCGAGGAGCCGGCGTTGGTAGCTTTTCTGCGAGGTTACGTTCCTGCCATATTATTTGATGTATTTTTGGGCGTTGTTTGTTTAAAAACCAAACACTTCTCAAAATTTCCTTCTCTGTCTTTTAGCTTTTATGTTAACACATCTCTCGAAGGTTGTTAAAGCACATTTTCTCACTATGATTAAAATGAAATGTATCATTAATAGTAACAATTATGTTTCATCTACACATTCTTGGCAGTGCACACTAAACGAGACATAACCCGTCTCGTCTCGAAAACTAGACGGTGGAGTATATCTATCTTACCGAAAGCAGTACCTTTCGCCAACGGTCATACCGCGCTGAATATACCGGTTCTCGTCCGATCACCGAAGTCAAGCAGTGTCGGGCCTGGTAAGTACTTGGATGGGTGACTGCCTGGGAACACCAGGTACTGTTGGCAACCTTTTTCTTTCTTTTGGTTAATAGTGACATTTTTGTAATTTGAAACCAATCAATCATCCACAGTTTCTGCAGAATCACATCTTTTATATCTGCAATCATATAATATATGATTAGTATATATGAATATCTGGGAAGCCGATGTTTTATTTAATTTCTTATCATGCTGGGTTGCAGGGTGCTGTCGTATTACATCCCGCCGCCATAATTGCGGTGGATAGCGGTGCCTGTATCCGCCGTGACTCTCTCCGTAGGCCCGGCGTTGGTAGTTTTCGGCGAGAATATGAGTCTGTGTTATTATTATGTGTATATTTTGTTCAAAACCCTTTCACTGCACTAAATTTTAATCTCTATCTTGTAGCTTTAATGTTAACACATCTCTCGAAGTTTGTTAGAGCACATTTCCTCACTATGATTACAATGAATTGTATCATTATTTGTAGTACAAAAAAGTATGTTTATTCTACACATTCTTGGCATTGCCCACGAAACGTGTGATGTCCCGACTCGTCTCGAAAACCAGAAGGTGGAGTATATCTATCTTACCGAAAGCAGCATTTCTCGCCAACGGTCATACCTCGTTGAATATACCGGTTCTCGTCCTATCACCGAAGTCAAGCAGCGTCGGGCCTTGTAAGTACTTGGATTGGTGACCTCCTGGGAACACCAGGTACTGTTGACAAACTTTTTGCTTTTTTAATGGTGATAATGACTTTTTTGTAACTTGAAGTCAATGAATCACAAATATTTTTTGCAGAATCGCTTCCCGAGGAGCCGGCGTTGGTAGCTTTTCTGCGAGGATACGTTCCTGCCATATTATTTGATGTATTTTTGGGCGTTTTTTGTTTAAAAACCAAACACTTCACAAAATTTCCTTCTCTGTCTTTTAGCTTTAATGTTAACACATCTCTCGAAGGTTGTTAAAGCACATTTTCTCACTATGATTACAATGAAATGTATCATTCTTTTGTGTAGTAACAATTATGTTTCACCTACACATTCTTGGCAGTGCACACAAAATGAGACATAACCCGTCTCGTCTCGAAAACTAGACGGTGGAGTATATCTACTTTACCGAATGCAGTACCTTTCGCCAACGGTCATACCGCGCTGAATATACCGGTTCTCGTCCGATCACCGAAGTCAAGCAGCGTCGGGACTAGTAAGTACTTGGATGGGTGACCGCCTGGAAACACCAGGTACTGTTTTGCAACCTTTTCTTTAATGCTGATAATGACCTTTTTTGAAACTTGAAGTCAATCAATCACCCACATTTTTTGATAAATCGCTCCCCGAAGAGCCGACGTTGGTAGTTTTTCTGCGAGGATACCTTCCTGCCATATTATGTGATGTATTTTATGTGCGTTTTTTGTTTAAAAACCAAACACTTCACAAAATTTCCTTCTCTGTCTTTTAGCTTTAATGTTAACACATCTCTCGATAAGTGTTAAAGCACATTTTCTCACTATGATTACAATGAAATGTATCATTAATAGTAACAATTATGTTTCATCTACACATTCTTGGCAGTCCACACTAAACGAGACATAACCCGTCTCGTCTCGAAAACTAGACGGTGGAGTATATCTATCTTACTGAAAGCAGTACCTTTCGCCAACGGTCATACCGCGCTGAATATACCGGTTCTCGTCCGATCACCGAAGTCAAGCAGCGTCGAGCCTGGTAAGTACTTGGATGGGTGACTGCCTGGGAACACCAGGTACTGTTGGCAACGTTTTTTTTGTTTTGGTTGATAATGACCTTTTTGTAATTTGAAACCAATCAATCATCCACAGCTTCTGCAGAATCACCTCTTTTAAAGCTGTAAGCAAATAATATATGTAAAAAATGTATATTAGTATATATGAATATCTGGGAAGCCGATGTTTTTTTTAGTTTCTTATCAAGCTGGTTTGAAGGGTGCAGTCGTATTACAGCCGGCCGCCATAATTGCGGTGGATAGCGGTGCCTGGATCCGCCGTGTCTCTCTCCGTAGGTCCGGCGTTGGTAGTTTTCGGCGAGAATACGAGTCTGCGTTATTATGGGGTGTATATTTTGTTCAAAACCCTTTCACTGCACTAAATTTGAATCCCTATCTTGTAGCTTTAATGTTAAGACATCTCTCGAAGTTTGTTAGAGCACATTTTCTCACTATGATTACAATGAATTGTATCATTATTTTAGTACAAAAACGTATGTTTCTTCAACACATTCTTGGCATTGCCCACGAAACGTAGAATGTCCCGACTCGTCTCGAAAGCTAGAAGGTGGCCTATATGTAACTTACCGAAAGCAGTGCATTTCGCCAGCGGACATACCGCTTTAAATATACCGGTTTTCGTCAAAAAACAGAAACCAAGCATCGACGGATCTGGAAAGTAGTTGGATGGGTGACAGCCTGGGAGCACCAGGTACTGTTAGCAACCTTTTTGCTTTTGTAATGGTGATAATGACCTTTTTTGTAACTTGAAGTCAATAAATCACAAACATTTGTTGCAGAATCGCTTCCCGAAGAGCCGGCGTTGATAGTTTTTGTGCGAGGATACGTTCCTGAAATATTATTTGATGTATTTTTGGGCGTTTCTGTTTAAAATCCTAACCCTGCACAAAATTTCCTTCTCTGTCTTTTAGCTTTAATGTTAACACATCTCTCGAAGGTTGTTAAAGCACATTTTCTCACTATGATTACAATGAAATGTATCATTAATAGTAACAATTATGTTTCATCTACACATTCTTGGCAGTCCACACTAAACGAGACATAACCCGTCTCGTCTCGAAAACTAGATGGTGTAGTATATCTATCTTACCGAAAGCAGTACCTTTCGCCAACGGTCATACCGCGCTGAATATACCGGTTCTCGTCCGATCACCGAAGTCAAGCAGTGTCGGGCCTGGTAAGTACTTGGATGGGTGACTTCCTGGGAACACCAGGTACTGTTGGCAACCTTTTTCTTTGTTTTGGTTAATAGTGAAATTTTTGTAATTTGAAACCAATCAATCATCCACAGTTTCTGCAGAATCACCTCTTTTATAGCTGTAAGCATATAATATATGTAAAAAATGTATATTAGTATATATGAATATCTGGGAAGCCGATGTTTTATTTAATTTCTTATCATGCTGGGTTGCAGGGTGCTGTCGTATTACATCCGGCCGCCATAATTGCGATTGATAGCTGTGCCTAGATCCGCCGTGTCTCTCTCCGTAGTTCCGGCGTTGGTAGTTTTCGGCGAGAATACGAGTCTGCGTTATTATGGGGTGTATATTTTGTTCAAAACCCTTTCACTGCACTAATTTTGAATCCCTATCGTGTAGCTTTAATGTTAACACATCTCTCGAAATTTGTTAGAGCACATTTTCTCACTATGATTACAATTAATTGTATCATTATTTTAGTACAAAAACGTATGTTCCTTCAATACATTCTTAGCATTGCCCACGAAACGTAGGATGTGCCGACTCGTCTCGAAAGCTAGAAGGTGGCCTATATGTAACTTACCGAAAGCAGTGCATTTCCCCAGCGGACATACCGCGTTAAATATACCGGTTTTCGTCCCAAAAAAGAAACCAAGCAGCGACGGATCTGGAAAGTACTAGGATGTGTGACAGCCAGGGAGCACCAAGTACTGTTAGCAACCTTTTTGCTTTTGTAATGGTGATAATGACCTTTTTTTAACTTGAAGTCAATAAATCACAAACATTTCTTGCAGAATCGCTTCCCGAAGAGCCGGCGTTGGTAGTTTTTGTGCGAGGATACGTTCCTGAAATATTATTTGATGTATTTTTGGGCCTTTTTGTTTAAAATCTAAACCCTGCAGAAAATTTTCTTCTCTGTCTTTTAGCTTTTATGTTAACACATTTCTCGAAGGTTGTTAGAGCACATTTTCTCACTATGATTACAATGAAATGTATCATTATTTTGTGTAGTAACAATTATGTTTCACCTACACATTCTTGGCAGTGCACACAAAATGAGACATAACCCGTCTCGTCTCGAAAACTAGACGGTGGAGTATATCTATGTTACCGAATGCAGTACCTTTCGCCAACGGTCATACCGCGCTGAATATACCGGTTCTCGTCCGATCATCCGAAGTCAAGCAGCGTCGGGCCTGGTATGTACTTGGATGGGTGACCGCCTGGGAACAACAGGTACTGTTGGCAACCTTTTCTTTAATGCTGATAATGACCTTTTTTGAAACTTGAATTCAATCAATCACCCACAGTTTTTGAGGAATCGCTCCCCGAAGAGCCGACGTTGGTAATTTTTCTGCGAGGATACCTTCCTGCCATATTATGTGATGTATTTTATGTGCGTTTTTTTGTTTAAAAACCAAACACTTCACAAAATTTCCTTCTCTGTCTTTTAGCTTTAATGTTAACACATCTCTCGAAGGTTGTTAAAACACATTTTCTCACTATGATTACAATGAAATGTATCATTAATAGTAACAATTATGTTTCATCTACACATTCTTGGCAGTCCACACTAAACGAGACATAACCCGTCTCGTCTCGAAAACTATACGTTGGAGTATATCTATCTTACCGAGAGCAGTACCTTTCGCCAACGGTCATACCGCGCTGAATATACCGGTTCTCGTCCGATCACCGAAGTCAAGCAGCGTCGGGCCTGGTAAGTGCTTGGATGGGTGACTGCCTGGGAACACCAGGTACTGTTGGCAACCTTTTTCTTTGTTTTGGTTAATAGTGACCTTTTTGTAATTTGAAACAAATCAATCATCCACAGTTTCTGCAGAATCACCTCCTTCATAGCAGTCAGAAAATAATATATGTAAAAAATGTATATTAGTATATATGAATATCTGGGAAGCCGATGTTTTGTTTAATTTCTTATCATTCTGGGTTGCAGGGTGCTGTCGTATTACATCTGTCCGCCATAATTGCGGTGGATAGGGGTGCCTGTATCCGCCTTGTCTCTCTCCGTTGGTCCTGCGTTGGTAGTTTTCGGCGAGAATACAAGTCTGCGTTATTATTGGGTGTATATTTTGTTCAAAACCCTTTCACTGCACTAAATTTGAATCTCTATCTTGTAGCTTTAATGTTAACACATCTCTCGAAGTTTGTTAGAGCACATTTTCTCAGTATGATTGCAATGAATTGTATCATTATTTGTAGTACAAAAACGTATGTTTCTTCTACACATTCTTGGCATTGCCCACGAAACGTGAGATGTCCCGACTCGTCTCGAAAACTAGAAGGTGGACTATATGTAACTTACCGAAAGCAGAGCCTTTCGCCAAAGGACATACCGCGTTAAATATACCGGTTTTCGTCCCTAAACAGAAGTCAAGCAGCGTCGGGCCTGGTAAGTACTTGGATGGGTGACTTCCTGGGAACACCAGGTACTGTTGGCAACCTTTTTCTTTGTTTGGGTTAATAGTGACCTTTTTGTAATTAGAAACCAATCAATCATCCACAGTTTCTGTAGAATCACCTCTTTTATAGCTGTAAGCAAATAATATATGTAAAAAATCATGCTGGCTTGCAGGGTGCTGTCGTATTACATCCGGCCGCCATAATTGCGATGGATAGCGGTGCCTGGATCTGCCGTGTCTCTCTCCAAAGGTCCGGCGTTTGTAGTTTTCGGCGAGAATACGAGTCTGCGTTATTTTGGGGTGTATATTTTGTGCAAAACCCTTTCAATGCACTAAATTTGAATCTCTATCTTGTATCTTTAATGTTAACACATCTCTCGAAGTTTGTTAGAGCACATTTTCTCACTATGATTACAATGAATTGTATCATTATTTGTAGTACAAAAACGTATGTTTATTCTACAGATTCTTGGCATTGCCCACGAAACGTGAGAAGTCCCGACTCGTCTCGAAAACTAGAAGGTGGACTATATCTATCTTACCGAATGCTGTAGCTTTCGCCAACGGTCATACCGCGCTGAATATACCGGTTCTCGTCCGATCACCGAAGTCAAGCAGCTTCGGGCCTGGTAAGTACTTGGATGGGTGACCGCCTGGGAACACCATGTACTGTTGGCGACCTTTTTCTTAATGCTGATAATGACCTTTTTTGAAACTTGAAATCAATCAATCACCCAACGTTTTTGCAGAATCGCTCCCCGAAGAGCCGGCGATGGTAGTTTTTCTGCGAGGATACGTTCCTGCCATATTATCGTATGTATTGTATGTGCGTTTTTTGTTTAAAAACCCAACCCTTCAAAAAATTTCCTTCTCTGTCTTTTAGCTTTAATGTTAACACATCTCTCGAAGGTTGTTAGAGCACATTTTCCCAATATGATTACAATGAATTGTATCATTATTTGTAGTACAAAAACGTATGTTTATTCTACAAATTCTTGGCATTGCCCACGAAACGTGAGATGTCCCGACTCGCCTCGAAAACTAGACGGTGGCCTATATGTAACTTACCGAAAGCAGTGTCTTTCGCCAACGGACATACCGCGTTAAATATACCGGTTTTCGTCCCAAAACAGAAGTCAAGCAGCTAAGGATCTGGTAAGTACTTGGATGGGTGACAGCCTGGGAGCACCAGGTACTGTTAGCAATCTTTTGCTTTTTTAATGGTGATAATGACTTCTTTGTAACTTGAAGTCAATCAATCACAAATATTTTTTGCAGAATCGCTTCCCGAAAAGCCGGCGTTGGTAGTTTTTCTGCGAGGATACGTTCCTGCCATATTATTTGATGTATTTTTGGGCGTTTTTGTTTAAAATCCCAACCCTGCGCAAAATTTCCTTCTCTGTCTTTTAGCTTTAATGTTAACACATCTCTCGAAAGTTGATAAAGCACATTTTCTCACTATGATTACAATGAAATGTATCATTAATAGTAACAATTATGTTTCATCTACACATTCTTGGCAGTCCACACTAAACGAGACATAACCCGTCTCGTCTCGAAAACTAGACGTTGGAGTATTACTATCTTACCGAAAGCAGTACCTTTCGCCAACGGTCATACCGCGCTGAATATACCGGTTCTCGTCCTATCACCGAAGTCAAGCAGCGTCGGGCCTGGTAAGTACTTGGATGGGTGACTGCCTTTGAACACCAGGTACTGTTGGCAACCTTTTTCTTTGTTTTGGTTAATAGTGACCTTTTTGTAATTTGAAACCAATCAATCATCCACAGTTTCTGCAGAATCACATCTTTCATAGCAGTCAGAAAATAATATATGTAAAAAATGTATATTAGTATATATGAATATCTGGGAAGCCGATGTTTTTTTTTTAATTTCATATCACTCTGGTTTGCAGGGTGCTGTCGTATTACATCTGGCCGACATAATTGCGGTGGATAGCGGTGCCTGGATCCGACGTGTATCTCTCCGTAGGTCCTGCGTTGGTAGTTTTCGGCGAGAATACGAGTCTGCGTTATTATGGGGTGTGTATTTTGTTCAAAACCCTTTCACTGCACTAAATTTGAATCTCTATCTTGTAGCTTTAATATTAACACATCTCTCGATCTTTGTTAGAGCACATTTTTTCAGTATGATTACAATGAATTGTATCATTATTTGTAGCACAAAAACCTATGTTTCTTCTACACATTCTCGGCATTGCCCACGAAACGTAGGATGTATCGACTCGTGTCGAAAGCTAGAAGGTGGCCTATATGTAACTTACCGAAAGCAGTGCATTTCGCCAGCGGACATACCGCGTTAAATATACCGATTTTCGTCCCAAAAAAGAAACCAAGCAGCGACGGATCTGGAAAGTACTTGGATGGGTGACAGCCAGGGAGCACCAGGTACTGTTAGCAACCTTTTTGCTTTTGTAATGGTGATAATGACCTTTTTTGTAACTTGAAGTACATAAATCACAAACATTTCTTGCAGAATCGCTTCCCGAAGAGCCGGCGTTGGTAGTTTTTGTGCGAGGATACGTTCCTGAAATATTATTTGATGTATTTTTGGGCGTTTCTGTTTAGCATCCCAAACCTGCACAAAATTTCCTTCTCTGTCTTTTAGCTTTAATGTTAACACATCTCTCGATAAGTGTTAAAGCACATTTTCTCACTATGATTACAATCAAATGTACCAATATTTGGTGTAGTAACACTTACGTTTCATCTACACTTTCTTGGCAGTGCACACAAAACGGGACATAATACGTCTCGTCTCGAAAACTAGACGGTGGAGTATATCTATCTTACCGAAAGCAGTACCCCTCGCCAACGGTCATACCCCGCTGAATATACCGGTTCTCGTCCGATCACCGAAGTCAAGCAGCGTCGGGCCTGGTAAGTACTTGGATGGGTGACTGCCTTTGAACACCAGGTACTGTTGGCAACCTTTTTTTTGTTTTGGTTAATAGTGACCTTTTTGTAATTTGAAAAAATCAATCATCCACAGTTTCTGCAGAATCACCTCTTTTATAGCTGTAAGCAAATAATATATGTAAAAAATGTATATTAGTATATATGAATATCTGGGAAGCCGATGTTTTTTTTTTAGTTTCTTATCATGCTGGTTTGAAGGGTGCAGTCGTATTACAGCCGGCCGCCATAATTGCGGTGGATAGCGGTGCCTGGATCCGCCGTGTCTCTCTCCGTAGGTCCGGCGTTGGTAGTTTTCGGCGAGAATATGAGTCTGCGTTATTATTATGTGTATATTTTGTTCAAAACCCTTTCACTGCACTAAATTTTAATCTCTATCTTGTAGCTTTAATGTTACCACATCTCTCGAAGTTAGTTAGAGCACATTTTCTCACTATGATTACAATGAATTGTATCATTATTTTAGTACAAAAACGTATGTTTCTTCAACAAATTCTTGGCATTGCCCACGAAACGTAGGATGTATCGACTCGTCTCGAAAGCTAGAAGGTGGCATATATGTAACTTACCGAAAGCAGTGCATTTCGCCAGCGGACATACCGCGTTAAATATACCGATTTTCGTCCCAAAAAAGAAACCAAGCAGCGACGGATCTGGAAAGTACTTGGATGGGTGACAGCCAGGGAGCACCAGGTACTGTTAGCAACCTTTTTGCTTTTGTAATGGTGATAATGACCTTTTTTGTAACTTGAAGTACATAAATCACAAACATTTCTTGCAGAATCGCTTCCCGAAGAGCCGGCGTTGGTAGTTTTTGTGCGAGGATACGTTCCTGAAATATTATTTGATGTATTTTTGGGCGTTTCTGTTTAAAATCCCAACCCTGCTTAAAATTTCCTTCTCTGTCTTTTAGCTTTTATGTTAACACATCTCTCGAAGGTTGTTAAAGCACATTTTCTCACTATGATTACAATGAAATGTATCATTAATAGTAACAATTATGTTTCATCTACACATTTTTGGAAGTGCACACTAAACGAGACATAACCCGTCTCGTCTCGAAAACTAGACGGTGGAGTATATCTATCTTACCGAAAGCAGTACCTTTCGCCAACGGTCATACCGCGCTGAATATACCGGTTCTCGTCCGATCACCGAAGTCAAGCAGTGTCGGGCCTGGTAAGTACTTGGATGGGTGACTGCCTGGGAACACCAGGTACTGTTGGTAACCTTTTTCTTTGTTTTGGTTAACAGTGACATTTTTGTAATTTGAAACCAATCAATCATCCACAGTTTCTGCAGAATCACATTTTTTATAGCTGCAAGAATATAATATATGAAAAAATGTATATTAGTATATATGAATATCTGGGAAGCCGATGTTTTATTTAATTTCTTATCATGCTGGGTTGCAGGGTGCTGTCGTATTACATCCCGCCGCCATAATTGCGGTGGATTGCGGTGCCTGGATCCGCCGTGACTCTCTCCGTAGGCCCGGCGTTGGTAGTTTTCGGCGAGAATATGAGTCTGCGTTATTATTATGTGTATATTTTGTTCAAAACCCTTTCACTGCACTAAATTTTAATCTCTATCTTGTAGCTTTAATGTTAACACATCTCTCGAAGGTTGTTAGAGCACATTTTCTCACTATGATTACAATGAAATGTATCATTCTTTTGTGTAGTAACAATTATGTTTCACCTACACATTCTTGGCAGTGCACACAAAATGAGACATAACCCGTCTCGTCTCGAAAACTAGACGGTGGAGTATATCTATCTTACCGAATGCAGTACCTTTCGCCAACGGTCATACCGCGCTGAATATACCGGTTCTCGTCCGATCACCGAAGTCAAGCAGCGTCGGGACTAGTAAGTACTTGGATGGGTGACCGCCTGGAAACACCAGGTACTGTCTTGCAACCTTTTCTTTAATGCTGATAATGACCTTTTTTGAAACTTGAAGTCAATCAATCACCCACAGTTTTTGATAAATCGCTCCCCGAAGAGCCGACGTTGGTAGTTTTTCTGCGAGGATACCTTCCTGCCATATTATTTGATGTATTTTTGGGCGTTTCTGTTTAAAATCCCAACCCTGCGCAAAATTTCCTTCTCTGTCTTTTAGCTTTAATGTTAACACATCTCTAGAAAGTTGATAAAGCACATTTTCTCACTATGATTACAATGAAATGTATCATTAATAGTAACAATTATGTTTCATCTACACATTCTTGGCAGTCCACACAAAACGGGACATAATACGTCTCGTCTGGAAAACTAGACGGTGGAGTATATCTATCTTACCGAAAGCAGTACCTTTCGCCAACGGTCATACCGCGCTGAATATACCGGTTCTCATCCGATCACCGAAGTCAAGCAGCGTCGGGCCTGGTAAGTACTTGGATGGTTGACTGCCTGGGAACACCAGGTACTGTTGGCAACCTTTTTTTTGTTTTGGTTGATAATGAACTTTTTGTAATTTGAAACCAATCAATCATCCACAGCTTCTGCAGAATCACCTCTCTTATAGCTATAAGCAAATAATATATGTAAAAAATGTATATTAGTATATATTAATATCTGGGAAGCCGATGTTTTTTTTTTTAGTTTCTTATCATGCTGGTTTGAAGGGTGCAGTCGTATTACAGCCGGCCGCCATAATTGCGGTGGATAGCGGTGCCTGGATCCGCCGTGTCTCTCTCCGTAGGTCCGGCGTTGGTAGTTTTCAGCGAGAATACGAGTCTGCGTTATTATGGGGTGTATATTTTGTTCAAAACCCTTTCACTGCACTAATTTTGAATCCCTATCGTGTAGCTTTAATGTTAACACATCTCTCGAAATTTGTTAGAGCACATTTTCTCACTATGATTACAATGAATTGTATCATTATTTTAGTACAAAAACGTATGTTCCTTCAACACATTCTTGGCATTGCCCACGAAACGTAGGATGTCCCGACTCGTCTCGAAAGCTAGAAGGTGGCCTATATGTAACTTACCGAAAGCAGTGCATTTCCCCAGCGGACATACCGCGTTAAATATACCGGTTTTCGTCCCAAAAAAGAAACCAAGCAGCGACGGATCTGGAAAGTACTAGGATGTGTGACAGCCAGGGAGCACCAAGTACTGTTAGCAACCTTTTTGCTTTTGTAATGGTGATAATGACCTTTTTTGTAACTTGAAGTCAATAAATCACAAACATTTCTTGCAGAATCGCTTCCCGAAGAGCCGGCGTTGGTAGTTTTTGTGCGAGGATACGTTCCTGAAATATTATTTGATGTATTTTTGGGCGTTTTTGTTTAAAATCTAAACCCTGCAGAAAATTTTCTTCTCTGTCTTATAGCTTTTATGTTAACACATTTCTCGAAGGTTGTTAGAGCACATTTTCTCACTATGATTACAATGAAATGTATCATTATTTTGTGTAGTAACAATTATGTTTCACCTACACATTCTTGGCAGTGCACACAAAATGAGACATAACCCGTCTCGTCTCGAAAACTAGACGGTGGAGTATATCTATGTTACCGAATGCAGTACCTTTCGCCAACGGTCATACCGCGCTGAATATACCGGTTCTCGTCCGATCACCGAAGTCAAGCAGCGTCGGGCCTGGTAAGTACTTGGATGGGTGACCGCCTGGGAACAACAGGTACTGTTGGCAACCTTTTCTTTAATGCTGATAATGACCTTTTTTGAAACATGAATTCAATCAATCACCCACAGTTTTTGAGGAATCGCTCCCCGAAGAGCCGACGTTGGTAATGTTTCTGCGAGGATACCTTCCTGCCATATTATGTGATGTATTTTATGTGCGTTTTTTGTTTAAAAACCAAACACTTCACAAAATTTCCTTCTCTGTCTTTTAGCTTTAATGTTAACACATCTCTCGAAGGTTGTTAAAGCACATTTTCTCACTATGATTACAATGAAATGTATCATTAATAGTAACAATTATGTTTCATCTACACATTCTTGGCAGTCCACACTAAACGAGACATAACCCGTCTCGTCTCGAAAACTAGACGTTGGAGTATATCTATCTTACCGAGAGCAGTACCTTTCGCCAACGGTCATACCGCGCTGAATATACCGGTTCTCGTCCGATCACCGAAGTCAAGCAGCGTCGGGCCTGGTAAGTACTTGGATGGGTGACTGCCTGGGAACACCAGGTACTGTTGGCAACCTTTTTCTTTGTTTTGGTTAATAGTGAACTTTTTGTAATTTGAAACAAATCAATCATCCACAGTTTCTGCAGAATCACCTCCTTCATAGCAGTCAGAAAATAATATATGTAAAAAATGTATATTAGTATATATGAATATCTGGGAAGCCGATGTTTTTTTTTAATTTCTTATCATTATGGGTTGCAGGGTGCTGTCGTATTACATCTGGCCGCCATAATTGCGGTGGATAGGGGTGCTTGTATCCGCCTTGTGTCTCTCCGTTGGTCCTGCGTTGGTAGTTTTCGGCGAGAATACAAGTCTGCGTTATTATGGGGTGTATATTTTGTTCAAAACCCTTTCACTGCACTAAATTTGAATCTCTATCTTGTAGCTTTAATGTTAACACATCTCTCGAAGTTTGTTAGAGCACATTTTCTCACTATGATTGCAATGAATTGTATCATTATTTGTAGTACAAAAACGTATGTTTCTTCTACACATTCTTGGCATTGCCCACGAAACGTGAGATGTCCCGACTCGTCTCGAAAACTAGAAGGTGGCCTATATGTAACTTACCGAAAGCAGTGTCTTTCGCCAACGGACATATAGCGTTAAATATACCGGTTTTCGTCCCAAAACAGAAGTCAAGCAGCGACGTATGTGGTAAGTACTTGGATGGGTGACCGCCTGGGAGTACCAGGTACTGTTAGCAACCTTTTGCTTTTTTAATGGTGATAATGACTTTTTGTAACTTGAAGTCAATCAATCACAAACATTTTTTGCAGAATCGCTTCCCGAAGAGCCGGCGTTGGTAGTTTTTGTGCGAGGATACGTTTCTGAAATATTATTTGATGTATTTTTGGACCTTTCTGTTTAAAATCCCAACCCTGCACAAAATTTCCTTCTCTGTCTTTTAGCTTTAATGTTAACACATCTCTCGAAAGTTGATAAAGCACATTTTCTCACTATGATTACAATGAAATGTATCATTAATAGTAACAATTATGTTTCATCTACACATTCTTGGCAGTCCACACTAAACGAGACATAACCCGTCTCGTCTCGAAAACTAGACGTTGGAGTGTATCTATCTTACCGAGAGCAGTACCTTTCGCCAACGGTCATACCGCGCTGAATATACCGGTTCTCGTCCGATCACCGAAGTCAAGCAGCGTCGGTCCTGGTAAGTACTTGGATGGGTGACTGCCCGGGAACACCAGGTACTGTTGGCAACCTTATTCTTTGTTTTGGTTAATAGTGACCTTTTTGTAATTTGAAACCAATCAATCATCCACATTTTCTGCAGAATCACCTCTTTCATAGCAGTCAGAAAATAATATATGTAAAAAAATGTATATTAGTATATATGAATATCTGGGAAGCCGATGTTTTTTTTTTAATTTCTTATCATTCTGGGTTGCAGGGTGCTGTCGTATTACATCTGGCCGCCATAATTGCGGTGGATAGCGGTTGCCTGGATCCGACGTGTCTCTCTCCGTAGGTCCTACGTTGGTAGTTTTCGGCGAGAATACGAGTCTGCGTTATTATGGGGTGTATATTTTGTTCAAAACCCTTTCACTGCACTAAATTTGAATCTCTATCTTGCAGCATGAATGTTAACACATCTCTCGAAGTTTGTTAGAGCACATTTTCTCACTATGATTACAATGAATTGTATCATTATTTGTAGTACAAAAACGTATGTTTATTCTACAGATTCTTGGCATTGCCCACGAAACGTGAGAAGTCCCGACTCGTCTCGAAAACTAGAAGGTGGACTATATCTATCTTACCGAATGCTGTAGCTTTCGCCAACGGTCATACCGCGCTGAATATACCGGTTCTCGTCCGATCACCGAAGTCAAGCAGCTTCGGGCCTGGTAAGTACTTGGATGGGTGACCGCCTGGGAACACCATGTACTGTTGGCGACCTTTTTCTTAATGCTGATAATGATCTTTTTTGAAACTTGAAATCAATCAATCACCCAACGTTTTTGCAGAATCGCTCCCCGAAGAGCCGGCGATGGTAGTTTTTCTGCGAGGATACGTTCCTGCCATATTATCGTATGTATTGTATGTGCGTTTTTTGTTTAAAAACCCAACCCTTCAAAAAATTTCCTTCTCTGTCTTTTAGCTTTAATGTTAACACATCTCTCGAAGGTTGTTAGAGCACATTTTCCCAATATGATTACAATGAATTGTATCATTATTTGTAGTACAAAAACGTATGTTTATTCTACAAATTCTTGGCATTGCCCACGAAACGTGAGATGTCCCGACTCGCCTCGAAAACTAGACGGTGGCCTATATGTAACTTACCGAAAGCAGTGTCTTTCGCCAACGGACATACCGCGTTAAATATACCGGTTTTCGTCCCAAAACAGAAGTCAAGCAGCTAAGGATCTGGTAAGTACTTGGATTGGTGACAGCCTGGGAGCACCAGGTACTGTTAGCAACCTTTTGCTTTTTTAATGTTGATAATGACTTCTTTGTAACTTGAAGTCAATCAATCACAAATATTTTTTGCAGAATCGCTTCCCGAAGAGCCGGCGTTGGTAGTTTTTCTGCGAGGATACGTTCCTGCCATATTATTTGATGTATTTTTGGGCGTTTTTGTTTAAAATCCCAACCCTGCGCAAAATTTCCTTCTCTGTCTTTTAGCTTTAATGTTAACACATCTCTCGAAAGTTGATAAAGCACATTTTCTCACTATGATTACAATGAAATGTATCATTAATAGTAACAATTATGTTTCATCTACACATTCTTGGCAGTCCACACTAAACGAGACATAACCCGTCTCGTCTCGAAAACTAGACGTTGGAGTATTACTATCTTACCGAGAGCAGTACCTTTCGCCAACGGTCATACCGCGCTGAATATACCTGTTCTCGTCCTATCACCGAAGTCAAGCAGCGTCGGGCCTGGTAAGTACTTGGATGGGTGACTGCCTTTGAACACCAGGTACTGTTGGCAACCTTTTTCTTTGTTTTGGTTAATAGTGACCTTTTTGTAATTTGAAACCAATCAATCATCCACAGTTTCTGCAGAATCACCTCTTTCATAGCAGTCAGAAAATAATATATGTAAAAAATGTATATTAGTATATATGAATATCTGGGAAGCCGATGTTTTTTTTTAAATTTCATATCACTCTGGTTTGCAGGGTGCTGTCGTATTACATCTGGCCGACATAATTGCGGTGGATAGCGGTGCCTGGATCCGACGTGTCTCTCTCCGTAGGTCCTGCATTGGTAGTTTTCGGCGAGAATACGAGTCTGCGTTATTATGGGGTGTATATTTTGTTCAAAACCCTTTCACTGCACTAAATTTGAATCTCTATCTTGTAGCTTTAATATTAACACATCTCTCGATCTTTGTTAGAGCACATTTTCTCAGTATGATTACAATGAATTGTATCATTATTTGTAGCACAAAAACCTATGTTTCTTCTACACATTCTCGGCATTGCCCCCGAAACATGAGATGTCCCGACTCGTCTCGAAAACTAGAAGATGGCCTATATGTAACTTACCGAAAGCAGTGTCTTTCGCCAAAGGACATACCGCGTTAAATATACCGGTTTTCGTCCCAAAACAGAAGTCAAGAAGCGACGGATCTGGTAAGTACTTGGATGGGTGACAGCCTGGGAGCACCAGGTACTGTTAGCAATCTTTTGCTTTTTTAATGGTGATAATGACTTTTTTGTAACTTGAAGTTAATCAATCACATATATTTTTTGCAGAATCGCTTCCCGAAGAGCCGGCGTTGGTAGTTTTTGTGCGAGGATACGTTCCTGAAATATTATTTGATGTATTTTTGGGCGTTTCTGTTTAGCATCCCAAACCTGCACAAAATTTCCTTCTCTGTCTTTTAGCTTTAATGTTAACACATCTCTCGATAAGTGTTAAAGCACATTTTCTCACTATGATTACAATCAAATGTACCAATATTTGGTGTAGTAACACTTACGTTTCATCTACACTTTCTTGGCAGTGCACACAAAACGGGACATAATACGTCTCGTCTCGAAAACTAGACGGTGGAGTATATCTATCTTACCGAAAGCAGTACCCCTCGCCAACGGTCATACCCCGCTGAATATACTGGTTCTCGTCCGATCACCGAAGTCAAGCAGCGTCGGGCCTGGTAAGTACTTGGATGGGTGACTGCCTTTGAACACCAGGTACTGTTGGCAACCTTTTTTTTGTTTTGGTTAATAGTGACCTTTTTGTAATTTGAAACCAATCAATCATCCACAGTTTCTGCAGAATCACCTCTTTTATAGCTGTAAGCAAATAATATATGTAAAAAATGTATATTAGTATATATGAATATCTGGGAAGCCGATGTTTTGTTTTTAGTTTCTTATCATGCTGGTTTGAAGGGTGCAGTCGTATTACAGCCGGCCGCCATAATTGCGGTGGATAGCGGTGCCTGGATCCGCCGTGTCTCTCTCCGTAGGTCCGGCGTTGGTAGTTTTCGGCGAGAATATGAGTCTGCGTTATTATTATGTGTATATTTTGTTCAAAACCCTTTCACTGCACTAAATTTTAATCTCTATCTTGTAGCTTTAATGTTACCACATCTCTCGAAGTTTGTTAGAGCACATTTTCTCACTATGATTACAATGAATTGTATCATTATTTTAGTACAAAAACGTATGTTTCTTCAACACATTCTTGGCATTGCCCACGAAACGTAGAATGTCCCGACTCGTCTCGAAAGCTAGAAGGTGGCCTATATGTAACTTACCGAAAGCAGTGCATTTCGCCAGCGGACATACCGCTTTAAATATACCGGTTTTCGTCAAAAAACAGAAACCAAGCATCGACGGATCTGGAAAGTAGTTGGATGGGTGACAGCCTGGGAGCACCAGGTACTGTTAGCAACCTTTTTGCTTTTGTAATGGTGATAATGACCTTTTTTGTAACTTGAAGTCAATAAATCACAAACATTTCTTGCAGAATCGCTTCCCGAAGAGCCGGCGTTGATAGTTTTTGTGCGAGGATACGTTCCTGAAATATTATTTGATGTATTTTTGGGCGTTTCTGTTTAAAATCCTAACCCTGCACAAAATTTCCTTCTCTGTCTTTTAGCTTTAATGTTAACACATCTCTCGAAGGTTGTTAAAGCACATTTTCTCACTATGATTACAATGAAATGTATCATTAATAGTAACAATTATGTTTCATCTACACATTCTTGGCAGTCCACACTAAACGAGACATAACCCGTCTCGTCTCGAAAACTAGACGGTGGAGTATATCTATCTTACCGAAAGCAGTACCTTTCGCCAACGGTCATACCGCGCTGAATATACCGGTTCTCGTCCGATCACCGAAGTCAAGCAGTGTCGGGCCTGGTAAGTACTTGGATGGGTGACTGCCTGGGAACACCAGGTACTGTTGGCAACCTTTTTCTTTGTTTTGGTTAATAGTGAAATTTTTGTAATTTGAAACCAATCAATCATCCACAGTTTCTGCAGAATCACCTCTTTTATAGCTGTAAGCATATAATATATGTAAAAAATGTATATTAGTATATATGAATATCTGGGAAGCCGATGTTTTATTTAATTTCTTATCATGCTGTGTTGCAGGGTGCTGTCGTATTACATCCGGCCGCCATAATTGCGATTGATAGCTGTGCCTAGATCCGCCGTGTCTCTCTCCGTAGTTCCGGCGTTGGTAGTTTTCGGCGAGAATACGAGTCTGCGTTATTTTTGGGTGTATATTTTGTTCAAAACCCTTTCACTGCACTAAATTTTAATCTCTATCTTGTAGCTTTAATGTTAACACATGTCTCGAATTTTTTTAGAGCACATTTTCTCACTATGATTACAATGAATTGTATCATTATTTGTAGTTCAAAAACGTATGTTTCTTCTACACATTCTTGGCATTGCCCACGAAACGTAGGATGTCCCGACTAATCTCGAAAGCTAGAAGGTGGCCTATATGTAACTTACCGAAAGTAGTGTATTTCGCCAACGGACATACCGCGTAAATATACCGGTTTTCGTCCTAAAACAGAAGTCAAGCAGCGATGGATCTGGTAAGTACTTGGATGGTTGACAGCCTGAGAGCACCATTTACTGTTAGCAACATTTTTGCTTTTTCAATGGTGATAATGACTTTTTTGTAACTTGAAGTCAATGAATCACAAACATTTTTTGCAGAATCGCTTCCCGAAGAGACGGCGTTGGTAGTTTTTCTGCGAGGATACGTTCCTGCCATATTATTTGATGTATTTTTGGGCGTTTCTGTTTAAAATCCCAACCCTGCGCAAAATTTCCTTCTCTGTCTTTTAGCTTTAATGTTAACACATCTCTAGAAAGTTGATAAAGCACATTTTCTCACTATGATTACAATGAAATGTATCATTAATAGTAACAATTATGTTTCATCTACACATTCTTGGCAGTCCACACAAAACGGGACATAATACGTCTCGTCTCGAAAACTAGACGGTGGAGTATATCTATCTTACCGAAAGCAGTACCTTTCGCCAACGGTCATACCGCGCTGAATATACCGGTTCTCATCCGATCACCGAAGTCAAGCAGCGTCGGGCCTGGTAAGTACTTGGATGGTTGACTGCCTGGGAACACCAGGTACTGTTGGCAACCTTTTTTTTGTTTTGGTTGATAATGAACTTTTTGTAATTTGAAACCAATCAATCATCCACAGCTTCTGCAGAATCACCTCTCTTATAGCTATAAGCAAATAATATATGTAAAAAATGTATATTAGTATATATGAATATCTGGGAAGCCGATGTTTTTTTTTTAGTTTCTTATCATGCTGGTTTGAAGGGTGCAGTCGTATTACAGCCGGCCGCCATAATTGCGGTGGATAGCGGTGCCTGGATCCGCCGTGTCTCTCTCCGTAGGTCCGGCGTTGGTAGTTTTCCGCGAGAATACGAGTCTGCGTTATTATGGGGTGTATATTTTGTTCAAAACCCTTTCACTGCACTAATTTTGAATCCCTATCGTGTAGCTTTAATGTTAACACATCTCTCGAAATTTGTTAGAGCACATTTTCTCACTATGATTACAATGAATTGTATCATTATTTTAGTACAAAAACGTATGTTCCTTCAACACATTCTTGGCATTGCCCACGAAACGTAGGATGTCCCGACTCGTCTCGAAAGCTAGAAGGTGGCCTATATGTAACTTACCGAAAGCAGTGCATTTCCCCAGCGGACATACCGCGTTAAATATACCGGTTTTCGTCCCAAAAAAGAAACCAAGCAGCGACGGATCTGGAAAGTACTAGGATGTGTGACAGCCAGGGAGCACCAAGTACTGTTAGCAACCTTTTTGCTTTTGTAATGGTGATAATGACCTTTTTTGTAACTTGAAGTCAATAAATCACAAACATTTCTTGCAGAATCGCTTCCCGAAGAGCCGGCGTTGGTAGTTTTTGTGCGAGGATACGTTCCTGAAATATTATTTGATGTATTTTTGGGCGTTTTTGTTTAAAATCTAAACCCTGCAGAAAATTTTCTTCTCTGTCTTATAGCTTTTATGTTAACACATTTCTCGAAGGTTGTTAGAGCACATTTTCTCACTAT
This sequence comes from Lepisma saccharinum, assembly GCF_977018435.1. NCBI lineage: Eukaryota > Metazoa > Arthropoda > Insecta > Zygentoma > Lepismatidae > Lepisma > Lepisma saccharinum. The sequence goes on along the minus strand of NC_139239.1, from coordinate 43,864,796 downwards.
GATTACAATGAAATGTATCATTATTTTGTGTAGTAACAATTATGTTTCACCTACACATTCTTGGCAGTGCACACAAAATGAGACATAACCCGTCTCGTCTCGAAAACTAGACGGTGGAGTATATCTATGTTACCGAATGCAGTACCTTTCGCCAACGGTCATACCGCGCTGAATATACCGGTTCTCGTCCGATCACCGAAGTCAAGCAGCGTCGGGCCTGGTAAGTACTTGGATGGGTGACCGCCTGGGAACAACAGGTACTGTTGGCAACCTTTTCTTTAATGCTGATAATGACCTTTTTTGAAACATGAATTCAATCAATCACCCACAGTTTTTGAGGAATCGCTCCCCGTAGAGCCGACGTTGGTAATGTTTCTGCGAGGATACCTTCCTGCCATATTATGTGATGTATTTTATGTGCGTTTTTTGTTTAAAAACCAAACACTTCACAAAATTTCCTTCTCTGTCTTTTAGCTTTAATGTTAACACATCTCTCGAAGGTTGTTAAAGCACATTTTCTCACTATGATTACAATGAAATGTATCATTAATAGTAACAATTATGTTTCATCTACACATTCTTGGCAGTCCACACTAAACGAGACATAACCCGTCTCGTCTCGAAAACTAGACGTTGGAGTATATCTATCTTACCGAGAGCAGTACCTTTCGCCAACGGTCATACCGCGCTGAATATACCGGTTCTCGTCCGATCACCGAAGTCAAGCAGCGTCGGGCCTGGTAAGTACTTGGATGGGTGACTGCCTGGGAACACCAGGTACTGTTGGCAACCTTTTTCTTTGTTTTGGTTAATATTGACCTTTTTGTAATTTGAAACCAATCAATCATCCACAGTTTCTGCAGAATCACCTCTTTCATAGCAGTCAGAAAATAATATATGTAAAAAATGTATATTAGTATATATGAATATCTTGGAAGCCGATGTTTTTTTTTTTAATTTCATATCACTCTGGGTTGCAGGGTGCTGCCGTATTACATCTGGCCGCCATAATTGCGGTGGATAGCGGTGCCTGGATCCGACGTGTCTCTCTCCGAAGGTCCTGCGTTGGTAGTTTTTGGCGAGAATACGAGTCTGCGTTATTATGGGGTGTATATTTTGTTCAAAACCCTTTCACTGCACTAAATTTGAATCTCTTTCTTGTAGCTTTAATATTAACACATCTCTCGAAGTTTGTTAGAGCACATTTTCTCAGTATGATTACAATGAATTGTATCATTATTTGTAGTACAAAAACCTATGTTTCTTCTACACATTCTTGGCATTGCCCACGAAACATGAGATGTCCGACTCGTCTCGAAAACTAGAAGGTGGCCTATATGTAACTTACCGAAAGCAGTGTCTTTCGCCAACGGACATACCGCGTTAAATATACAGGTTTTCGTCCCAAAACAGAAGTCAAGAAGCGACGGATCTGGAAAGTACTTGGATGGGTGACAGCCAGGGAGCACCAGGTACTGTTAGCAACCTTTTTGCTTTTGTAATGGTGATAATGACCTTTTTTGTAACTTGAATTCAATGAATCACAAACATTTTTTGCAGAATCCCTTCCCGAGGAGCCGGCGTTGGTAGCTTTTCTGCGAGGTTACGTTCCTGCCATATTATTTGATGTATTTTTGGGCGTTGTTTGTTTAAAAACCAAACACTTCTCAAAATTTCCTTCTCTGTCTTCTAGCTTTTATGTTAACACATCTCTCGAAGGTTGTTAAAGCACATTTTCTCACTATGATTAAAATGAAATGTATCATTAATAGTAACAATTATGTTTCATCTACACATTCTTGGCAGTGCACACTAAACGAGACATAACCCGTCTCGTCTCGAAAACTAGACGGTGGAGTATATCTATCTTACCGAAAGCAGTACCTTTCGCCAACGGTCATACCGCGCTGAATATACCGGTTCTCGTCCGATCACCGAAGTCAAGCAGTGTCGGGCCTGGTAAGTACTTGGATGGGTGACTGCCTGGGAACACCAGGTACTGTTGGCAACCTTTTTCTTTCTTTTGGTTAATAGTGACATTTTTGTAATTTGAAACCAATCAATCATCCACAGTTTCTGCAGAATCACATCTTTTATATCTGCAATCATATAATATATGATTAGTATATATGAATATCTGGGAAGCCGATGTTTTATTTAATTTCTTATCATGCTGGGTTGCAGGGTGCTGTCGTATTACATCCCGCCGCCATAATTGCGGTGGATAGCGGTGCCTGTATCCGCCGTGACTCTCTCCGTAGGCCCGGCGTTGGTAGTTTTCGGCGAGAATATGAGTCTGTGTTATTATTATGTGTATATTTTGTTCAAAACCCTTTCACTGCACTAAATTTTAATCTCTATCTTGTAGCTTTAATGTTAACACAAGTAGAGCAATCAAGCCGGTTGACCAACCGAAAATGGCGCTCGGTGGCGCTCGCAGTGTTGCTAACTCCTCACTTGAAAAAATCACCAAGGTTTTTGTTTTTGGGTATAACCTAACCTCAAGCAAGGAGCTGGCAACATCGTTTGAGGCTTTTCTCGCAGTGTTGCCAACCCCCTCCTCGAAAAAATTACCAAGGTTTTTGTTTTTGGGTATAACCTAGCCTAAAGCAAGGAGCTGGCAACACTTGAGGCTTGTTTTAATGGTTTGCTCTTGTAAGGCATGAGCCTTATTTTCTTGCAGTATGGCCAACTCCTCACTTGAAAAAATCACCAAGGTTTTTTTGTTTTTGGGTCTAACCTAACCTGAAGCAAGGAGCTGGCAATACTGCTTGAGGCTTGCTTTAATGGGTTTCTCTCGTAAGGCATGAGCCCTATTTTCGGGCGCAGTGTTGCCAACTCACCCTAAGAAAATTTCACCATGTGATATTTCACAGGCGAAGCTAACCTACAAATGGGAGTTGCCAACACTGACTAGTGGAGGTGCACGGGTTTTGCGCTATTATTTGTGATTTAGTGTTGCCAACTCACCCCAAGAATATTTCACCATGTGATATTTTACAGGCGAAGCTAACCTACAAATGGGAGTTGCCAACACTGACTAGTGGAGGTGCACGGGTTCTGCGCTATTATTTGCGATTCAGTGTTGCTAACTCACCCCAAGAATATTTCACCACATGTTATTTTACAGGCGAAGCTAACCTACGAATGAGAGTTAGCAATACTGGCAACAGCAATTGCGGTTTAGTGTTGCTAACTCACCTTAAGAATATTTCACCATGTGATATTTTACAGGCGAAGCTAACCTACAAATAGAAGTTGACAACACTGGTAACATCAATTGCGGTTCAATGTTGCCAACTTACCTGAAGAATATTTCACCTTGTGATATTTTACAGGCGAAGCTAACCTACAAATAGAAGTTGACAACACCGGTAACATTAATTGCGGTTTAATGTTGCCAACTTACCTGAAGAATATTTCATCATGTGATATTTTACAGGCGAAGCTAACCTACAAATGGGAGTTGGCAACACTGATTAGTGGAGGTGCACGGGTTCAAGAACATCAATTGCCAGTGTTGCCAACTCACCCTAAGAATATTTCACCATGATATTTTACAGACGAAGCTAACCTACGAATGGGCAACACAGACTAGTGGAGGTGGCCGGGTTCTGCAACATTAATTGCCAGTGTTGCCAACTCACCTTAAGAATATTCCACCATATGATATTTTACAAGCGAAGCTAACCTACGAATGGGCAACACTGACTAGTGGAGGTGACGGGGGTTGCGTCCGAATCAGCAGCAGATGTCACCTGCACCGTTACATCCGGGGACTCAGCTAATTTTTGTTGTCCGAATTTGCGGTAGACGTGGAGTCGGAGGGAAGAGCAGAGAGGCGCGACAGATGCATGCTTGAACTCGCTGTGACGCTGCGCTTGGCAGCCATATTCTAACTTTCACTTTGTACAGACAACATTTACTGATTAGAGGATGTAAAACTCAGTTATATTTTAATATTTTATCGATAATGAATGCAGAAAAATTGTAAATGATGAAATAGCGTGTTATATTTTTAATATGAGTAGTTAGGTGGAAATCATTGTCATGTTTGTTTGCGCCCCATGCAGTGGGTGAAGTTCGGGCTGACACCTGGCGGGAAAAGTGACAGCCGTACTACAAGGGGACATGCAGATTCGGACGACTTGGACGTGACTTCGACGGCATGCGAGAGCAACGGGGGGAGAACAGGATGGAGCGCTTGCCAATCCGGACACGGCTTTTGTAAACCTCTCTCGCGGGAACGATGTGCTGCACATGCATACGCGCGCGCGTATTTTTTATTATTTTTGTATTGTGATGCAAACAAACAAATAATAATTGTTGTTTTTTAGGATGCCTGGCCTCTATAACCTCGCCAGGGTGCGTGGGTGCTCAACACTAGTTCTAACGGTTATGGCTATCAAAAGCCCAATGCCTCTGTAGAGTTTTGTGAGTTATTATTTTTTTTAATTTGTGCATCGAACTAACTTATATTGGATTTTGATTGTAGTGTGCAGTGTTAATTTGATCAGAGGTGTTTTATTGGCTGGATTGTTGTTATTCTGCAGCACTGTCGAGGTGAAATCCAAATTGTATATGTGCTTGTCGAAATGCTTTTGTATGCGTGGAAGGGTGTGCTTGGACCAGTGGGGAAATTTATTTTTTGCACCGAGGTTTTTCGCGGAAGTCTTCGTGCTCGAATTGTGCGAGGGGGTTGTCGTCGAAGATTCGTCCAATAGGAGTTGGCAACACTGACTAGTTGCTTCACAAATTTTTTGTTTTTTAAATATATGATATTTCACAGGCGAGGTTAACCTACAAGTTACAAGTTGACGGCGTAATTTTTTATAAGATGATAAGTATGCAATAAGATGAAGAAGATGCTAACTGGCAATAGCGGTGTTAATGTTTCTAGCTTTCTACCCTCTCTCACTGGGTTTTTTTTATGGTGCAGTGGTATTTAAGGATTCGATACTTGCACAAGTGGTTTTTGAAACTGTAGGTTTGATTTTTTTATTTCTAGTTTGATATGAGATACACACAATTTTATTTTTTGAAGTACAGTTAATATTACCTAGTTTGGGTTAAGCTGTAACATACAACTAGCGATCGACACGACCACCTGACACACAGACAGAGAGAGTGTGAGCAAATTCAAAGTGTGATCTATTGTGAACTAAACTAACCTCACTCACCCACCCACATATAGTCTTATAGGTAACTCAAAAAGCAGAAAGTAGTATATAGCATGACAGGTCGATCTATCGTAAACTAAACTAACCTCACTCGCCCACCCACATATAGCCTTACAGGTGACTCAAAGGCGGAAAGGCAGCTATATCACTTGTAAGGGCCAACACACAAGATCTATTGCAAACTAAATTAACCTACGACATAAGCCATGGACACATCTTCCAGATAGGGTATAAGCAACTCACTTCTTGCAATTGTATAACGGGGGAAAATTAACCTACAGCTGGCAACACTGTTTGAGTTGCTTTCGACGAGCCAAACTCAAATAGGCTCTACAGCTAGAAGCTTGAAACATATACCTTTGCAGAGTATGCCAACTTATCTTATGTAAAAATATTACCTAGTACAGTTAAGCTGTGACATACAACTAACGATCGACACGACTACCTGACACACATATGGAGAGAGTGAGACAGCTTATACGCAATATATTCCTACACATGTACTGGGTTTAAAAGGTAACTTGCAACAACTATTTCACTCACTCCCTATCAAAATCATCTAACCACATGTTTTTGATACTTGCTGCCAGAACATGGTGGTTTTAGACTGTAAATTCAAGCTGATTATTCTATTTGTGCATGATGCCTGTATTTGGAATATTTAATTCTTGGCATACGGTATTTTTTGCGTGCTCCACTAACCTTGCGCTCGATTCACGGAAGCTATGACGTGTATTTCCTGTTTCGCGAATATGCGAGAATTTTTCACAATAGATAATATATTACAAAAGCGAGTTGTTTGTGTATATAAATCTAGTTTTGGAAATGGACATGAATATAATGTCAAAAATTATTGCATAACTTAAAAACATTGATATTTATTGCACTAGCAAAGGTAAATGTGGAATGTCCCGGCCCCTCAGCTGTTAGGTTAAACAGCATAAAAATTTTATTACTGATAGCAAGCATTGTCATATGGACAAAACAGATCTAGTAATGAGCTGTCTTGCATGTCTCCTGAGTGGAAGGAATATGATGCCACTATAAACTGTAAACAAGATATGCAGTCCCTGGCATGAGATGCACGAGGCTTATGAACCTCGACCTATAGAGTTGTACAATCGATGTTTTTTTTTTTTTTAAGCATAGCGGTGTGTTTTCGCTTATTTCAATGTCATCGAGCGTGCATGTAAAGAAGGGGAGAGAAAAAAAAAAGAGGAGGAGGGGTTATAACGGATAATTCATATTTCGATTTCAATATTTTTGCTAGTTACGATTCACCTGCTATCTAGAAGGACACTGGATGATGGCTAAAAACGAGGGAAGGAGAGAAATGTTATTTTTTTTTTATTTTTTTGATTGTGTGTGATGAAATAGTTTTAGATAATAATAGTAGGCTAATAGAATTGTAGAAAACAACTGTATTGTGATGCGAGGCTGAAAGTAATTTCGAAAGCAGTCTCGGGCATCTTCGCGTTCAACCAACAAGGAAAAATGTACATGGAAGGGGCAACGGTATTATCCATGGATGGTTTTTCTGAATAAACATACATATCAGTTTTTGCTGTCTCCAGATGGGACCGGAGCTTTTGTTTTGTTTGGACAGGGGGGGGGGTTCAGATAAATGCATGGACATCAAAAATAAAAGAAAGAAATTTTACTCCACTGCTCACATGTATTGAATCTTCCAATAACACACCTCGCGGGGGCGTACCTACATGTATGTAAAATATAGTTAATGTCTTATTTTTCGAACCTGTGGTCTGTAGATTTGCTTTTGTTGGCAACAGAAACAGAAAAAATGGCATCATGTTATTGTATACTGATATGGGTGTACTGTAATCACATCAATTTTTCTAGTTAAAAATCTATGTCGAAAAGCAATGTTGGGTGACTTGTCTGTGTTGGGTCTTATTAACAACTTCACAGCTGTACCTGCACAACTCATCGACTACAAGGCAACAATGTTAGGAAATGTGTGCATGGCTCCGAGAATACAATTTAAAATCACTAATGTGGCATGAACCCCCTCCACTTGTGTGTATTTGAATATGCGAAAATTAGACACTTTGAATAATCGAGGAGAACAATCACAAAAACAGCTTGCACCGGTATGACGTGTTCAAACTTCAGACGATTTTTGTTAATCTACAAAAGCCAAGTGCGAACGGAGATCACTACGAAAATTGGGAAAAAAGAAAGAAGCGAGGCTATTTCGGCTAATGGCAACAATGAGGATGAATAATGGTTGTTTTTGATAAAATTGACGAAGTCAATATGCCTAGCCTAAAATAAAATTCAACAATTAATGTTAAACATTTGCCACTCTGAAATGGCGACGGCTATCATCATAACATCACTTATTTCTGACCTGTCCATATTGGCCCTCTCTCTACCCCTCCATAAATTTGATTCGAAAGGTACAATTATTCCAGTTCTTGAATAAGACTCGCATATGCCCTCAGAAAAAAAACAAGAGAAGAAATAAATAAATCAAGTTATGTATATTCTTCATCCCCCCCCCCCCAATTTTCTTCCCACAACACCGCACGAAGCCTCGAGTTTCGGATATTGTTGTTGTGCGACAGGATAGGATAGATGAACCGTATGTTTACCGAGGACCAGACGTAATCAAATAATTTTTTTTTTTGAAAAGATAGTTGAAGAGGTTGAGACTATTGGCAGCCTCTTATGTGAATCGAAACCAAAATGCTCTTATTATCCAACGATGAACTTCAATCTCACAATAACATTGAAATGTGTCTGGTGTGCGATCAAAGGTTTCACCGACGAGAACCGGAAAGTAATTTCATCATAATTATTTTACCGGAAACTACATCGGTGGAATCTGTAACATAATGTATTCATGTATGTGTTTGACAATCATATATCACTTACTAGAACAATTTTCATATTGTTTTCACTACGTGAGATGATATTTTATTTATATTTACGATAAAATAGAGGTTTGGGTGTAATAACAGTTTTTATTAATTAATTTAGAGATGCATTTTTTATTTGTTGAGTTAATGATTAGGTTAATTTGTTATTTCTCGCGAAAAAAAAAGAGGGAACCACAGCTGAAAGAAAATACACAACATGTATTATTGAGGTCAAGAGTTTGTTTTTAACATCACTTTTTGCACACATAGGCTAATCACGACTCGGGATATGTTTAAAATGGAATCTGAAATATTGATTAGGCGACCTGACTGGAACTCGGAATAGGACACACTGATTACAAGACGTCGATATATTACCACTTGGTAAGAAATTGTAGTGTTTTAATTCACACACACACTCACAATTTAAAACAACTAAACTGATCGCAGGCCCAACTGGTGGCTGGCATACACAACTATCCATCCGCCTGTCGTCTTCTGGGGTGTGTGTCTCGATGAGTGTCAACAACCTCTATTGTGAAGTAAAATCTGTAGGGGTAACATCACTCTCCAATTACAATGTTGGCAAACTTTCCAACTTCATCGTGAACGACGACAAAGGTATCGGCTACCTGATCAAAATTATCAACATGCTGCCTCCGAGATTCTGGAACGTTGCCGAAGGAAAGGGACTCGTGAACGACATCATCAACAAGTTATTTTTCGAGATGCATTTACTTGGCTACCAATACTGCGGACCGGGTACCAAACTCGAGAAAAGATTGGAGAGAGGAGACAAGGGTGTGAATCTATTGGACGCGGCATGCAAAGATTACGATATTGCTTACAACACGCACACGAATTTGGATGCACGTCACGAAGCAGACAAGAAATTGGAGCATGTCGCTTTCAGGAGGGTCATGAGCAAAGATGCTTCTTTGCGAGAAAAAGTTGCAGCATTTAGCACTACCATCGCCATGAACACGAGACAAAAATTTGGATGGGGAATCCTACCTAGAGTTATTTTTAACTGGCAACGAGGTGATCTTGGTCAGCACGACGAACCCTCAGCCGTTATAGAAGATATCTGAAACCGGCTTACACCAGTCACTCATAGCTCCCCCAATTTTCTCACGATGGTGGGTTGCCACTGGCCCTATACGTAGGCCGAATAAATTCCGAGCAGAGCCGGATTCGAACCTATGGCGTCTCGCAGCGAACAATCTCAAGACGAGTGAACGCCGTAACTTGTTCAGCTACGGAGGACGACTCTCTCTCTCTCTCTACTCTTTCTCTAATTTTCATCATTATTGTTAAAATTAATTCAAGAGAAAATATATATTTTGTGTTGACATGGGAAATATGCAATAAAAAAATGCATGATCAATAGTTAAGGTCAAAATCTGAATAAACAGTGAGGGTGATACACGCAAGCTTCCAGGCATGTGATTTGCACAGAATTAAATATAAAATGAGAGATGGAAGGTTTTTGTTACTATTAGAATTTAAGTACGGAAAATATGTACAGCGAATGAATACTACGTTTGACTAATCGTGAAGATGAGTATTACAGTACGTTTTTTTTATCGTTCTTATATAAACGTTGAAACGTTTAAGAACGTATAAGAACGTTTACCGAAACGTTGAAACGTTTCAACGTTTCGGTAAACGTTCTTATACGTTCTTAAACGTTTCAACGTTTATATAAGAACGATAAAAAAAACGTACTGTAATACTCATCTTCACGATTAGTCAAACGTAGTATTCATTCGCTGTACATATTTTCCGTACTTAAATTCTAATAGTAACAAAAACCTTCCATCTCTCATTTTATATTTAATTCTGTGCAAATCACATGCCTGGAAGCTTGCGTGTATCACCCTCACTGTTTATTCAGATTTTGACCTTAACTATTGATCATGCATTTTTTTATTGCATATTTCCCATGTCAACACAAAATATATATTTTCTCTTGAATTAATTTTAACAATAATGATGAAAATTAGAGAAAGAGTAGAGAGAGAGAGAGAGTCGTCCTCCGTAGCTGAACAAGTTACGGCGTTCACTCGTCTTGAGATTGTTCGCTGCGAGACGCCATAGGTTCGAATCCGGCTCTGCTCGGAATTTATTCGGCCTACGTATAGGGCCAGTGGCAACCCACCATCGTGAGAAAATTGGGGGAGCTATGAGTGACTGGTGTAAGCCGGTTTCAGATATCTTCTATAACGGCTGAGGGTTCGTCGTGCTGACCAAGATCACCTCGTTGCCAGTTAAAAATAACTCTAGGTAGGATTCCCCATCCAAATTTTTGTCTCGTGTTCATGGCGATGGTAGTGCTAAATGCTGCAACTTTTTCTCGCAAAGAAGCATCTTTGCTCATGACCCTCCTGAAAGCGACATGCTCCAATTTCTTGTCTGCTTCGTGACGTGCATCCAAATTCGTGTGCGTGTTGTAAGCAATATCGTAATCTTTGCATGCCGCGTCCAATAGATTCACACCCTTGTCTCCTCTCTCCAATCTTTTCTCGAGTTTGGTACCCGGTCCGCAGTATTGGTAGCCAAGTAAATGCATCTCGAAAAATAACTTGTTGATGATGTCGTTCACGAGTCCCTTTCCTTCGGCAACATTCCAGAATCTCGGAGGCAGCATGTTGATAATTTTGATCAGGTAGCCGATACCTTTGTCGTCGTTCACGATGAAGTTGGAAAGTTTGCCAACATTGTAATTGGAGAGTGATGTTACCCCTACAGATTTTACTTCACAATAGAGGTTGTTGACACTCATCGAGACACACACCCCAGAAGACGACAGGCGGATGGATAGTTGTGTATGCCAGCCACCAGTTGGGCCTGCGATCAGTTTAGTTGTTTTAAATTGTGAGTGTGTGTGTGAATTAAAACACTACAATTTCTTACCAAGTGGTAATATATCGACGTCTTGTAATCAGTGTGTCCTATTCCGAGTTCCAGTCAGGTCGCCTAATCAATATTTCAGATTCCATTTTAAACATATCCCGAGTCGTGATTAGCCTATGTGTGCAAAAAGTGATGTTAAAAACAAACTCTTGACCTCAATAATACATGTTGTGTATTTTCTTTCAGCTGTGGTTCCCTCTTTTTTTTTCGCGAGAAATAACAAATTAACCTAATCATTAACTCAACAAATAAAAAATGCATCTCTAAATTAATTAATAAAAACTGTTATTACACCCAAACCTCTATTTTATCGTAAATATAAATAAAATATCATCTCACGTAGTGAAAACAATATGAAAATTGTTCTAGTAAGTGATATATGATTGTCAAACACATACATGAATACATTATGTTACAGATTCCACCGATGTAGTTTCCGGTAAAATAATTATGATGAAATTACTTTCCGGTTCTCGTCGGTGAAACCTTTGATCGCACACCAGACACATTTCAATGTTATTGTGAGATTGAAGTTCATCGTTGGATAATAAGAGCATTTTGGTTTCGATTCACATAAGAGGCTGCCAATAGTCTCAACCTCTTCAACTATCTTTTCAAAAAAAAAAATTATTTGATTACGTCTGGTCCTCGGTAAACATACGGTTCATCTATCCTATCCTGTCGCACAACAACAATATCCGAAACTCGAGGCTTCGTGCGGTGTTGTGGGAAGAAAATTGGGGGGGGGGGATGAAGAATATACATAACTTGATTTATTTATTTCTTCTCTTGTTTTTTTTCTGAGGGCATATGCGAGTCTTATTCAAGAACTGGAATAATTGTACCTTTCGAATCAAATTTATGGAGGGGTAGAGAGAGGGCCAATATGGACAGGTCAGAAATAAGTGATGTTATGATGATAGCCGTCGCCATTTCAGAGTGGCAAATGTTTAACATTAATTGTTGAATTTTATTTTAGGCTAGGCATATTGACTTCGTCAATTTTATCAAAAACAACCATTATTCATCCTCATTGTTGCCATTAGCCGAAATAGCCTCGCTTCTTTCTTTTTTCCCAATTTTCGTAGTGATCTCCGTTCGCACTTGGCTTTTGTAGATTAACAAAAATCGTCTAAAGTTTGAACACGTCATACCGGTGCAAGCTGTTTTTGTGATTGTTCTCCTCGATTATTCAAAGTGTCTAATTTTCGCATATTCAAATACACACAAGTGGAGGGGGTTCATGCCACATTAGTGATTTTAAATTGTATTCTCGGAGCCATGCACACATTTCCTAACATTGTTGCCTTGTAGTCGATGAGTTGTGCAGGTACAGCTGTGAAGTTGTTAATAAGACCCAACACAGACAAGTCACCCAACATTGCTTTTCGACATAGATTTTTAACTAGAAAAATTGATGTGATTACAGTACACCCATATCAGTATACAATAACATGATGCCATTTTTTCTGTTTCTGTTGCCAACAAAAGCAAATCTACAGACCACAGGTTCGAAAAATAAGACATTAACTATATTTTACATACATGTAGGTACGCCCCCGCGAGGTGTGTTATTGGAAGATTCAATACATGTGAGCAGTGGAGTAAAATTTCTTTCTTTTATTTTTGATGTCCATGCATTTATCTGAACCCCCCCCCCCTGTCCAAACAAAACAAAAGCTCCGGTCCCATCTGGAGACAGCAAAAACTGATATGTATGTTTATTCAGAAAAACCATCCATGGATAATACCGTTGCCCCTTCCATGTACATTTTTCCTTGTTGGTTGAACGCGAAGATGCCCGAGACTGCTTTCGAAATTACTTTCAGCCTCGCATCACAATACAGTTGTTTTCTACAATTCTATTAGCCTACTATTATTATCTAAAACTATTTCATCACACACAATCAAAAAAATAAAAAAAAATAACATTTCTCTCCTTCCCTCGTTTTTAGCCATCATCCAGTGTCCTTCTAGATAGCAGGTGAATCGTAACTAGCAAAAATATTGAAATCGAAATATGAATTATCCGTTATAACCCCTCCTCCTCTTTTTTTTTTCTCTCCCCTTCTTTACATGCACGCTCGATGACATTGAAATAAGCGAAAACACACCGCTATGCTTAAAAAAAAAAAAAAACATCGATTGTACAACTCTATAGGTCGAGGTTCATAAGCCTCGTGCATCTCATGCCAGGGACTGCATATCTTGTTTACAGTTTATAGTGGCATCATATTCCTTCCACTCAGGAGACATGCAAGACAGCTCATTACTAGATCTGTTTTGTCCATATGACAATGCTTGCTATCAGTAATAAAATTTTTATGCTGTTTAACCTAACAGCTGAGGGGCCGGGACATTCCACATTTACCTTTGCTAGTGCAATAAATATCAATGTTTTTAAGTTATGCAATAATTTTTGACATTATATTCATGTCCATTTCCAAAACTAGATTTATATACACAAACAACTCGCTTTTGTAATATATTATCTATTGTGAAAAATTCTCGCATATTCGCGAAACAGGAAATACACGTCATAGCTTCCGTGAATCGAGCGCAAGGTTAGTGGAGCACGCAAAAAATACCGTATGCCAAGAATTAAATATTCCAAATACAGGCATCATGCACAAATAGAATAATCAGCTTGAATTTACAGTCTAAAACCACCATGTTCTGGCAGCAAGTATCAAAAACATGTGGTTAGATGATTTTGATAGGGAGTGAGTGAAATAGTTGTTGCAAGTTACCTTTTAAACCCAGTACATGTGTAGGAATATATTGCGTATAAGCTGTCTCACTCTCTCCATATGTGTGTCAGGTAGTCGTGTCGATCGTTAGTTGTATGTCACAGCTTAACTGTACTAGGTAATATTTTTACATAAGATAAGTTGGCATACTCTGCAAAGGTATATGTTTCAAGCTTCTAGCTGTAGAGCCTATTTGAGTTTGGCTCGTCGAAAGCAACTCAAACAGTGTTGCCAGCTGTAGGTTAATTTTCCCCCGTTATACAATTGCAAGAAGTGAGTTGCTTATACCCTATCTGGAAGATGTGTCCATGGCTTATGTCGTAGGTTAATTTAGTTTGCAATAGATCTTGTGTGTTGGCCCTTACAAGTGATATAGCTGCCTTTCCGCCTTTGAGTCACCTGTAAGGCTATATGTGGGTGGGCGAGTGAGGTTAGTTTAGTTTACGATAGATCGACCTGTCATGCTATATACTACTTTCTGCTTTTTGAGTTACCTATAAGACTATATGTGGGTGGGTGAGTGAGGTTAGTTTAGTTCACAATAGATCACACTTTGAATTTGCTCACACTCTCTCTGTCTGTGTGTCAGGTGGTCGTGTCGATCGCTAGTTGTATGTTACAGCTTAACCCAAACTAGGTAATATTAACTGTACTTCAAAAAATAAAATTGTGTGTATCTCATATCAAACTAGAAATAAAAAAATCAAACCTACAGTTTCAAAAACCACTTGTGCAAGTATCGAATCCTTAAATACCACTGCACCATAAAAAAAACCCAGTGAGAGAGGGTAGAAAGCTAGAAACATTAACACCGCTATTGCCAGTTAGCATCTTCTTCATCTTATTGCATACTTATCATCTTATAAAAAATTACGCCGTCAACTTGTAACTTGTAGGTTAACCTCGCCTGTGAAATATCATATATTTAAAAAACAAAAAATTTGTGAAGCAACTAGTCAGTGTTGCCAACTCCTATTGGACGAATCTTCGACGACAACCCCCTCGCACAATTCGAGCACGAAGACTTCCGCGAAAAACCTCGGTGCAAAAAATAAATTTCCCCACTGGTCCAAGCACACCCTTCCACGCATACAAAAGCATTTCGACAAGCACATATACAATTTGGATTTCACCTCGACAGTGCTGCAGAATAACAACAATCCAGCCAATAAAACACCTCTGATCAAATTAACACTGCACACTGCAATCAAAATCCAATATAAGTTAGTTCGATGCACAAATTAAAAAAAATAATAACTCACAAAACTCTACAGAGGCATTGGGCTTTTGATAGCCATAACCGTTAGAACTAGTGTTGAGCACCCACGCACCCTGGCGAGGTTATAGAGGCCAGGCATCCTAAAAAACAACAATTATTATTTGTTTGTTTGCATCACAATACAAAAATAATAAAAAATACGCGCGCGCGTATGCATGTGCAGCACATCGTTCCCGCGAGAGAGGTTTACAAAAGCCGTGTCCGGATTGGCAAGCGCTCCATCCTGTTCTCCCCCCGTTGCTCTCGCATGCCGTCGAAGTCACGTCCAAGTCGTCCGAATCTGCATGTCCCCTTGTAGTACGGCTGTCACTTTTCCCGCCAGGTGTCAGCCCGAACTTCACCCACTGCATGGGGCGCAAACAAACATGACAATGATTTCCACCTAACTACTCATATTAAAAATATAACACGCTATTTCATCATTTACAATTTTTCTGCATTCATTATCGATAAAATATTAAAATATAACTGAGTTTTACATCCTCTAATCAGTAAATGTTGTCTGTACAAAGTGAAAGTTAGAATATGGCTGCCAAGCGCAGCGTCACAGCGAGTTCAAGCATGCATCTGTCGCGCCTCTCTGCTCTTCCCTCCGACTCCACGTCTACCGCAAATTCGGACAACAAAAATTAGCTGAGTCCCCGGATGTAACGGTGCAGGTGACATCTGCTGCTGATTCGGACGCAACCCCCGTCACCTCCACTAGTCAGTGTTGCCCATTCGTAGGTTAGCTTCGCTTGTAAAATATCATATGGTGGAATATTCTTAAGGTGAGTTGGCAACACTGGCAATTAATGTTGCAGAACCCGGCCACCTCCACTAGTCTGTGTTGCCCATTCGTAGGTTAGCTTCGTCTGTAAAATATCATGGTGAAATATTCTTAGGGTGAGTTGGCAACACTGGCAATTGATGTTCTTGAACCCGTGCACCTCCACTAATCAGTGTTGCCAACTCCCATTTGTAGGTTAGCTTCGCCTGTAAAATATCACATGATGAAATATTCTTCAGGTAAGTTGGCAACATTAAACCGCAATTAATGTTACCGGTGTTGTCAACTTCTATTTGTAGGTTAGCTTCGCCTGTAAAATATCACAAGGTGAAATATTCTTCAGGTAAGTTGGCAACATTGAACCGCAATTGATGTTACCAGTGTTGTCAACTTCTATTTGTAGGTTAGCTTCGCCTGTAAAATATCACATGGTGAAATATTCTTAAGGTGAGTTAGCAACACTAAACCGCAATTGCTGTTGCCAGTATTGCTAACTCTCATTCGTAGGTTAGCTTCGCCTGTAAAATAACATGTGGTGAAATATTCTTGGGGTGAGTTAGCAACACTGAATCGCAAATAATAGCGCAGAACTTGTGCACCTCCACTAGTCAGTGTTGGCAACTCCCATTTGTAGGTTAGCTTCGCCTGTAAAATATCACATGGTGAAATATTCTTGGGGTGAGTTGGCAACACTAAATCACAAATAATAGCGCAAAACCCGTGCACCTCCACTAGTCAGTGTTGGCAACTCCCATTTGTAGGTTAGCTTCGCCTGTGAAATATCACATGGTGAAATTTTCTTAGGGTGAGTTGGCAACACTGCGCCCGAAAATAGGGCTCATGCCTTACGAGAGAAACCCATTAAAGCAAGCCTCAAGCAGTATTGCCAGCTCCTTGCTTCAGGTTAGGTTAGACCCAAAAACAAAAAAACCTTGGTGATTTTTTCAAGTGAGGAGTTGGCCATACTGCAAGAAAATAAGGCTCATGCCTTACAAGAGCAAACCATTAAAACAAGCCTCAAGTGTTGCCAGCTCCTTGCTTTAGGCTAGGTTATACCCAAAAACAAAAACCTTGGTAATTTTTTCGAGGAGGGGGTTGGCAACACTGCGAGAAAAGCCTCAAGCGATGTTGCCAGCTCCTTGCTTGAGGTTAGGTTATACCCAAAAACAAAAACCTTGGTGATTTTTTCAAGTGAGGAGTTAGCAACACTGCGAGCGCCACCGAGCGCCATTTTCGGTTGGTCAACCGGCTTGATTGCTCTACTAACACATCTCTCGAAGTTTGTTAGAGCACATTTCCTCACTATGATTACAATGAATTGTATCATTATTTGTAGTACAAAAAAGTATGTTTATTCTACACATTCTTGGCATTGCCCACGAAACGTGTGATGTCCCGACTCGTCTCGAAAACCAGAAGGTGGAGTATATCTATCTTACCGAAAGCAGCATTTCTCGCCAACGGTCATACCTCGTTGAATATACCGGTTCTCGTCCTATCACCGAAGTCAAGCAGCGTCGGGCCTTGTAAGTACTTGGATTGGTGACCTCCTGGGAACACCAGGTACTGTTGACAAACTTTTTGCTTTTTTAATGGTGATAATGACTTTTTTGTAACTTGAAGTCAATGAATCACAAATATTTTTTGCAGAATCGCTTCCCGAGGAGCCGGCGTTGGTAGCTTTTCTGCGAGGATACGTTCCTGCCATATTATTTGATGTATTTTTGGGCGTTTTTTGTTTAAAAACCAAACACTTCACAAAATTTCCTTCTCTGTCTTTTAGCTTTAATGTTAACACATCTCTCGAAGGTTGTTAAAGCACATTTTCTCACTATGATTACAATGAAATGTATCATTCTTTTGTGTAGTAACAATTATGTTTCACCTACACATTCTTGGCAGTGCACACAAAATGAGACATAACCCGTCTCGTCTCGAAAACTAGACGGTGGAGTATATCTACTTTACCGAATGCAGTACCTTTCGCCAACGGTCATACCGCGCTGAATATACCGGTTCTCGTCCGATCACCGAAGTCAAGCAGCGTCGGGACTAGTAAGTACTTGGATGGGTGACCGCCTGGAAACACCAGGTACTGTTTTGCAACCTTTTCTTTAATGCTGATAATGACCTTTTTTGAAACTTGAAGTCAATCAATCACCCACATTTTTTGATAAATCGCTCCCCGAAGAGCCGACGTTGGTAGTTTTTCTGCGAGGATACCTTCCTGCCATATTATGTGATGTATTTTATGTGCGTTTTTTGTTTAAAAACCAAACACTTCACAAAATTTCCTTCTCTGTCTTTTAGCTTTAATGTTAACACATCTCTCGAAGGTTGTTAAAGCACATTTTCTCACTATGATTACAATGAAATGTATCATTAATAGTAACAATTATGTTTCATCTACACATTCTTGGCAGTCCACACTAAACGAGACATAACCCGTCTCGTCTCGAAAACTAGACGGTGGAGTATATCTATCTTACTGAAAGCAGTACCTTTCGCCAACGGTCATACCGCGCTGAATATACCGGTTCTCGTCCGATCACCGAAGTCAAGCAGCGTCGAGCCTGGTAAGTACTTGGATGGGTGACTGCCTGGGAACACCAGGTACTGTTGGCAACGTTTTTTTTGTTTTGGTTGATAATGACCTTTTTGTAATTTGAAACCAATCAATCATCCACAGCTTCTGCAGAATCACCTCTTTTAAAGCTGTAAGCAAATAATATATGTAAAAAATGTATATTAGTATATATGAATATCTGGGAAGCCGATGTTTTTTTTAGTTTCTTATCAAGCTGGTTTGAAGGGTGCAGTCGTATTACAGCCGGCCGCCATAATTGCGGTGGATAGCGGTGCCTGGATCCGCCGTGTCTCTCTCCGTAGGTCCGGCGTTGGTAGTTTTCGGCGAGAATACGAGTCTGCGTTATTATGGGGTGTATATTTTGTTCAAAACCCTTTCACTGCACTAAATTTGAATCCCTATCTTGTAGCTTTAATGTTAAGACATCTCTCGAAGTTTGTTAGAGCACATTTTCTCACTATGATTACAATGAATTGTATCATTATTTTAGTACAAAAACGTATGTTTCTTCAACACATTCTTGGCATTGCCCACGAAACGTAGAATGTCCCGACTCGTCTCGAAAGCTAGAAGGTGGCCTATATGTAACTTACCGAAAGCAGTGCATTTCGCCAGCGGACATACCGCTTTAAATATACCGGTTTTCGTCAAAAAACAGAAACCAAGCATCGACGGATCTGGAAAGTAGTTGGATGGGTGACAGCCTGGGAGCACCAGGTACTGTTAGCAACCTTTTTGCTTTTGTAATGGTGATAATGACCTTTTTTGTAACTTGAAGTCAATAAATCACAAACATTTCTTGCAGAATCGCTTCCCGAAGAGCCGGCGTTGATAGTTTTTGTGCGAGGATACGTTCCTGAAATATTATTTGATGTATTTTTGGGCGTTTCTGTTTAAAATCCTAACCCTGCACAAAATTTCCTTCTCTGTCTTTTAGCTTTAATGTTAACACATCTCTCGAAGGTTGTTAAAGCACATTTTCTCACTATGATTACAATGAAATGTATCATTAATAGTAACAATTATGTTTCATCTACACATTCTTGGCAGTCCACACAAAACGGGACATAATACGTCTCGTCTCGAAAACTAGACGGTGGAGTATATCTATCTTACCGAAAGCAGTACCTTTCGCCAACGGTCATACCGCGCTGAATATACCGGTTCTCATCCGATCACCGAAGTCAAGCAGCGTCGGGCCTGGTAAGTACTTGGATGGTTGACTGCCTGGGAACACCAGGTACTGTTGGCAACCTTTTTTTTGTTTTGGTTGATAATGAACTTTTTGTAATTTGAAACCAATCAATCATCCACAGCTTCTGCAGAATCACCTCTCTTATAGCTATAAGCAAATAATATATGTAAAAAATGTATATTAGTATATATGAATATCTGGGAAGCCGATGTTTTTTTTTTAGTTTCTTATCATGCTGGTTTGAAGGGTGCAGTCGTATTACAGCCGGCCGCCATAATTGCGGTGGATAGCGGTGCCTGGATCCGCCGTGTCTCTCTCCGTAGGTCCGGCGTTGGTAGTTTTCAGCGAGAATACGAGTCTGCGTTATTATGGGGTGTATATTTTGTTCAAAACCCTTTCACTGCACTAATTTTGAATCCCTATCGTGTAGCTTTAATGTTAACACATCTCTCGAAATTTGTTAGAGCACATTTTCTCACTATGATTACAATGAATTGTATCATTATTTTAGTACAAAAACGTATGTTCCTTCAACACATTCTTGGCATTGCCCACGAAACGTAGGATGTCCCGACTCGTCTCGAAAGCTAGAAGGTGGCCTATATGTAACTTACCGAAAGCAGTGCATTTCCCCAGCGGACATACCGCGTTAAATATACCGGTTTTCGTCCCAAAAAAGAAACCAAGCAGCGACGGATCTGGAAAGTACTAGGATGTGTGACAGCCAGGGAGCACCAAGTACTGTTAGCAACCTTTTTGCTTTTGTAATGGTGATAATGACCTTTTTTGTAACTTGAAGTCAATAAATCACAAACATTTCTTGCAGAATCGCTTCCCGAAGAGCCGGCGTTGGTAGTTTTTGTGCGAGGATACGTTCCTGAAATATTATTTGATGTATTTTTGGGCGTTTTTGTTTAAAATCTAAACCCTGCAGAAAATTTTCTTCTCTGTCTTATAGCATTTATGTTAACACATTTCTCGAAGGTTGTTAGAGCACATTTTCTCACTATGATTACAATGAAATGTATCATTATTTTGTGTAGTAACAATTATGTTTCACCTACACATTCTTGGCAGTGCACACAAAATGAGACATAACCCGTCTCGTCTCGAAAACTAGACGGTGGAGTATATCTATGTTACCGAATGCAGTACCTTTCGCCAACGGTCATACCGCGCTGAATATACCGGTTCTCGTCCGATCACCGAAGTCAAGCAGCGTCGGGCCTGGTAAGTACTTGGATGGGTGACCGCCTGGGAACAACAGGTACTGTTGGCAACCTTTTCTTTAATGCTGATAATGACCTTTTTTGAAACATGAATTCAATCAATCACCCACAGTTTTTGAGGAATCGCTCCCCGTAGAGCCGACGTTGGTAATGTTTCTGCGAGGATACCTTCCTGCCATATTATGTGATGTATTTTATGTGCGTTTTTTGTTTAAAAACCAAACACTTCACAAAATTTCCTTCTCTGTCTTTTAGCTTTAATGTTAACACATCTCTCGAAGGTTGTTAAAGCACATTTTCTCACTATGATTACAATGAAATGTATCATTAATAGTAACAATTATGTTTCATCTACACATTCTTGGCAGTCCACACTAAACGAGACATAACCCGTCTCGTCTCGAAAACTAGACGGTGGAGTATATCTATCTTACCGAATGCAGTACCTTTCGCCAACGGTCATACCGCGCTGAATATACCGGTTCTCGTCCGATCATCCGAAGTCAAGCAGCGTCGGGCCTGGTATGTACTTGGATGGGTGACCGCCTGGGAACAACAGGTACTGTTGGCAACCTTTTCTTTAATGCTGATAATGACCTTTTTTGAAACTTGAATTCAATCAATCACCCACAGTTTTTGAGGAATCGCTCCCCGAAGAGCCGACGTTGGTAATTTTTCTGCGAGGATACCTTCCTGCCATATTATGTGATGTATTTTATGTGCGTTTTTTGTTTAAAAACCAAACACTTCACAAAATTTCCTTCTCTGTCTTTTAGCTTTAATGTTAACACATCTCTCGAAGGTTGTTAAAACACATTTTCTCACTATGATTACAATGAAATGTATCATTAATAGTAACAATTATGTTTCATCTACACATTCTTGGCAGTCCACACTAAACGAGACATAACCCGTCTCGTCTCGAAAACTATACGTTGGAGTATATCTATCTTACCGAGAGCAGTACCTTTCGCCAACGGTCATACCGCGCTGAATATACCGGTTCTCGTCCGATCACCGAAGTCAAGCAGCGTCGGGCCTGGTAAGTGCTTGGATGGGTGACTGCCTGGGAACACCAGGTACTGTTGGCAACCTTTTTCTTTGTTTTGGTTAATAGTGACCTTTTTGTAATTTGAAACAAATCAATCATCCACAGTTTCTGCAGAATCACCTCCTTCATAGCAGTCAGAAAATAATATATGTAAAAAATGTATATTAGTATATATGAATATCTGGGAAGCCGATGTTTTTTTTAATTTCTTATCATTCTGGGTTGCAGGGTGCTGTCGTATTACATCTGTCCGCCATAATTGCGGTGGATAGGGGTGCCTGTATCCGCCTTGTCTCTCTCCGTTGGTCCTGCGTTGGTAGTTTTCGGCAAGAATACAAGTCTGCGTTATTATTGGGTGTATATTTTGTTCAAAACCCTTTCACTGCACTAAATTTGAATCTCTATCTTGTAGCTTTAATGTTAACACATCTCTCGAAGTTTGTTAGAGCACATTTTCTCAGTATGATTGCAATGAATTGTATCATTATTTGTAGTACAAAAACGTATGTTTCTTCTACACATTCTTGGCATTGCCCACGAAACGTGAGATGTCCCGACTCGTCTCGAAAACTAGAAGGTGGACTATATGTAACTTACCGAAAGCAGAGCCTTTCGCCAAAGGACATACCGCGTTAAATATACCGGTTTTCGTCCCTAAACAGAAGTCAAGCAGCGTCGGGCCTGGTAAGTACTTGGATGGGTGACTTCCTGGGAACACCAGGTACTGTTGGCAACCTTTTTCTTTGTTTGGGTTAATAGTGACCTTTTTGTAATTAGAAACCAATCAATCATCCACAGTTTCTGTAGAATCACCTCTTTTATAGCTGTAAGCAAATAATATATGTAAAAAATCATGCTGGCTTGCAGGGTGCTGTCGTATTACATCCGGCCGCTATAATTGCGGTGGATAGCGGTGCCTGGATCTGCCGTGTCTCTCTCCAAAGGTCCGGCGTTTGTAGTTTTCGGCGAGAATACGAGTCTGCGTTATTTTGGGGTGTATATTTTGTGCAAAACCCTTTCAATGCACTAAATTTGAATCTCTATCTTGTATCTTTAATGTTAACACATCTCTCGAAGTTTGTTAGAGCACATTTTCTCACTATGATTACAATGAATTGTATCATTATTTGTAGTACAAAAACGTATGTTTATTCTACAGATTCTTGGCATTGCCCACGAAACGTGAGAAGTCCCGACTCGTCTCGAAAACTAGAAGGTGGACTATATCTATCTTACCGAATGCTGTAGCTTTCGCCAACGGTCATACCGCGCTGAATATACCGGTTCTCGTCCGATCACCGAAGTCAAGCAGCTTCGGGCCTGGTAAGTACTTGGATGGGTGACCGCCTGGGAACACCATGTACTGTTGGCGACCTTTTTCTTAATGCTGATAATGACCTTTTTTGAAACTTGAAATCAATCAATCACCCAACGTTTTTGCAGAATCGCTCCCCGAAGAGCCGGCGATGGTAGTTTTTCTGCGAGGATACGTTCCTGCCATATTATCGTATGTATTGTATGTGCGTTTTTTGTTTAAAAACCCAACCCTTCAAAAAATTTCCTTCTCTGTCTTTTAGCTTTAATGTTAACACATCTCTCGAAGGTTGTTAGAGCACATTTTCCCAATATGATTACAATGAATTGTATCATTATTTGTAGTACAAAAACGTATGTTTATTCTACAAATTCTTGGCATTGCCCACGAAACGTGAGATGTCCCGACTCGCCTCGAAAACTAGACGGTGGCCTATATGTAACTTACCGAAAGCAGTGTCTTTCGCCAACGGACATACCGCGTTAAATATACCGGTTTTCGTCCCAAAACAGAAGTCAAGCAGCTAAGGATCTGGTAAGTACTTGGATGGGTGACAGCCTGGGAGCACCAGGTACTGTTAGCAATCTTTTGCTTTTTTAATGGTGATAATGACTTCTTTGTAACTTGAAGTCAATCAATCACAAATATTTTTTGCAGAATCGCTTCCCGAAAAGCCGGCGTTGGTAGTTTTTCTGCGAGGATACGTTCCTGCCATATTATTTGATGTATTTTTGGGCGTTTTTGTTTAAAATCCCAACCCTGCGCAAAATTTCCTTCTCTGTCTTTTAGCTTTAATGTTAACACATCTCTCGAAAGTTGATAAAGCACATTTTCTCACTATGATTACAATGAAATGTATCATTAATAGTAACAATTATGTTTCATCTACACATTCTTGGCAGTCCACACTAAACGAGACATAACCCGTCTCGTCTCGAAAACTAGACGTTGGAGTATTACTATCTTACCGAGAGCAGTACCTTTCGCCAACGGTCATACCGCGCTGAATATACCGGTTCTCGTCCTATCACCGAAGTCAAGCAGCGTCGGGCCTGGTAAGTACTTGTATGGGTGACTGCCTTTGAACACCAGGTACTGTTGGCAACCTTTTTCTTTGTTTTGGTTAATAGTGACCTTTTTGTAATTTGAAACCAATCAATCATCCACAGTTTCTGCAGAATCACATCTTTCATAGCAGTCAGAAAATAATATATGTAAAAAATGTATATTAGTATATATGAATATCTGGGAAGCCGATGTTTTTTTTTTAATTTCATATCACTCTGGTTTGCAGGGTGCTGTCGTATTACATCTGGCCGACATAATTGCGGTGGATAGCGGTGCCTGGATCCGACGTGTATCTCTCCGTAGGTCCTGCGTTGGTAGTTTTCGGCGAGAATACGAGTCTGCGTTATTATGGGGTGTATATTTTGTTCAAAACCCTTTCACTGCACTAAATTTGAATCTCTATCTTGTAGCTTTAATATTAACACATCTCTCGATCTTTGTTAGAGCACATTTTTTCAGTATGATTACAATGAATTGTATCATTATTTGTAGCACAAAAACCTATGTTTCTTCTACACATTCTCGGCATTGCCCACGAAACGTAGGATGTATCGACTCGTCTCGAAAGCTAGAAGGTGGCCTATATGTAACTTACCGAAAGCAGTGCATTTCGCCAGCGGACATACCGCGTTAAATATACCGATTTTCGTCCCAAAAAAGAAACCAAGCAGCGACGGATCTGGAAAGTACTTGGATGGGTGACAGCCAGGGAGCACCAGGTACTGTTAGCAACCTTTTTGCTTTTGTAATGGTGATAATGACCTTTTTTGTAACTTGAAGTACATAAATCACAAACATTTCTTGCAGAATCGCTTCCCGAAGAGCCGGCGTTGGTAGTTTTTGTGCGAGGATACGTTCCTGAAATATTATTTGATGTATTTTTGGGCGTTTCTGTTTAGCATCCCAAACCTGCACAAAATTTCCTTCTCTGTCTTTTAGCTTTAATGTTAACACATCTCTCGATAAGTGTTAAAGCACATTTTCTCACTATGATTACAATCAAATGTACCAATATTTGGTGTAGTAACACTTACGTTTCATCTACACTTTCTTGGCAGTGCACACAAAACGGGACATAATACGTCTCGTCTCGAAAACTAGACGGTGGAGTATATCTATCTTACCGAAAGCAGTACCCCTCGCCAACGGTCATACCCCGCTGAATATACCGGTTCTCGTCCGATCACCGAAGTCAAGCAGCGTCGGGCCTGGTAAGTACTTGGATGGGTGACTGCCTTTGAACACCAGGTACTGTTGGCAACCTTTTTTTTGTTTTGGTTAATAGTGACCTTTTTGTAATTTGAAACCAATCAATCATCCACAGTTTCTGCAGAATCACCTCTTTTATAGCTGTAAGCAAATAATATATGTAAAAAATGTATATTAGTATATATGAATATCTGGGAAGCCGATGTTTTTTTTTTAGTTTCTTATCATGCTGGTTTGAAGGGTGCAGTCGTATTACAGCCGGCCGCCATAATTGCGGTGGATAGCGGTGCCTGGATCCGCCGTGTCTCTCTCCGTAGGTCCGGCGTTGGTAGTTTTCGGCGAGAATATGAGTCTGCGTTATTATTATGTGTATATTTTGTTCAAAACCCTTTCACTGCACTAAATTTTAATCTCTATCTTGTAGCTTTAATGTTACCACATCTCTCGAAGTTTGTTAGAGCACATTTTCTCACTATGATTACAATGAATTGTATCATTATTTTAGTACAAAAACGTATGTTTCTTCAACAAATTCTTGGCATTGCCCACGAAACGTAGGATGTATCGACTCGTCTCGAAAGCTAGAAGGTGGCCTATATGTAACTTACCGAAAGCAGTGCATTTCGCCAGCGGACATACCGCGTTAAATATACCGATTTTCGTCCCAAAAAAGAAACCAAGCAGCGACGGACCTGGAAAGTACTTGGATGGGTGACAGCCAGGGAGCACCAGGTACTGTTAGCAACCTTTTTGCTTTTGTAATGGTGATAATGACCTTTTTTGTAACTTGAAGTACATAAATCACAAACATTTCTTGCAGAATCGCTTCCCGAAGAGCCGGCGTTGGTAGTTTTTGTGCGAGGATACGTTCCTGAAATATTATTTGATGTATTTTTGGGCGTTTCTGTTTAAAATCCCAACCCTGCTTAAAATTTCCTTCTCTGTCTTTTAGCTTTTATGTTAACACATCTCTCGAAGGTTGTTAAAGCACATTTTCTCACTATGATTACAATGAAATGTATCATTAATAGTAACAATTATGTTTCATCTACGCATTTTTGGAAGTGCACACTAAACGAGACATAACCCGTCTCGTCTCGAAAACTAGACGGTGGAGTATATCTATCTTACCGAAAGCAGTACCTTTCGCCAACGGTCATACCGCGCTGAATATACCGGTTCTCGTCCGATCACCGAAGTCAAGCAGTGTCGGGCCTGGTAAGTACTTGGATGGGTGACTGCCTGGGAACACCAGGTACTGTTGGCAACCTTTTTCTTTGTTTTGGTTAATAGTGACATTTTTGTAATTTGAAACCAATCAATCATCCACAGTTTCTGCAGAATCACATCTTTTATAGCTGCAAGAATATAATATATGAAAAAATGTATATTAGTATATATGAATATCTGGGAAGCCGATGTTTTATTTAATTTCTTATCATGCTGGGTTGCAGGGTGCTGTCGTATTACATCCCGCCGCCATAATTGCGGTGGATAGCGGTGCCTGGATCCGCCGTGACTCTCTCCGTAGGCCCGGCGTTGGTAGTTTTCGGCGAGAATATGAGTCTGCGTTATTATTATGTGTATATTTTGTTCAAAACCCTTTCACTGCACTAAATTTTAATCTCTATCTTGTAGCTTTAATGTTAACACATCTCTCGAAGGTTGTTAGAGCACATTTTCTCACTATGATTACAATGAAATGTATCATTCTTTTGTGTAGTAACAATTATGTTTCACCTACACATTCTTGGCAGTGCACACAAAATGAGACATAACCCGTCTCGTCTCGAAAACTAGACGGTGGAGTATATCTATCTTACCGAATGCAGTACCTTTCGCCAACGGTCATACCGCGCTGAATATACCGGTTCTCGTCCGATCACCGAAGTCAAGCAGCGTCGGGACTAGTAAGTACTTGGATGGGTGACCGCCTGGAAACACCAGGTACTGTTTTGCAACCTTTTCTTTAATGCTGCTAATGACCTTTTTTGAAACTTGAAGTCAATCAATCACCCACAGTTTTTGATAAATCGCTCCCCGAAGAGCCGACGTTGGTAGTTTTTCTGCGAGGATACCTTCCTGCCATATTATGTGATGTATTTTATGTGCGTTTTTTGTTTAAAAACCAAACACTTCACAAAATTTCCTTCTCTGTCTTTTAGCTTTAATGTTAACACATCTCTCGAAGGTTGTTAAAGCACATTTTCTCACTATGATTACAATGAAATGTATCATTAATAGTAACAATTATGTTTCATCTACACATTCTTGGCAGTCCACACTAAACGAGACATAACCCGTCTCGTCTCGAAAACTAGACGGTGGAGTATATCTATCTTACTGAAAGCAGTACCTTTCGCCAACGGTCATACCGCGCTGAATATACCGGTTCTCGTCCGATCACCGAAGTCAAGCAGCGTCGAGCCTGGTAAGTACTTGGATGGGTGACTGCCTGGGAACACCAGGTACTGTTGGCAACGTTTTTTTTTGTTTTGGTTGATAATGACCTTTTTGTAATTTGAAACCAATCAATCATCCACAGCTTCTGCAGAATCACCTCTTTTAAAGCTGTAAGCAAATAATATATGTAAAAAATGTATATTAGTATATATGAATATCTGGGAAGCCGATGTTTTTTTTAGTTTCTTATCAAGCTGGTTTGAAGGGTGCAGTCGTATTACAGCCGGCCGCCATAATTGCGGTGGATAGCGGTGCCTGGATCCGCCGTGTCTCTCTCCGTAGGTCCGGCGTTGGTAGTTTTCGGCGAGAATACGAGTCTGCGTTATTATGGGGTGTATATTTTGTTCAAAACCCTTTCACTGCACTAAATTTGAATCCCTATCTTGTAGCTTTAATGTTAACACATCTCTCGAAGTTTGTTAGAGCACATTTTCTCACTATGATTACAATGAATTGTATCATTATTTTAGTACAAAAACGTATGTTTCTTCAACACATTCTTGGCATTGCCCACGAAACGTAGAATGTCCCGACTCGTCTCGAAAGCTAGAAGGTGGCCTATATGTAACTTACCGAAAGCAGTGCATTTCGCCAGCGGACATACCGCTTTAAATATACCGGTTTTCGTCAAAAAACAGAAACCAAGCATCGACGGATCTGGAAAGTAGTTGGATGGGTGACAGCCTGGGAGCACCAGGTACTGTTAGCAACCTTTTTGCTTTTGTAATGGTGATAATGACCTTTTTTGTAACTTGAAGTCAATAAATCACAAACATTTCTTGCAGAATCGCTTCCCGAAGAGCCGGCGTTGATAGTTTTTGTGCGAGGATACGTTCCTGAAATATTATTTGATGTATTTTTGGGCGTTTCTGTTTAAAATCCTAACCCTGCACAAAATTTCCTTCTCTGTCTTTTAGCTTTAATGTTAACACATCTCTCGAAGGTTGTTAAAGCACATTTTCTCACTATGATTACAATGAAATGTATCATTAATAGTAACAATTATGTTTCATCTACACATTCTTGGCAGTCCACACTAAACGAGACATAACCCGTCTCGTCTCGAAAACTAGACGGTGGAGTATATCTATCTTACCGAAAGCAGTACCTTTCGCCAACGGTCATACCGCGCTGAATATACCGGTTCTCTTCCGATCACCGAAGTCAAGCAGTGTCGGGCCTGGTAAGTACTTGGATGGGTGACTGCCTGGGAACACCAGGTACTGTTGGCAACCTTTTTCTTTGTTTTGGTTAATAGTGAACTTTTTGTAATTTGAAACCAATCAATCATCCACAGTTTCTGCAGAATCACCTCTTTTATAGCTGTAAGCATATAATATATGTAAAAAATGTATATTAGTATATATGAATATCTGGGAAGCCGATGTTTTATTTAATTTCTTATCATGCTGGGTTGCAGGGTGCTGTCGTATTACATCCGGCCGCCATAATTGCGATTGATAGCTGTGCCTAGATCCGCCGTGTCTCTCTCCGTAGTTCCGGCGTTGGTAGTTTTCGGCGAGAATACGAGTCTGCGTTATTATTGGGTGTATATTTTGTTCAAAACCCTTTCACTGCACTAAATTTTAATCTCTATCTTGTAGCTTTAATGTTAACACATGTCTCGAATTTTTTTAGAGCACATTTTCTCACTATGATTACAATGAATTGTATCATTATTTGTAGTTCAAAAACGTATGTTTCTTCTACACATTCTTGGCATTGCCCACGAAACGTAGAATGTCCCGACTCGTCTCGAAAGCTAGAAGGTGGCCTATATGTAACTTACCGAAAGCAGTGCATTTCGCCAGCGGACATACCGCTTTAAATATACCGGTTTTCGTCCTAAAACAGAAGTCAAGCAGCGATGGATCTGGTAAGTACTTGGATGGTTGACAGCCTGAGAGCACCATTTACTGTTAGCAACATTTTTGCTTTTTCAATGGTGATAATGACTTTTTTGTAACTTGAAGTCAATGAATCACAAACATTTTTTGCAGAATCGCTTCCCGAAGAGACGGCGTTGGTAGTTTTTCTGCGAGGATACGTTCCTGCCATATTATTTGATGTATTTTTGGGCGTTTCTGTTTAAAATCCCAACCCTGCGCAAAATTTCCTTCTCTGTCTTTTAGCTTTAATGTTAACACATCTCTAGAAAGTTGATAAAGCACATTTTCTCACTATGATTACAATGAAATGTATCATTAATAGTAACAATTATGTTTCATCTACACATTCTTGGCAGTCCACACAAAACGGGACATAATACGTCTCGTCTGGAAAACTAGACGGTGGAGTATATCTATCTTACCGAAAGCAGTACCTTTCGCCAACGGTCATACCGCGCTGAATATACCGGTTCTCATCCGATCACCGAAGTCAAGCAGCGTCGGGCCTGGTAAGTACTTGGATGGTTGACTGCCTGGGAACACCAGGTACTGTTGGCAACCTTTTTTTTGTTTTGGTTGATAATGAACTTTTTGTAATTTGAAACCAATCAATCATCCACAGCTTCTGCAGAATCACCTCTCTTATAGCTATAAGCAAATAATATATGTAAAAAATGTATATTAGTATATATGAATATCTGGGAAGCCGATGTTTTTTTTTTAGTTTCTTATCATGCTGGTTTGAAGGGTGCAGTCGTATTACAGCCGGCCGCCATAATTGCGGTGGATAGCGGTGCCTGGATCCGCCGTGTCTCTCTCCGTAGGTCCGGCGTTGGTAGTTTTCAGCGAGAATACGAGTCTGCGTTATTATGGGGTGTATATTTTGTTCAAAACCCTTTCACTGCACTAATTTTGAATCCCTATCGTGTAGCTTTAATGTTAACACATCTCTCGAAATTTGTTAGAGCACATTTTCTCACTATGATTACAATGAATTGTATCATTATTTTAGTACAAAAACGTATGTTCCTTCAACACATTCTTGGCATTGCCCACGAAACGTAGGATGTCCCGACTCGTCTCGAAAGCTAGAAGGTGGCCTATATGTAACTTACCGAAAGCAGTGCATTTCCCCAGCGGACATACCGCGTTAAATATACCGGTTTTCGTCCCAAAAAAGAAACCAAGCAGCGACGGATCTGGAAAGTACTAGGATGTGTGACAGCCAGGGAGCACCAAGTACTGTTAGCAACCTTTTTGCTTTTGTAATGGTGATAATGACCTTTTTTGTAACTTGAAGTCAATAAATCACAAACATTTCTTGCAGAATCGCTTCCCGAAGAGCCGGCGTTGGTAGTTTTTGTGCGAGGATACGTTCCTGAAATATTATTTGATGTATTTTTGGGCGTTTTTGTTTAAAATCTAAACCCTGCAGAAAATTTTCTTCTCTGTCTTATAGCTTTTATGTTAACACATTTCTCGAAGGTTGTTAGAGCACATTTTCTCACTATGATTACAATGAAATGTATCATTATTTTGTGTAGTAACAATTATGTTTCACCTACACATTCTTGGCAGTGCACACAAAATGAGACATAACCCGTCTCGTATCGAAAACTAGACGGTGGAGTATATCTATGTTACCGAATGCAGTACCTTTCGCCAACGGTCATACCGCGCTGAATATACCGGTTCTCGTCCGATCACCGAAGTCAAGCAGCGTCGGGCCTGGTAAGTACTTGGATGGGTGACCGCCTGGGATCAACAGGTACTGTTGGCAACCTTTTCTTTAATGCTGATAATGACCTTTTTTGAAACATGAATTCAATCAATCACCCACAGTTTTTGAGGAATCGCTCCCCGAAGAGCCGACGTTGGTAATGTTTCTGCGAGGATACCTTCCTGCCATATTATGTGATGTATTTTATGTGCGTTTTTTGTTTAAAAACCAAACACTTCACAAAATGTCCTTCTCTGTCTTTTAGCTTTAATGTTAACACATCTCTCGAAGGTTGTTAAAGCACATTTTCTCACTATGATTACAATGAAATGTATCATTAATAGTAACAATTATGTTTCATCTACACATTCTTGGCAGTCCACACTAAACGAGACATAACCCGTCTCGTCTCGAAAACTAGACGTTGGAGTATATCTATCTTACCGAGAGCAGTACCTTTCGCCAACGGTCATACCGCGCTGAATATACCGGTTCTCGTCCGATCACCGAAGTCAAGCAGCGTCGGGCCTGGTAAGTTCTTGGATGGGTGACTGCCTGGGAACACCAGGTACTGTTGGCAACCTTTTTCTTTGTTTTGGTTAATAGTGAACTTTTTGTAATTTGAAACAAATCAATCATCCACAGTTTCTGCAGAATCACCTCCTTCATAGCAGTCAGAAAATAATATATGTAAAAAATGTATATTAGTATATATGAATATCTGGGAAGCCGATGTTTTTTTTTAATTTCTTATCATTCTGGGTTGCAGGGTGCTGTCGTATTACATCTGGCCGCCATAATTGCGGTGGATAGGGGTGCTTGTATCCGCCTTGTGTCTCTCCGTTGGTCCTGCGTTGGTAGTTTTCGGCGACAATACAAGTCTGCGTTATTATGGGGTGTATATTTTGTTCAAAACCCTTTCACTGCACTAAATTTGAATCTCTATCTTGTAGCTTTAATGTTAACACATCTCTCGAAGTTTGTTAGAGCACATTTTCTCACTATGATTGCAATGAATTGTATCATTATTTGTAGTACAAAAACGTATGTTTCTTCTACACATTCTTGGCATTGCCCACGAAACGTGAGATGTCCCGACTCGTCTCGAAAACTAGAAGGTGGCCTATATGTAACTTACCGAAAGCAGTGTCTTTCGCCAACGGTCATACCGCGTTAAATATACCGGTTTTCGTCCCAAAACAGAAGTCAAGCAGCGACGTATGTGGTAAGTACTTGGATGGGTGACCGCCTGGGAGTACCAGGTACTGTTAGCAACCTTTTGCTTTTTTAATGGTGATAATGACTTTTTGTAACTTGAAGTCAATCAATCACAAACATTTTTTGCAGAATCGCTTCCCGAAGAGCCGGCGTTGGTAGTTTTTGTGCGAGGATACGTTTCTGAAATATTATTTGATGTATTTTTGGGCCTTTCTGTTTAAAATCCCAACCCTGCACAAAATTTCCTTCTCTGTCTTTTAGCTTTAATGTTAACACATCTCTCGAAAGTTGATAAAGCACATTTTCTCACTATGATTACAATGAAATGTATCATTAATAGTAACAATTATGTTTCATCTACACATTCTTGGCAGTGCACACTAAACGAGACATAACCCGTCTCGTCTCGAAAACTAGACGTTGGAGTGTATCTATCTTACCGAGAGCAGTACCTTTCGCCAACGGTCATACCGCGCTGAATATACCGGTTCTCGTCCGATCACCGAAGTCAAGCAGCGTCGGTCCTGGTAAGTACTTGGATGGGTGACTGCCCGGGAACACCAGGTACTGTTGGCAAC
The DNA here is from genome assembly GCF_977018435.1 of Lepisma saccharinum. Taxonomy (NCBI): domain Eukaryota; kingdom Metazoa; phylum Arthropoda; class Insecta; order Zygentoma; family Lepismatidae; genus Lepisma; species Lepisma saccharinum. The sequence continues at coordinate 43,831,498 of NC_139239.1, read as the reverse complement.
CTTATTCTTTGTTTTGGTTAATAGTGACCTTTTTGTAATTTGAAACCAATCAATCATCCACATTTTCTGCAGAATCACCTCTTTCATAGCAGTCAGAAAATAATATATGTAAAAAAATGTATGTTAGTATATATGAATATCTGGGAAGCCGATGTTTTTTTTTTAATTTCTTATCATTCTGGGTTGCAGGGTGCTGTCGTATTACATCTGGCCGCCATATTTGCGGTGGATAGCGGTTGCCTGGATCCGACGTGTCTCTCTCCGTAGGTCCTACGTTGGTAGTTTTCGGCGAGAATACGAGTCTGCGTTATTATGGGGTGTATATTTTGTTCAAAACCCTTTCACTGCACTAAATTTGAATCTCTATCTTGCAGCTTTAATGTTAACACATCTCTCGAAGTTTGTTAGAGCACATTTTCTCACTATGATTACAATGAATTGTATCATTATTTGTAGTACAAAAACGTATGTTTATTCTACAGATTCTTGGCATTGCCCACGAAACGTGAGAAGTCCCGACTCGTCTCGAAAACTAGAAGGTGGACTATATCTATCTTACCGAATGCTGTAGCTTTCGCCAACGGTCATACCGAGCTGAATATACCGGTTCTCGTCCGATCACCGAAGTCAAGCAGCTTCGGGCCTGGTAAGTACTTGGATGGGTGACCGCCTGGGAACACCATGTACTGTTGGCGACCTTTTTCTTAATGCTGATAATGATCTTTTTTGAAACTTGAAATCAATCAATCACCCAACGTTTTTGCAGAATCGCTCCCCGAAGAGCCGGCGATGGTAGTTTTTCTGCGAGGATACGTTCCTGCCATATTATCGTATGTATTGTATGTGCGTTTTTTGTTTAAAAACCCAACCCTTCAAAAAATTTCCTTCTCTGTCTTTTAGCTTTAATGTTAACACATCTCTCGAAGGTTGTTAGAGCACATTTTCCCAATATGATTACAATGAATTGTATCATTATTTGTAGTACAAAAACGTATGTTTATTCTACAAATTCTTGGCATTGCCCACGAAACGTGAGATGTCCCGACTCGCCTCGAAAACTAGACGGTGGCCTATATGTAACTTACCGAAAGCAGTGTCTTTCGCCAACGGACATACCGCGTTAAATATACCGGTTTTCGTCCCAAAACAGAAGTCAAGCAGCTAAGGATCTGGTAAGTACTTGGATTGGTGACAGCCTGGGAGCACCAGGTACTGTTAGCAACCTTTTGCTTTTTTAATGGTGATAATGACTTCTTTGTAACTTGAAGTCAATCAATCACAAATATTTTTTGCAGAATCGCTTCCCGAAGAGCCGGCGTTGGTAGTTTTTCTGCGAGGATACGTTCCTGCCATATTATTTAATGTATTTTTGGGCGTTTTTGTTTAAAATCCCAACCCTGCGCAAAATTTCCTTCTCTGTCTTTTAGCTTTAATGTTAACACATCTCTCGAAAGTTGATAAAGCACATTTTCTCACTATGATTACAATGAAATGTATCATTAATAGTAACAATTATGTTTCATCTACACATTCTTGGCAGTCCACACTAAACGAGACATAACCCGTCTCGTCTCGAAAACTAGACGTTGGAGTATTACTATCTTACCGAGAGCAGTACCTTTCGCCAACGGTCATACCGCGCTGAATATACCTGTTCTCGTCCTATCACCGAAGTCAAGCAGCGTCGGGCCTGGTAAGTACTTGGATGGGTGACTGCCTTTGAACACCAGGTACTGTTGGCAACCTTTTTCTTTGTTTTGGTTAATAGTGACCTTTTTGTAATTTGAAACCAATCAATCATCCACAGTTTCAGCAGAATCACCTCTTTCATAGCAGTCAGAAAATAATATATGTAAAAAATGTATATTAGTATATATGAATATCTGGGAAGCCGATGTTTTTTTTTTAATTTCATATCACTCTGGTTTGCAGGGTGCTGTCGTATTACATCTGGCCGACATAATTGCGGTGGATAGCGGTGCCTGGATCCGACGTGTCTCTCTCCGTAGGTCCTGCATTGGTAGTTTTCGGCGAGAATACGAGTCTGCGTTATTATGGGGTGTATATTTTGTTCAAAACCCTTTCACTGCACTAAATTTGAATCTCTATCTTGTAGCTTTAATATTAACACATCTCTCGATCTTTGTTAGAGCACATTTTCTCAGTATGATTACAATGAATTGTATCATTATTTGTAGCACAAAAACCTATGTTTCTTCTACACATTCTCGGCATTGCCCCCGAAACATGAGATGTCCCGACTCGTCTCGAAAACTAGAAGATGGCCTATATGTAACTTACCGAAAGCAGTGTCTTTCGCCAAAGGACATACCGCGTTAAATATACCGGTTTTCGTCCCAAAACAGAAGTCAAGAAGCGACGGATCTGGTAAGTACTTGGATGGGTGACAGCCTGGGAGCACCTGGTACTGTTAGCAACCTTTTGCTTTTTTAATGGTGATAATGACTTTTTTGTAACTTGAAGTTAATCAATCACATATATTTTTTGCAGAATCGCTTCCCGAAGAGCCGGCGTTGGTAGTTTTTGTGCGAGGATACGTTCCTGAAATATTATTTGATGTATTTTTGGGCGTTTCTGTTTAGCATCCCAAACCTGCACAAAATTTCCTTCTCTGTCTTTTAGCTTTAATGTTAACACATCTCTCGATAAGTGTTAAAGCACATTTTCTCACTATGAATACAATCAAATGTACCAATATTTGGTGTAGTAACACTTACGTTTCATCTACACTTTCTTGGCAGTGCACACAAAACGGGACATAATACGTCTCGTCTCGAAAACTAGACGGTGGAGTATATCTATCTTACCGAAAGCAGTACCCCTCGCCAACGGTCATACCCCGCTGAATATACCGGTTCTCGTCCGATCACCGAAGTCAAGCAGCGTCGGGCCTGGTAAGTACTTGGATGGGTGACTGCCTTTGAACACCAGGTACTGTTGGCAACCTTTTTTTTGTTTTGGTTAATAGTGACCTTTTTGTAATTTGAAACCAATCAATCATCCACAGTTTCTGCAGAATCACCTCTTTTATAGCTGTAAGCAAATAATATATGTAAAAAATGTATATTAGTATATATGAATATCTGGGAAGCCGATGTTTTTTTTTTAGTTTCTTATCATGCTGGTTTGAAGGGTGCAGTCGTATTACAGCCGGCCGCCATAATTGCGGTGGATAGCGGTGCCTGGATCCGCCGTGTCTCTCTCCGTAGGTCCGGCGTTGGTAGTTTTCGGCGAGAATATGAGTCTGCGTTATTATTATGTGTATATTTTGTTCAAAACCCTTTCACTGCACTAAATTTTAATCTCTATCTTGTAGCTTTAATGTTACCACATCTCTCGAAGTTTGTTAGAGCACATTTTCTCACTATGATTACAATGAATTGTATCATTATTTTAGTACAAAAACGTATGTTTCTTCAACACATTCTTGGCATTGCCCACGAAACGTAGAATGTCCCGACTCGTCTCGAAAGCTAGAAGGTGGCCTATATGTAACTTACCGAAAGCAGTGCATTTCGCCAGCGGACATACCGCTTTAAATATACCGGTTTTCGTCAAAAAACAGAAACCAAGCATCGACGGATCTGGAAAGTAGTTGGATGGGTGACAGCCTGGGAGCACCAGGTACTGTTAGCAACCTTTTTGCTTTTGTAATGGTGATAATGACCTTTTTTGTAACTTGAAGTCAATAAATCACAAACATTTCTTGCAGAATCGCTTCCCGAAGTGCCGGCGTTGATAGTTTTTGTGCGAGGATACGTTCCTGAAATATTATTTGATGTATTTTTGGGCGTTTCTGTTTAAAATCCTAACCCTGCACAAAATTTCCTTCTCTGTCTTTTAGCTTTAATGTTAACACATCTCTCGAAGGTTGTTAAAGCACATTTTCTCACTATGATTACAATGAAATGTATCATTAATAGTAACAATTATGTTTCATCTACACATTCTTGGCAGTCCACACTAAACGAGACATAACCCGTCTCGTCTCGAAAACTAGACGGTGGAGTATATCTATCTTACCGAAAGCAGTACCTTTCGCCAACGGTCATACCGCGCTGAATATACCGGTTCTCTTCCGATCACCGAAGTCAAGCAGTGTCGGGCCTGGTAAGTACTTGGATGGGTGACTGCCTGGGAACACCAGGTACTGTTGGCAACCTTTTTCTTTGTTTTGGTTAATAGTGAACTTTTTGTAATTTGAAACCAATCAATCATCCACAGTTTCTGCAGAATCACCTCTTTTATAGCTGTAAGCATATAATATATGTAAAAAATGTATATTAGTATATATGAATATCTGGGAAGCCGATGTTTTATTTAATTTCTTATCATGCTGGGTTGCAGGGTGCTGTCGTATTACATCCGGCCGCCATAATTGCGATTGATAGCTGTGCCTAGATCCGCCGTGTCTCTCTCCGTAGTTCCGGCGTTGGTAGTTTTCGGCGAGAATACGAGTCTGCGTTATTATTGGGTGTATATTTTGTTCAAAACCCTTTCACTGCACTAAATTTTAATCTCTATCTTGTAGCTTTAATGTTAACACATGTCTCGAATTTTTTTAGAGCACATTTTCTCACTATGATTACAATGAATTGTATCATTATTTGTAGTTCAAAAACGTATGTTTCTTCTACACATTCTTGGCATTGCCCACGAAACGTAGGATGTCCCGACTAATCTCGAAAGCTAGACGGTGGCCTATATGTAACTTACCGAAAGTAGTGTATTTCGCCAACGGACATACCGCGTAAATATACCGGTTTTCGTCCTAAAACAGAAGTCAAGCAGCGATGGATCTGGTAAGTACTTGGATGGTTGACAGCCTGAGAGCACCATTTACTGTTAGCAACATTTTTGCTTTTTCAATGGTGATAATGACTTTTTTGTAACTTGAAGTCAATGAATCACAAACATTTTTTGCAGAATCGCTTCCCGAAGAGACGGCGTTGGTAGTTTTTCTGCGAGGATACGTTCCTGCCATATTATTTGATGTATTTTTGGGCGTTTCTGTTTAAAATCCCAACCCTGCGCAAAATTTCCTTCTCTGTCTTTTAGCTTTAATGTTAACACATCTCTAGAAAGTTGATAAAGCACATTTTCTCACTATGATTACAATGAAATGTATCATTAATAGTAACAATTATGTTTCATCTACACATTCTTGGCAGTCCACACAAAACGGGACATAATACGTCTCGTCTCGAAAACTAGACGGTGGAGTATATCTATCTTACCGAAAGCAGTACCTTTCGCCAACGGTCATACCGCGCTGAATATACCGGTTCTCATCCGATCACCGAAGTCAAGCAGCGTCGGGCCTGGTAAGTACTTGGATGGTTGACTGCCTGGGAACACCAGGTACTGTTGGCAACCTTTTTTTTGTTTTGGTTGATAATGAACTTTTTGTAATTTGAAACCAATCAATCATCCACAGCTTCTGCAGAATCACCTCTCTTATAGCTATAAGCAAATAATATATGTAAAAAATGTATATTAGTATATATGAATATCTGGGAAGCTGATGTTTTTTTTTTAGTTTCTTATCATGCTGGTTTGAAGGGTGCAGTCGTATTACAGCCGGCCGCCATAATTGCGGTGGATAGCGGTGCCTGGATCCGCCGTGTCTCTCTCCGTAGGTCCGGCGTTGGTAGTTTTCAGCGAGAATACGAGTCTGCGTTATTATGGGGTGTATATTTTGTTCAAAACCCTTTCACTGCACTAATTTTGAATCCCTATCGTGTAGCTTTAATGTTAACACATCTCTCGAAATTTGTTAGAGCACATTTTCTCATGATTACAATGAATTGTATCATTATTTTAGTACAAAAACGTATGTTCCTTCAACACATTCTTGGCATTGCCCACGAAACGTAGGATGTCCCGACTCGTCTCGAAAGCTAGAAGGTGGCCTATATGTAACTTACCGAAAGCAGTGCATTTCCCCAGCGGACATACCGCGTTAAATATACCGGTTTTCGTCCCAAAAAAGAAACCAAGCAGCGACGGATCTGGAAAGTACTAGGATGTGTGACAGCCAGGGAGCACCAAGTACTGTTAGCAACCTTTTTGCTTTTGTAATGGTGATAATGACCTTTTTTGTAACTTGAAGTACATAAATCACAAACATTTCTTGCAGAATCGCTTCCCGAAGAGCCGGCGTTGGTAGTTTTTGTGCGAGGATACGTTCCTGAAATATTATTTGATGTATTTTTGGGCGTTTTTGTTTAAAATCTAAACCCTGCAGAAAATTTTCTTCTCTGTCTTATAGCTTTTATGTTAACACATTTCTCGAAGGTTGTTAGAGCACATTTTCTCACTATGATTACAATGAAATGTATCATTATTTTGTGTAGTAACAATTATGTTTCACCTACACATTCTTGGCAGTGCACACAAAATGAGACATAACCCGTCTCGTCTCGAAAACTAGACGGTGGAGTATATCTATGTTACCGAATGCAGTACCTTTCGCCAACGGTCATACCGCGCTGAATGTACCGGTTCTCGTCCGATCACCGAAGTCAAGCAGCGTCGGGCCTGGTAAGTACTTGGATGGGTGACCGCCTGGGAACAACAGGTACTGTTGGCAACCTTTTCTTTAATGCTGATAATGACCTTTTTTGAAACATGAATTCAATCAATCACCCACAGTTTTTGAGGAATCGCTCCCCGAAGAGCCGACGTTGGTAATGTTTCTGCGAGGATACCTTCCTGCCATATTATGTGATGTATTTTATGTGCGTTTTTTGTTTAAAAACCAAACACTTCACAAAATTTCCTTCTCTGTCTTTTAGCTTTAATGTTAACACATCTCTCGAAGGTTGTTAAAGCACATTTTCTCACTATGATTACAATGAAATGTATCATTAATAGTAACAATTATGTTTCATCTACACATTCTTGGCAGTCCACACTAAACGAGACATAACCCGTCTCGTCTCGAAAACTAGACGTTGGAGTATATCTATCTTACCGAGAGCAGTACCTTTCGCCAACGGTCATACCGCGCTGAATATACCGGTTCTCGTCCAATCACCGAAGTCAAGCAGCGTCGGGCCTGGTAAGTACTTGGATGGGTGACTGCCTGGGAACACCAGGTACTGTTGGCAACCTTTTTCTTTGTTTTGGTTAATAGTGAACTTTTTGTAATTTGAAACAAATCAATCATCCACAGTTTCTGCAGAATCACCTCCTTCATAGCAGTCAGAAAATAATATATGTAAAAAATGTATATTAGTATATATGAATATCTGGGAAGCCGATGTTTTTTTTTAATTTCTTATCATTATGGGTTGCAGGGTGCTGTCGTATTACATCTGGCCGCCATAATTGCGGTGGATAGGGGTGCTTGTATCCGCCTTGTGTCTCTCCGTTGGTCCTGCGTTGGTAGTTTTCGGCGAGAATACAAGTCTGCGTTATTATGGGGTGTATATTTTGTTCAAAACCCTTTCACTGCACTAAATTTGAATCTCTATCTTGTAGCTTTAATGTTAACACATCTCTCGAAGTTTGTTAGAGCACATTTTCTCACTATGATTGCAATGAATTGTATCATTATTTGTAGTACAAAAACGTATGTTTCTTCTACACATTCTTGGCATTGCCCACGAAACGTGAGATGTCCCGACTCGTCTCGAAAACTAGAAGGTGGCCTATATGTAACTCACCGAAAGCAGTGTCTTTCGCCAACGGATATACCGCGTTAAATATACCGGTTTTCGTCCCAAAACAGAAGTCAAGCAGCGACGTATGTGGTAAGTACTTGGATGGGTGACCGCCTGGGAGTACCAGGTACTGTTAGCAACCTTTTGCTTTTTTAATGGTGATAATGACTTTTTGTAACTTGAAGTCAATCAATCACAAACATTTTTTGCAGAATCGCTTCCCGAAGAGCCGGCGTTGGTAGTTTTTGTGCGAGGATACGTTTCTGAAATATTATTTGATGTATTTTTGGGCCTTTCTGTTTAAAATCCCAACCCTGCACAAAATTTCCTTCTCTGTCTTTTAGCTTTAATGTTAACACATCTCTCGAAAGTTGATAAAGCACATTTTCTCACTATGATTACAATGAAATGTATCATTAATAGTAACAATTATGTTTCATCTACACATTCTTGGCAGTCCACACTAAACGAGACATAACCCGTCTCGTCTCGAAAACTAGACGTTGGAGTGTATCTATCTTACCGAGAGCAGTACCTTTCGCCAACGGTCATACCGCGCTGAATATACCGGTTCTCGTCCGATCACCGAAGTCAAGCAGCGTCGGTCCTGGTAAGTACTTGGATGGGTGACTGCCCGGGAACACCAGGTACTGTTGGCAACCTTATTCTTTGTTTTGGTTAATAGTGACCTTTTTGTAATTTGAAACCAATCAATCATCCACATTTTCTGCAGAATCACCTCTTTCATAGCAGTCAGAAAATAATATATGTAAAAAAATGTATGTTAGTATATATGAATATCTGGGAAGCCGATGTTTTTTTTTAATTTCTTATCATTCTGGGTTGCAGGGTGCTGTCGTATTACATCTGGCCGCCATAATTGCGGTGGATAGCGGTTGCCTGGATCCGACGTGTCTCTCTCCGTAGGTCCTACGTTGGTAGTTTTCGGCGAGAATACGAGTCTGCGTTATTATGGGGTGTATATTTTGTTCAAAACCCTTTCACTGCACTAAATTTGAATCTCTATCTTGCAGCTTTAATGTTAACACATCTCTCGAAGTTTGTTAGAGCACATTTTCTCACTATGATTACAATGAATTGTATCATTATTTGTAGTACAAAAACGTATGTTTATTCTACAGATTCTTGGCATTGCCCACGAAACGTGAGAAGTCCCGACTCGTCTCGAAAACTAGAAGGTGGACTATATCTATCTTACCGAATGCTGTAGCTTTCGCCAACGGTCATACCGCGCTGAATATACCGGTTCTCGTCCGATCACCGAAGTCAAGCAGCTTCGGGCCTGGTAAGTACTTGGATGGGTGACCGCCTGGGAACACCATGTACTGTTGGCGACCTTTTTCTTAATGCTGATAATGATCTTTTTTGAAACTTGAAATCAATCAATCACCCACAGTTTTTGCAGAATCGCTCCCCGAAGAGCCGGCGATGGTAGTTTTTCTGCGAGGATACGTTCCTGCCATATTATCGTATGTATTGTATGTGCGTTTTTTGTTTAAAAACCCAACCCTTCAAAAAATTTCCTTCTCTGTCTTTTAGCTTTAATGTTAACACATCTCTCGAAGGTTGTTAGAGCACATTTTCCCAATATGATTACAATGAATTGTATCATTATTTGTAGTACAAAAACGTATGTTTATTCTACAAATTCTTGGCATTGCCCACGAAACGTGAGATGTCCCGACTCGCCTCGAAAACTAGACGGTGGCCTATATGTAACTTACCGAAAGCAGTGTCTTTCGCCAACGGACATACCGCGTTAAATATACCGGTTTTCGTCCCAAAACAGAAGTCAAGCAGCTAAGGATCTGGTAAGTACTTGGATTGGTGACAGCCTGGGAGCACCAGGTACTGTTAGCAACCTTTTGCTTTTTTAATGGTGATAATGACTTCTTTGTAACTTGAAGTCAATCAATCACAAATATTTTTTGCAGAATCGCTTCCCGAAGAGCCGGCGTTGGTAGTTTTTCTGCGAGGATACGTTCCTGCCATATTATTTGATGTATTTTTGGGCGTTTTTGTTTAAAATCCCAACCCTGCGCAAAATTTCCTTCTCTGTCTTTTAGCTTTAATGTTAACACATCTCTCGAAAGTTGATAAAGCACATTTTCTCACTATGATTACAATGAAATGTATCATTAATAGTAACAATTATGTTTCATCTACACATTCTTGGCAGTCCACACTAAACGAGACATAACCCGTCTCGTCTCGAAAACTAGACGTTGGAGTATTACTATCTTACCGAGAGCAGTACCTTTCGCCAACGGTCATACCGCGCTGAATATACCTGTTCTCGTCCTATCACCGAAGTCAAGCAGCGTCGGGCCTGGTAAGTACTTGGATGGGTGACTGCCTTTGAACACCAGGTACTGTTGGCAACCTTTTTCTTTGTTTTGGTTAATAGTGACCTTTTTGTAATTTGAAACCAATCAATCATCCACAGTTTCTGCAGAATCACCTCTTTCATAGCAGTCAGAAAATAATATATGTAAAAAATGTATATTAGTATATATGAATATCTGGGAAGCCGATGTTTTTTTTTTAATTTCATATCACTCTGGTTTGCAGGGTGCTGTCGTATTACATCTGGCCGACATAATTGCGGTGGATAGCGGTGCCTGGATCCGACGTGTCTCTCTCCGTAGGTCCTGCATTGGTAGTTTTCGGCGAGAATACGAGTCTGCGTTATTATGGGGTGTATATTTTGTTCAAAACCCTTTCACTGCACTAAATTTGAATCTCTATCTTGTAGCTTTAATATTAACACATCTCTCGATCTTTGTTAGAGCACATTTTCTCAGTATGATTACAATGAATTGTATCATTATTTGTAGCACAAAAACCTATGTTTCTTCTACACATTCTCGGCATTGCCCCCGAAACATGAGATGTCCCGACTCGTCTCGAAAACTAGAAGATGGCCTATATGTAACTTACCGAAAGCAGTGTCTTTCGCCAAAGGACATACCGCGTTAAATATACCGGTTTTCGTCCCAAAACAGAAGTCAAGAAGCGACGGATCTGGTAAGTACTTGGATGGGTGACAGCCTGGGAGCACCAGGTACTGTTAGCAACCTTTTGCTTTTTTAATGGTGATAATGACTTTTTTGTAACTTGAAGTTAATCAATCACATATATTTTTTGCAGAATCGCTTCCCAAACAGCCGGCGTTGGTAGTTTTTCGGCGAGGATACGTTCCTGCCATATTATTTGATATATTTTTGGGCGTTTCTGTTTAGCATCCCAAACCTGCACAAAATTTCCTTCTCTGTCTTTTAGCTTTAATGTTAACACATCTCTCGATAAGTGTTAAAGCACATTTTCTCACTATGATTACAATCAAATGTACCAATATTTGGTGTAGTAACACTTACGTTTCATCTACACTTTCTTGGCAGTGCACACAAAACGGGACATAATACGTCTCGTCTCGAAAACTAGACGGTGGAGTATATCTATCTTACCGAAAGCAGTACCCCTCGCCAACGGTCATACCCCGCTGAATATACCGGTTCTCGTCCGATCACCGAAGTCAAGCAGCGTCGGGCCTGGTAAGTACTTGGATGGGTGACTGCCTTTGAACACCAGGTACTGTTGGCAACCTTTTTTTTTGTTTTGGTTAATAGTGACCTTTTTGTAATTTGAAACCAATCAATCATCCACAGTTTCTGCAGAATCACCTCTTTTATAGCTGTAAGCAAATAATATATGTAAAAAATGTATATTAGTATATATGAATATCTGGGAAGCCGATGTTTTTTTTTTAGTTTCTTATCATGCTGGTTTGAAGGGTGCAGTCGCATTACAGCCGGCCGCCATAATTGCGGTGGATAGCGGTGCCTCGATCCGCCGTGTCTCTCTCCGTAGGTCCGGCGTTGGTAGTTTTCGGCGAGAATATGAGTCTGCGTTATTATTATGTGTATATTTTGTTCAAAACCCTTTCACTGCACTAAATTTTAATCTCTATCTTGTAGCTTTAATGTTAACACATCTCTCGAAGTTTGTTAGAGCACATTTTCTCACTATGATTACAATGAATTGTATCATTATTTTAGTACAAAAACGTATGTTTCTTCAACAAATTCTTGGCATTGCCCACGAAACGTAGGATGTATCGACTCGTCTCGAAAGCTAGAAGGTGGCCTATATGTAACTTACCGAAAGCAGTGCATTTCGCCAGCGGACATACCGCGTTAAATATACCGATTTTCGTCCCAAAAAAGAAACCAAGCAGCGACGGATCTGGAAAGTACTTGGATGGGTGACAGCCAGGGAGCACCAGGTACTGTTAGCAACCTTTTTGCTTTTGTAATGGTGATAATGACCTTTTTTGTAACTTGAAGTACATAAATCACAAACATTTCTTGCAGAATCGCTTCCCGAGGAGCCGGCGTTGGTAGTTTTTGTGCGAGGATACGTTCCTGAAATATTATTTGATGTATTTTTGGGCGTTTCTGTTTAAAATCCCAACCCTGCTTAAAATTTCCTTCTCTGTCTTTTAGCTTTTATGTTAACACATCTCTCGAAGGTTGTTAAAGCACATTTTCTCACTATGATTAAAATGAAATGTATCATTAATAGTAACAATTATGTTTCATCTACACATTTTTGGAAGTGCACACTAAACGAGACATAACCCGTCTCGTCTCGAAAACTAGACGGTGGAGTATATCTATCTTACCGAAAGCAGTACCTTTCGCCAACGGTCATACCGCGCTGAATATACCGGTTCTCGTCCGATCACCGAAGTCAAGCAGTGTCGGGCCTGGTAAGTACTTGGATGGTTGACTGCCTGGGAACACCAGGTACTGTTGGCAACCTTTTTCTTTGTTTTGGTTAACAGTGACATTTTTGTAATTTGAAACCAATCAATCATCCACAGTTTCTGCAGAATCACATCTTTTATAGCTGCAAGAATATAATATATGAAAAAATGTATATTAGTATATATGAATATCTGGGAAGCCGATGTTTTATTTAATTTCTTATCATGCTGGGTTGCAGGGTGCTGTCGTATTACATCCCGCCGCCATAATTGCGGTGGATTGCGGTGCCTGGATCCGCCGTGACTCTCTCCGTAGGCCCGGCGTTGGTAGTTTTCGGCGAGAATATGAGTCTGCGTTATTATTATTTGTATATTTTGTTCAAAACCCTTTCACTGCACTAAATTTTAATCTCTATCTTGTAGCTTTAATGTTAACACATCTCTCGAAGGTTGTTAAAGCACATTTTCTCACTATGATTACAATGAAATGTATCATTCTTTTGTGTAGTAACAATTCTGTTTCACCTACACATTCTTGGCAGTGCACACAAAATGAGACATAACCCGTCTCGTCTCGAAAACTAGACGGTGGAGTATATCTATCTTACCGAATGCAGTACCTTTCGCCAACGGTCATACCGCGCTGAATATACCGGTTCTCGTCGGATCACCGAAGTCAAGCAGCGTCGGGACTAGTAAGTACTTGGATGGGTGACCGCCTGGAAACACCAGGTACTGTTTTGCAACCTTTTCTTTAATGCTGATAATGACCTTTTTTGAAACTTGAAGTCAATCAATCACCCACAGTTTTTGATAAATCGCTCCCCGAAGAGCCCACGTTGGTAGTTTTTCTGCGAGGATACCTTCCTGCCGTTATTATGTGATGTATTTTATGTGCGTTTTTTGTTTAAAAACCAAACACTTCACAAAATTTCCTTCTCTGACTTTTAGCTTTAATGTTAACACATCTCTCGAAGGTTGTTAAAGCACATTTTCTCACTATGATTACAATGAAATGTATCATTAATAGTAACAATTATGTTTCATCTACACATTCTTGGCAGTCCACACTAAACGAGACATAACCCGTCTCGTCTCGAAAACTAGACGGTGGAGTATATCTATCTTACTGAAAGCAGTACCTTTCGCCAACGGTCATACCGCGCTGAATATACCGGTTCTCGTCCGATCACCGAAGTCAAGCAGCGTCGAGCCTGGTAAGTACTTGGATGGGTGACTGCCTGGGAACACCAGGTACTGTTGGCAACGTTTTTTTTGTTTTGGTTGATAATGACCTTTTTGTAATTTGAAACCAATCAATGATCCACAGCTTCTGCAGAATCACCTCTTTTAAAGCTGTAAGCAAATAATATATGTAAAAAATGTATATTAGTATATATGATTATCTGGGAAGCCGATGTTTTTTTTTAGTTTCTTATCAAGCTGGTTTGAAGGGTGCAGTCGTATTACAGCCGGCCGCCATAATTGCGGTGGATAGCGGTGCCTGGATCCGCCGTGTCTCTCTCCGTAGGTCCGGCGTTGGTAGTTTTCGGCGAGAATACGAGTCTGCGTTATTATGGGGTGTATATTTTGTTCAAAACCCTTTCACTGCACTAAATTTGAATCCCTATCTTGTAGCTTTAATGTTAACACATCTCTCGAAGTTTGTTAGAGCACATTTTCTCACTATGATTACAATGAATTGTATCATTATTTTAGTACAAAAACGTATGTTTCTTCAACACATTCTTGGCATTGCCCACGAAACGTAGAATGTCCCGACTCGTCTCGAAAGCTAGAAGGTGGCCTATATGTAACTTACCGAAAGCAGTGCATTTCGCCAGCGGACATACCGCTTTAAATATACCGGTTTTCGTCAAAAAACAGAAACCAAGCATCGACGGATCTGGAAAGTAGTTGGATGGGTGACAGCCTGGGAGCACCAGGTACTGTTAGCAACCTTTTTGCTTTTGTAATGGTGATAATGACCTTTTTTGTAACTTGAAGTCAATAAATCACAAACATTTCTTGCAGAATCGCTTCCCGAAGAGCCGGCGTTGATAGTTTTTGTGCGAGGATACGTTCCTGAAATATTATTTGATGTATTTTTGGGCGTTTCTGTTTAAAATCCTAACCCTGCACAAAATTTCCTTCTCTGTCTTTTAGCTTTAATGTTAACACATCTCTCGAAGGTTGTTAAAGCACATTTTCTCACTATGATTACAATGAAATGTATCATTAATAGTAACAATTATGTTTCATCTACACATTCTTGGCAGTCCACACTAAACGAGACATAACCCGTCTCGTCTCGAAAACTAGACGGTGGAGTATATCTATCTTACCGAAAGCAGTACCTTTCGCCAACGGTCATACCGCGCTGAATATACCGGTTCTCGTCCGATCACCGAAGTCAAGCAGTGTCGGGCCTGGTAAGTACTTGGATGGGTGACTGCCTGGGAACACCAGGTACTGTTGGCAACCTTTTTCTTTGTTTTGGTTAATAGTGAAATTTTTGTAATTTGAAACCAATCAATCATCCACAGTTTCTGCAGAATCACCTCTTTTATAGCTGTAAGCATATAATATATGTAAAAAATGTATATTAGTATATATGAATATCTGGGAAGCCGATGTTTTATTTAATTTCTTATCATGCTGGGTTGCAGGGTGCTGTCGTATTACATCCGGCCGCCATAATTGCGATTGATAGCTGTGCCTAGATCCGCCGTGTCTCTCTCCGTAGTTCCGGGGTTGGTAGTTTTCGGCGAGAATACGAGTCTGCGTTATTATTGGGTGTATATTTTGTTCAAAACCCTTTCACTGCACTAAATTTGAATCTCTATCTTGTAGCTTTAATGTTAACACATCTCTCGAAGTTTGTTAGAGCACATTTTCTCACTATGATTGCAATGAATTGTATCATTATTTGTAGTACAAAAACGTATGTTTCTTCTACACATTCTTGGCATTGCCCACGAAACGTGAGATGTCCCGACTCGTCTCGAAAACTAGAAGGTGGCCTATATGTAACTTACCGAAAGCAGTGTCTTTCGCCAACGGACATACCGCGTTAAATATACCGGTTTTCGTCCCAAAACAGAAGTCAAGCAGCGACGTATGTGGTAAGTACTTGGATGGGTGACAGCCTGGGAGCACCAGGTACTGTGAGCAACCTTTTGCTTTTTTAATGGTGATAATGACTTTTTTGTAACTTGAAGTCAATCAATCACAAATATTTTTTGAAGAATCGCTTCCCAAACAGCCGCCGTTGGTAGTTTTTCGGCGAGGATACCTTCCTGCCATATTATTTGATGTATTTTTGGGCGTTTCTGTTTAACATCCCAACCCTGCACAAAATTTCCTTCTCTGTCTTTTAGCTTTAATGTTAACACATCTCTCGAAGAGTGTTAAAGCACATTTTCTCACTATGATTACAATCAAATGTATCAATATTTGGTTTAGTAACACTTACGTTTCATCTACAGTTTCTTGGCAGTGCACACAAAACGGGACATAATACGTCTCGTCTCGAAAACTAGACGGTGGAGTATATATATCTTACTGAAAGCAGTACCTTTCGCCAACGGTCATACCGCGCTGAATATATCGGTTCTCGTCCGATCACCGAAGTCAAGCAGCGTCGAGCCTGGTAAGTACTTGGATGGGTGACCGCCTGGGAACGCCAGGTGCTGATGGCAACCTTTTTTTTGTTTTGGTTGATAATGACCTTTTTGTAATTTGAAACCAATCAATCATCCACAGTTTCTGCAGAATCACCTCTTTTATAGCTGTAAGCAAATAATATATGTAAAAAATGTATATTAGTATATATGAAGTCCTCCTCCGTAGTCGAGCGGGTTAAGGCGTTCACTCGTCTTGAGATCGTTCGCTGTGGGACGGCGTAGGTTCGAATCCGGCTCTGGTCGGAATTTATTCGGCCTACGTATAGGGCCGGTGGCAACCCACCATCGTGAGGAAATTGGGGAGCTCCGAATGAGTGATCGTATTCCGGTCGAGACGACCTACTATAACGGCTGGGGATACGTCGGGCTGACCCCCCGACTATTCCAATACTGGTTGAAGATCTCCACGTTTAGAGGTGACGAGAGAAAGTGTGGGAGGGAGACCGGCAGTCGGTAGGTATGCCCAGGCCCTTCATGGGCTGTTGCGCAAAGGATTATTATTAGTATATATGAATATCTGGGAAGCCGATGTTTTTTTTTTTAGTTTCTTATCATGCTGGTTTGAAGGGTGCAGTCGTATTACAGCCGGCCGCCATAATTGCGGTGGATAGCGGTGCCTGGATCCGACGTGTCTCTCTCCGTAGGTCCGGCGTTGGTAGTTTTCGGCGAGTATACGAGTCTGCGTTATTATGGGGTGTATATTTTGTTCAAAACCCTTTCACAGCACTAAATTTGAATCTCTATCTTGTATCTTTAATGTTAACACATCTCTCGAAGTTTGTTAGAGCACATTTTCTCACTATGATTACAATGAATTGTATCATTATTTGTAGTACAAAAACGTATGTTTATTCTACAAATTCTTGGCATTGCCTACGAAACGTGAGATGTCCCGACTCGTCTCGAAAACTAGAAGGTGGACTATATGTAACTTACCGAAAGCAGTGTCTTTCGCCAACGGACATACCGCGTTAAATATACCGGTTTTCATCCCAAAACAGAAGTCAAGAAGCGACGGATCTGATAAGTACTTGGATGGGTGACCGCCTGGGAGTACCAGGTACTGTTAGCAACCTTTTGCTTTTTTAATGGTGATAATGACTTTTTGTAACTTGAAGTCAATCAATCACAAACATTTTTTGCAGAATCGCTTCCCGAAGAGCCGGCGTTGGTAGTTTTGTGCGAGGATACGTTCCTGAAATATTATTTGATGTATTTTTGGGCCTTTCTGTTTAAAATCCCAACCCTGCACAAAATTTCCTTCTCTGTCTTTTAGCTTTAATGTTAACACATCTCTCGAAAGTTGATAAAGCACATTTTCTCACTATGATTACAATGAAATGTATCATTAATAGTAACAATTATGTTTCATCTACACATTCTTGGCAGTCCACACTAAACGAGACATAACCCGTCTCGTCTCGAAAACTAGACGTTGGAGTATATCTATCTTACCGAGAGCAGTACCTTTCGCCAACGGTCATACCGCGCTGAATATACCGGTTCTCGTCCGATCACCGAAGTCAAGCAGCGTCGGTCCTGGTAAGTACTTGGATGGGTGACTGCCCGGGAACACCAGGTACTGTTGGCAACCTTATTCTTTGTTTTGGTTAATAGTGACCTTTTTGTAATTTGAAACCAATCAATCATCCACATTTTCTGCAGAATCACCTCTTTCATAGCAGTCAGAAAATAATATATGTAAAAAAATGTATGTTAGTATATATGAATATCTGGGAAGCCGATGTTTTTTTTTAATTTCTTATCATTCTGGGTTGCAGGGTGCTGTCGTATTACATCTGGCCGCCATAATTGCGGTGGATAGCGGTTGCCTGGATCCGACGTGTCTCTCTCCGTAGGTCCTACGTTGGTAGTTTTCGGCGAGAATACGAGTCTGCGTTATTATGGGGTGTATATTTTGTTCAAAACCCTTTCACTGCACTAAATTTGAATCTCTATCTTGCAGCTTTAATGTTAACACATCTCTCGAAGTTTGTTAGAGCACATTTTCTCACTATGATTTCAATGAATTGTATCATTATTTGTAGTACAAAAACTTATGTTTCTTCTACACATTCTCGTCATTGCCCACGAAACGTAGGATGTCCCGACTCGTCTCGAAAGCTAGAAGGTTGCCTATATGTAACTTACCGAAAGCAGAGCCTTTCGCCAAAGGACATACCGCGTTAAATATACCGGTTTTCGTCCCTAAACAGAAGTCAAGCAGCGTCGGGCCTGGTAAGTACTTGGATGGGTGACTTCCTGGGAACACCAGGTACTGTTGGCAACCTTTTTCTTTGTTTGGGTTAATAGTGACCTTTTTGTAATTAGAAACCAATCAATCATCCACAGTTTCTGTAGAATCACCTCTTTTATAGCTGTAAGCAAATAATATATGTAAAAAATCATGCTGGCTTGCAGGGTGCTGTCGTATTACATCCGGCCGCAATAATTGCGGTGGATAGCGGTGCCTGGATCTGCCGTGTCTCTCTCCAAAGGTCCGGCGTTTGTAGTTTTCGGCGAGAATACGAGTCTGCGTTATTTTGGGGTGTATATTTTGTGCAAAACCCTTTCAATGCACTAAATTTGAATATCTATCTTGTATCTTTAATGTTAACACATCTCTCGAAGTTTGTTAGAGCACATTTTCTCACTATGATTACAATGAATTGTATCATTATTTGTAGTACAAAAACGTATGTTTATTCTACAGATTCTTGGCATTGCCCACGAAACGTGAGAAGTCCCGACTCGTCTCGAAAACTAGAAGGTGGACTATATCTATCTTACCGAATGCTGTAGCTTTCGCCAACGGTCATACCGCGCTGAATATACCGGTTCTCGTCCGATCACCGAAGTCAAGCAGCTTCGGGCCTGGTAAGTACTTGGATGGGTGACCGCCTGGGAACACCATGTACTGTTGGCGACCTTTTTCTTAATGCTGATAATGATCTTTTTTGAAACTTGAAATCAATCAATCACCCACAGTTTTTGCAGAATCGCTCCCCGAAGAGCCGGCGATGGTAGTTTTTCTGCGAGGATACGTTCCTGCCATATTATCGTATGTATTGTATGTGCGTTTTTTGTTTAAAAACCCAACCCTTCAAAAAATTTCCTTCTCTGTCTTTTAGCTTTAATGTTAACACATCTCTCGAAGGTTGTTAGAGCACATTTTCCCAATATGATTACAATGAATTGTATCATTATTTGTAGTACAAAAACGTATGTTTATTCTACAAATTCTTGGCATTGCCCACGAAACGTGAGATGTCCCGACTCGCCTCGAAAACTAGACGGTGGCCTATATGTAACTTACCGAAAGCAGTGTCTTTCGCCAACGGACATACCGCGTTAAATATACCGGTTTTCGTCCCAAAACAGAAGTCAAGCAGCTAAGGATCTGGTAAGTACTTGGATTGGTGACAGCCTGGGAGCACCAGGTACTGTTAGCAACCTTTTGCTTTTTTAATGGTGATAATGACTTCTTTGTAACTTGAAGTCAATCAATCACAAATATTTTTTGCAGAATCGCTTCCCGAAGAGCCGGCGTTGGTAGTTTTTCTGCGAGGATACGTTCCTGCCATATTATTTGATGTATTTTTGGGCGTTTTTGTTTAAAATCCCAACCCTGCGCAAAATTTCCTTCTCTGTCTTTTAGCTTTAATGTTAACACATCTCTCGAAAGTTGATAAAGCACATTTTCTCACTATGATTACAATGAAATGTATCATTAATAGTAACAATTATGTTTCATCTACACATTCTTGGCAGTCCACACTAAACGAGACATAACCCGTCTCGTCTCGAAAACTAGACGTTGGAGTATTACTATCTTACCGAGAGCAGTACCTTTCGCCAACGGTCATACCGCGCTGAATATACCGGTTCTCGTCCTATCACCGAAGTCAAGCAGCGTCGGGCCTGGTAAGTACTTGGATGGGTGACTGCCTTTGAACACCAGGTACTGTTGGCAACCTTTTTCTTTGTTTTGGTTAATAGTGACCTTTTTGTAATTTGAAACCAATCAATCATCCACAGTTTCTGCAGAATCACCTCTTTCATAGCAGTCAGAAAATAATATATGTAAAAAATGTATATTAGTATATATGAATATCTGGAAAGCCGATGTTTTTTTTTAAATTTCATATCACTCTGGTTTGCAGGGTGCTGTCGTATTACATCTGGCCGACATAATTGCGGTGGATAGCGGTGCCTGGATCCGACGTGTCTCTCTCCGTAGGTCCTGCGTTGGTAGTTTTCGGCGAGAATACGAGTCTGCGTTATTATGGGGTGTATATTTTGTTCAAAACCCTTTCACTGCACTAAATTTGAATCTCTATCTTGTAGCTTTAATATTAACACATCTCTCGATCTTTGTTAGAGCACATTTTCTCAGTATGATTACAATGAATTGTATCATTATTTGTAGCACAAAAACCTATGTTTCTTCTACACATTCTCGGCATTGCCCACGAAACATGAGATGTCCCGACTCGTCTCGAAAACTAGAAGATGGCCTATATGTAACTTACCGAAAACAGTGTCTTTCGCCAAAGGACATACCGCGTTAAATATACCAGTTTTCGTCCCAAAACAGAAGTCAAGAAGCGACGGATCTGGTAAGTACTTGGATGGGTGACAGCCTGGGAGCACCAGGTACTGTTAGCAACCTTTTGCTTTTTTAATGGTGATAATGACTTTTTTGTAACTTGAAGTTAATCAATCACATATATTTTTTGCAGAATCGCTTCCCAAACAGCCGGCGTTGGTAGTTTTTCGGCGAGGATACGTTCCTGCCATATTATTTGATATATTTTTGGGCGTTTCTGTTTAGCATCCCAAACCTGCACAAAATTTCCTTCTCTGTCTTTTAGCTTTAATGTTAACACATCTCTCGATAAGTGTTAAAGCACATTTTCTCACTATGATTACAATCAAATGTACCAATATTTGGTGTAGTAACACTTACGTTTCATCTACACTTTCTTGGCAGTGCACACAAAACGGGACGTAATACGTCTCGTCTCGAAAACTAGACGGTGGAGTATATCTATCTTACCGAAAGCAGTACCCCTCGCCAACGGTCATACCCCGCTGAATATACCGGTTCTCGTCCGATCACCGAAGTCAAGCAGCGTCGGGCCTGGTAAGTACTTGGATGGGTGACTGCCTTTGAACACCAGGTACTGTTGGCAACCTTTTTTTTTTGTTTTGGTTAATAGTGACCTTTTTGTAATTTGAAACCAATCAATCATCCACAGTTTCTGCAGAATCACCTCTTTTATAGCTGTAAGCAAATAATATATGTAAAAAATGTATATTAGTATATATGAATATCTGGGAAGCCGATGTTTTTTTTTAGTTTCTTATCATGCTGGTTTGAAGGGTGCAGTCGTATTACAGCCGGCCGCCATAATTGCGGTGGATAGCGGTGCCTGGATCCGCCGTGTCTCTCTCCGTAGGTCCGGCGTTGGTAGTTTTCGGCGAGAATATGAGTCTGCGTTATTATTATGTGTATATTTTGTTCAAAACCCTTTCACTGCACTAAATTTTAATCTCTATCTTGTAGCTTTAATGTTAACACATCTCTCGAAGTTTGTTAGAGCACATTTTCTCACTATGATTACAATGAATTGTATCATTATTTTAGTACAAAAACGTATGTTTCTTCAACAAATTCTTGGCATTGCCCACGAAACGTAGGATGTATCGACTCGTCTCGAAAGCTAGAAGGTGGCCTATATGTAACTTACCGAAAGCAGTGCATTTCGCCAGCGGACATACCGCGTTAAATATACCGATTTTCGTCCCAAAAAAGAAACCAAGCAGCGACGGATCTGGAAAGTACTTGGATGGGTGACAGCCAGGGAGCACCAGGTACTGTTAGCAACCTTTTTGCTTTTGTAATGGTGATAATGACCTTTTTTGTAACTTGAAGTACATAAATCACAAACATTTCTTGCAGAATCGCTTCCCGAAGAGCCGGCGTTGGTAGTTTTTGTGCGAGGATACGTTCCTGAAATATTATTTGATGTATTTTTGGGCGTTTCTGTTTAAAATTCCAACCCTGCTTAAAATTTCCTTCTCTGTCTTTTAGCTTTTATGTTAACACATCTCTCGAAGGTTGTTAAAGCACATTTTCTCACTATGATTAAAATGAAATGTATCATTAATAGTAACAATTATGTTTCATCTACACATTTTTGGAAGTGCACACTAAACGAGACATAACCCGTCTCGTCTCGAAAACTAGACGTTGGAGTATATCTATCTTACCGAAAGCAGTACCTTTCGCCAACGGTCATACCGCGCTGAATATACCGGTTCTCGTCCGATCACCGAAGTCAAGCAGTGTCTGGCCTGGTAAGTACTTGGATGGGTGACTGCCCGGGAACACCAGGTACTGTTGGCAACCTTTTTCTTTGTTTTGGTTAATGGTGACCTTTTTGTAATTTGAAACCAATCAATCATCCACAGTTTCTGCAGAATCACATCTTTTATAGCTGCAAGAATATAATATATGAAAAAATGTATATTAGTATATATGAATATCTGGGAAGCCGATGTTTTATTTAATTTCTTATCATGCTGGGTTGCAGGGTGCTGTCGTATTACATCCCGCCGCCATAATTGCGGTGGATAGCGGTGCCTGGATCCGACGTGTCTCTCTCCGTAGGCCCGGCGTTGGTAGTTTTCGGCGAGAATATGAGTCTGCGTTATTATTATGTGTATATTTTGTTCAAAACCCTTTCACTGCACTAAATTTTAATCTCTATCTTGTAGCTTTAATGTTAACACATCTCTCGAAGTTTGTTAGAGCACATTTTCTCACTATGATTGCAATGAATTGTATCATTATTTGTAGTACAAAAACGTATGTTTCTTCTACACATTCTTGGCATTGCCCACGAAACGTGAGATGTCCCGACTCGTCTCGAAAACTAGAAGGTGGCCTATATGTAACTTACCGAAAGCAGTGTCTTTCGCCAACGGACATACCGCGTTAAATATACCGGTTTTCGTCCCAAAACAGAAGTCAAGCAGCGACGTATGTGGTAAGTACTTGGATGGGTGACAGCCTGGGAGCACCAGGTACTGTGAGCAACCTTTTGCTTTTTTAATGGTGATAATGACTTTTTTGTAACTTGAAGTCAATCAATCACAAATATTTTTTGAAGAATCGCTTCCCAAACAGCCGCCGTTGGTAGTTTTTCGGCGAGGATACCTTCCTGCCATATTATTTGATGTATTTTTGGGCGTTTCTGTTTAACATCCCAACCCTGCACAAAAATTTCCTTCTCTGTCTTTTAGCTTTAATGTTAACACATCTCTCGAAGAGTGTTAAAGCACATTTTCTCACTATGATTACAATCAAATGTATCAATATTTGGTGTAGTAACACTTACGTTTCATCTACAGTTTCTTGGCAGTGCACACAAAACGGGACATAATACGTCTCGTCTCGAAAACTAGACGGTGGAGTATATATATCTTACTGAAAGCAGTACCTTTCGCCAACGGTCATACCGCGCTGAATATATCGGTTCTCGTCCGATCACCGAAGTCAAGCAGCGTCGAGCCTGGTAAGTACTTGGATGGGTGACCGCCTGGGAACGCCAGGTGCTGTTGGCAACCTTTTTTTTGTTTTGGTTGATAATGACCTTTTTGTAATTTGAAACCAATCAATCATCCACAGTTTCTGCAGAATCACCTCTTTTATAGCTGTAAGCAAATAATATATGTAAAAAATGTATATTAGTATATATGAAGTCCTCCTCCGTAGTCGAGCGGGTTAAGGCGTTCACTCGTCTTGAGATCGTTCGCTGTGGGACGGCGTAGGTTCGAATCCGGCTCTGGTCGGAATTTATTCGGCCTACGTATAGGGCCGGTGGCAACCCACCATCGTGAGGAAATTGGGGAGCTCCGAATGAGTGATCGTAATCCGGTCGAGACGACCTACTATAACGGCTGGGGATACGTCGGGCTGACCCCCCGACTATTCCAATACTGGTTGAAGATCTCCACGTTTAGAGGTGACGAGAGAAAGTGTGGGAGGGAGACCGGCAGTCGGTAGGTATGCCCAGGCCCTTCATGGGCTGTTGCGCAAAGGATTATTACTAGTATATATGAATATCTGGGAAGCCGATGTTTTTTTTTTAGTTTCTTATCATGCTGGTTTGAAGGGTGCAGTCGTATTACAGCCGGCCGCCATAATTGCGGTGGATAGCGGTGCCTGGATCCGACGTGTCTCTCTCCGTAGGTCCGGTGTTGGTAGTTTTCGGCGAGTATACGAGTCTGCGTTATTATGGGGTGTATATTTTGTTCAAAACCCTTTCACAGCACTAAATTTGAATCTCTATCTTGATCTTTAATGTTAACACATCTCTCGAAGTTTGTTAGAGCACATTTTCTCACTATGATTACAATGAATTGTATCATTATTTGTAGTACAAAAACGTATGTTTATTCTACAAATTCTTGGCATTGCCTACGAAACGTGAGATGTCCCGACTCGTCTCGAAAACTAGAAGGTGGACTATATGTAACTTACCGAAAGCAGTGTCTTTCGCCAACGGACATACCGCGTGAAATATACCGGTTTTCGTCCCAAAACAGAAGTCAAGAAGCGACGGATCTGATAAGTACTTGGATGGGTGACCGCCTGGGAGTACCAGGTACTGTTAGCAACCTTTTGCTTTTTTAATGGTGATAATGACTTTTTGTAACTTGAAGTCAATCAATCACAAACATTTTTTGCAGAATCGCTTCCCGAAGAGCCGGCGTTGGTAGTTTTTGTGCGAGGATACGTTCCTGAAATATTATTTGATGTATTTTTGGGCCTTTCTGTTTAAAATCCCAACCCTGCACAAAATTTCCTTCTCTGTCTTTTAGCTTTAATGTTAACACATCTCTCGAAAGTTGATAAAGCACATTTTCTCACTATGATTACAATGAAATGTATCATTAATAGTAACAATTATGTTTCATCTACACATTCTTGGCAGTCCACACTAAACGAGACATAACCCGTCTCGTCTCGAAAACTAGACGTTGGAGTGTATCTATCTTACCGAGAGCAGTACCTTTCGCCAACGGTCATACCGCGCTGAATATACCGGTTCTCGTCCGATCACCGAAGTCAAGCAGCGTCGGTCCTGGTAAGTACTTGGATGGGTGACTGCCCGGGAACACCAGGTACTGTTGGCAACCTTATTCTTTGTTTTGGTTAATAGTGACCTTTTTGTAATTTGAAACCAATCAATCATCAACATTTTCTGCAGAATCACCTCTTTCATAGCAGTCAGAAAATAATATATGTAAAAAAATGTATGTTAGTATATATGAATATCTGGGAAGCCGATGTTTTTTTTTAATTTCTTATCATTCTGGGTTGCAGGGTGCTGTCGTATTACATCTGGCCGCCATAATTGCGGTGGATAGCGGTTGCCTGGATCCGACGTGTCTCTCTCCGTAGGTCCTACGTTGGTAGTTTTCGGCGAGAATACGAGTCTGCGTTATTATGGGGTGTATATTTTGTTCAAAACCCTTTCACTGCACTAAATTTGAATCTCTATCTTGCAGCTTTAATGTTAACACATCTCTCGAAGTTTGTTAGAGCACATTTTCTCACTATGATTTCAATGAATTGTATCATTATTTGTAGTACAAAAACTTATGTTTCTTCTACACATTCTCGTCATTGCCCACGAAACGTAGGATGTCCCGACTCGTCTCGAAAACTAGAAGGTTGCCTATATGTAACTTACCGAAAGCAGAGCCTTTCGCCAAAGGACATACCGCGTTAAATATACCGGTTTTCGTCCCTAAACAGAAGTCAAGCAGCGTCGGGCCTGGTAAGTACTTGGATGGGTGACTTCCTGGGAACACCAGGTACTGTTGGCAACCTTTTTCTTTGTTTGGGTTAATAGTGACCTTTTTGTAATTAGAAACCAATCAATCATCCACAGTTTCTGTAGAATCACCTCTTTTATAGCTGTAAGCAAATAATATATGTAAAAAATCATGCTGGCTTGCAGGGTGCTGTCGTATTACATCCGGCCGCCATAATTGCGGTGGATAGCGGTGCCTGGATCTGCCGTGTCTCTCTCCAAAGGTCCGGCGTTTGTAGTTTTTGGCGAGAATACGAGTCTGCGTTATTTTGGGGTGTATATTTTGTGCAAAACCCTTTCAATGCACTAAATTTGAATCTCTATCTTGTATCTTTAATGTTAACACATCTCTCGAAGTTTGTTAGAGCACATTTTCTCACTATGATTACAATGAATTGTATCATTATTTGTAGTACAAAAACGTATGTTTATTCTACAGATTCTTGGCATTGCCCACGAAACGTGAGAAGTCCCGACTCGTCTCGAAAACTAGAAGGTGGACTATATCTATCTTACCGAATGCTGTAGCTTTCGCCAACGGTCATACCGCGCTGAATATACCGGTTCTCGTCCGATCACCGAAGTCAAGCAGCTTCGGGCCTGGTAAGTACTTGGATGGGTGACCGCCTGGGAACACCATGTACTGTTGGCGACCTTTTTCTTAATGCTGATAATGATCTTTTTTGAAACTTGAAATCAATCAATCACCCACAGTTTTTGCAGAATCGCTCCCCGAAGAGCCGGCGATGGTAGTTTTTCTGCGAGGATACGTTCCTGCCATATTATCGTATGTATTGTATGTGCGTTTTTTGTTTAAAAACCCAACCCTTCAAAAAATTTCCTTCTCTGTCTTTTAGCTTTAATGTTAACACATCTCTCGAAGGTTGTTAGAGCACATTTTCCCAATATGATTACAATGAATTGTATCATTATTTGTAGTACAAAAACGTATGTTTATTCTACAAATTCTTGGCATTGCCCACGAAACGTGAGATGTCCCGACTCGCCTCGAAAACTAGACGGTGGCCTATATGTAACTTACCGAAAGCAGTGTCTTTCGCCAACGGACATACCGCGTTAAATATACCGGTTTTCGTCCCAAAACAGAAGTCAAGCAGCTAAGGATCTGGTAAGTACTTGGATTGGTGACAGCCTGGGAGCACCAGGTACTGTTAGCAACCTTTTGCTTTTTTAATGGTGATAATGACTTCTTTGTAACTTGAAGTCAATCAATCACAAATATTTTTTGCAGAATCGCTTCCCGAAGAGCCGGCGTTGGTAGTTTTTCTGCGAGGATACGTTCCTGCCATATTATTTGATGTATTTTTGGGCGTTTTTGTTTAAAATCCCAACCCTGCGCAAAATTTCCTTCTCTGTCTTTTAGCTTTAATGTTAACACATCTCTCGAAAGTTGATAAAGCACATTTTCTCACTATGATTACAATGAAATGTATCATTAATAGTAACAATTATGTTTCATCTACACATTCTTGGCAGTCCACACTAAACGAGACATAACCCGTCTCGTCTCGAAAACTAGACGTTGGAGTATTACTATCTTACCGAGAGCAGTACCTTTCGCCAACGGTCATACCGCGCTGAATATACCTGTTCTCGTCCTATCACCGAAGTCAAGCAGCGTCGGGCCTGGTAAGTACTTGGATGGGTGACTGCCTTTGAACACCAGGTACTGTTGGCAACCTTTTTCTTTGTTTTGGTTAATAGTGACCTTTTTGTAATTTGAAACCAATCAATCATCCACAGTTTCTGCAGAATCACCTCTTTCATAGCAGTCAGAAAATAATATATGTAAAAAATGTATATTAGTATATATGAATATCTGGGAAGCCGATGTTTTTTTTTTAATTTCATATCACTCTGGTTTGCAGGGTGCTGTCGTATTACATCTGGCCGACATAATTGCGGTGGATAGCGGTGCCTGGATCCGACGTGTCTCTCTCCGTAGGTCCTGCATTGGTAGTTTTCGGCGAGAATACGAGTCTGCGTTATTATGGGGTGTATATTTTGTTCAAAACCCTTTCACTGCACTAAATTTGAATCTCTATCTTGTAGCTTTAATATTAACACATCTCTCGATCTTTGTTAGAGCACATTTTCTCAGTATGATTACAATGAATTGTATCATTATTTGTAGCACAAAAACCTATGTTTCTTCTACACATTCTCGGCATTGCCCCCGAAACATGAGATGTCCCGACTCGTCTCGAAAACTAGAAGATGGCCTATATGTAACTTACCGAAAGCAGTGTCTTTCGCCAAAGGACATACCGCGTTAAATATACCGGTTTTCGTCCCAAAACAGAAGTCAAGAAGCGACGGATCTGGTAAGTACTTGGATGGGTGACAGCCTGGGAGCACCAGGTACTGTTAGCAACCTTTTGCTTTTTTAATGGTGATAATGACTTCTTTGTAACTTGAAGTCAATCAATCACAAATATTTTTTGCAGAATCGCTTCCCGAAGAGCCGGCGTTGGTAGTTTTTCTGCGAGGATACGTTCCTGCCATATTATTTGATGTATTTTTGGGCGTTTTTGTTTAAAATCCCAACCCTGCGCAAAATTTCCTTCTCTGTCTTTTAGCTTTAATGTTAACACATCTCTCGAAAGTTGATAAAGCACATTTTCTCACTATGATTACAATGAAATGTATCATTAATAGTAACAATTATGTTTCATCTACACGTTCTTGGCAGTCCACACTAAACGAGACATAACCCGTCTCGTCTCGAAAACTAGACGTTGGAGTATTACTATCTTACCGAGAGCAGTACCTTTCGCCAACGGTCATACCGCGCTGAATATACCGGTTCTCGTCCTATCACCGAAGTCAAGCAGCGTCGGGCCTGGTAAGTACTTGGATGGGTGACTGCCTTTGAACACCAGGTACTGTTGGCAACCTTTTTCTTTGTTTTGGTTAATAGTGACCTTTTTGTAATTTGAAACCAATCAATCATCCACAGTTTCTGCAGAATCACCCCTTTCATAGCAGTCAGAAAATAATATATGTAAAAAATGTATATTAGTATATATGAATATCTGGGAAGCCGATGTTTTTTTTTTAATTTCATATCACTCTGGTTTGCAGGGTGCTGTCGTATTACATCTGGCCGACATAATTGCGGTGGATAGCGGTGCCTGGATCCGACGTGTCTCTCTCCGTAGGTCCTGCGTTGGTAGTTTTCGGCGAGAATACGAGTCTGCTTTATTATGGGGTGTATATTTTGTTCAAAACCCTTTCACTGCACTAAATTTGAATCTCTATCTTGTAGCTTTAATATTAACACATCTCTCGATCTTTGTTAGAGCACATTTTCTCAGTATGATTACAATGAATTGTATCATTATTTGTAGCACAAAAACCTATGTTTCTTCTACACATTCTCGGCATTGCCCACGAAACATGAGATGTCCCGACTCGTCTCGAAAACTAGAAGATGGCCTATATGTAACTTACCGAAAGCAGTGTCTTTCGCCAAAGGACATACCGCGTTAAATATACCGGTTTTCGTCCCAAAACAGAAGTCAAGAAGCGACGGATCTGGTAAGTACTTGGATGGGTGACAGCCTGGGAGCACCAGGTACTGTTAGCAACCTTTTGCTTTTTTAATGGTGATAATGACTTCTTTGTAACTTGAAGTCAATCAATCACAAATATTTTTTGCAGAATCGCTTCCCGAAGAGCCGGCGTTGGTAGTTTTTCTGCGAGGATACGTTCCTGCAATATTATTTGATGTATTTTTGGGCGTTTTTGTTTAAAATCCCAACCCTGCGCAAAATTTCCTTCTCTGTCTTTTAGCTTTAATGTTAACACATCTCTCGAAAGTTGATAAAGCACATTTTCTCACTATGATTACAATGAAATGTATCATTAATAGTAACAATTATGTTTCATCTACACATTCTTGGCAGTCCACACTAAACGAGACATAACCCGTCTCGTCTCGAAAACTAGACGGTGGAGTATATCTATCTTACCGAAAGCAGTACCTTTCGCCAACGGTCATACCGCGCTGAATATACCGGTTCTCATCCGATCACCGAAGTCAAGCAGCGTCGGGCCTGGTAAGTACTTGGATGGTTGACTGCCTGGGAACACCAGGTACTGTTGGCAACCTTTTTTTTGTTTTGGTTGATAATGAACTTTTTGTAATTTGAAACCAATCAATCATCCACAGCTTCTGCAGAATCACCTCTCTTATAGCTATAAGCAAATAATATATGTAAAAAATGTATATTAGTATATATGAATATCTGGGAAGCCGATGTTTTTTTTTAGTTTCTTATCATGCTGGTTTGAAGGGTGCAGTCGTATTACAGCCGGCCGCCATAATTGCGGTGGATAGCGGTGCCTGGATCCGCCGTGTCTCTCTCCGTAGGTCCGGCGTTGGTAGTTTTCAGCGAGAATACGAGTCTGCGTTATTATGGGGTGTATATTTTGTTCAAAACCCTTTCACTGCACTAATTTTGAATCCCTATCGTGTAGCTTTAATGTTAACACATCTCTCGAAATTTGTTAGAGCACATTTTCTCACTATGATTACAATGAATTGTATCATTATTTTAGTACAAAAACGTATGTTCCTTCAACACATTCTTGGCATTGCTCACGAAACGTAGGATGTCCCGACTCGTCTCGAAAGCTAGAAGGTGGCCTATATGTAACTTACCGAAAGCAGTGCATTTCCCCAGCGGACATACCGCGTTAAATATACCGGTTTTCGTCCCAAAAAAGAAACCAAGCAGCGACGGATCTGGAAAGTACTAGGATGTGTGACAGCCAGGGAGCACCAAGTACTGTTAGCAACCTTTTTGCTTTTGTAATGGTGATAATGACCTTTTTTGTAACTTGAAGTCAATAAATCACAAACATTTCTTGCAGAATCGCTTCCCGAAGAGCCGGCGTTGGTAGTTTTTGTGCGAGGATACGTTCCTGAAATATTATTTGATGTATTTTTGGGCGTTTTTGTTTAAAATCTAAACCCTGCAGAAAATTTTCTTCTCTGTCTTTTAGCTTTTATGTTAACACATTTCTCGAAGGTTGTTAGAGCACATTTTCTCACTATGATTACAATGAAATGTATCATTATTTTGTGTAGTAACAATTATGTTTCACCTACACATTCTTGGCAGTGCACACAAAATGAGACATAACCCGTCTCGTCTCGAAAACTAGACGGTGGAGTATATCTATGTTACCGAATGCAGTACCTTTCGCCAACGGTCATACCGCGCTGAATATACCGGTTCTCGTCCGATCACCGAAGTCAAGCAGCGTCGGGCCTGGTAAGTACTTGGATGGGTGACCGCCTGGGAACAACAGGTACTGTTGGCAACCTTTTCTTTAATGCTGATAATGACCTTTTTTGAAACATGAATTCAATCAATCACCCACAATTTTTGAGGAATCGCTCCCCGAAGAGCCGACGTTGGTAATGTTTCTGCGAGGATACCTTCCTGCCATATTATGTGATGTATTTTATGTGCGTTTTTTGTTTAAAAACCAAACACTTCACAAAATTTCCTTCTCTGTCTTTTAGCTTTAATGTTAACACATCTCTCGAAGGTTGTTAAAGCACATTTTCTCACTATGATTACAATGAAATGTATCATTAATAGTAACAATTATGTTTCATCTACACATTCTTGGCAGTCCACACTAAACGAGACATAACCCGTCTCGTCTCGAAAACTAGACGTTGGAGTATATCTATCTTACCGAGAGCAGTACCTTTTGCCAACGGTCATACCGCGCTGAATATACCGGTTCTCGTCCGATCACCGAAGTCAAGCAGCGTCGGGCCTGGTAAGTACTTGGATGGGTGACTGCCTGGGAACACCAGGTACTGTTGGCAACCTTTTTCTTTGTTTTGGTTAATAGTGAACTTTTTGTAATTTGAAACAAATCAATCATCCACAGTTTCTGCAGAATCACCTCCTTCATAGCAGTCAGAAAATAATATATGTAAAAAATGTATATTAGTATATATGAATATCTGGGAAGCCGATGTTTTTTTTTAATTTCTTATCATTCTGGGTTGCAGGGTGCTGTCGTATTACATCTGGCCGCCATAATTGCGGTGGATAGGGGTGCCTGTATCCGCCTTGTCTCTCTCCGTTGGTCCTGCGTTGGTAGTTTTCGGCGAGAATACAAGTCTGCGTTATTATGGGGTGTATATTTTGTTCAAAACCCATTCACTGCACTAAATTTGAATCTCTATCTTGTAGCTTTAATGTTAACACATCTCTCGAAGTTTGTTAGAGCACATTTTCTCACTATGATTGCAATTTATTGTATCATTATTTGTAGTACAAAAACGTATGTTTCTTCTACACATTCTTGGCATTGCCCACGAAACGTGAGATGTCCCGACTCGTCTCGAAAACTAGAAGGTGGCCTATATGTAACTTACCGAAAGCAGTGTCTTTCGCCAACGGACATACGGCGTTAAATATACCGGTTTTCGTCCCAAAACAGAAGTCAAGCAGCGACGTATGTGGTAAGTACTTGGATGGGTGACAGCCTGGGAGCACCAGGTACTGTGAGCAACCTTTTGCTTTTTTAATGGTGATAATGACTTTTTTGTAACTTGAAGTCAATCAATCACAAATATTTTTTGAAGAATCGCTTCCCAAACAGCCGCCGTTGGTAGTTTTTCGGCGAGGATACCTTCCTGCCATATTATTTGATGTATTTTTGGGCGTTTCTGTTTAACATCCCAACCCTGCACAAAATTTCCTTCTCTGTCTTTTAGCTTTAATGTTAACACATCTCTCGAAGAGTGTTAAAGCACATTTTCTCACTATGATTACAATCAAATGTATCAATATTTGGTGTAGTAACACTTACGTTTCATCTACAGTTTCTTGGCAGTGCACACAAAACGGGACATAATACGTCTCGTCTCGAAAACTAGACGGTGGAGTATATATATCTTACTGAAAGCAGTACCTTTCGCCAACAGTCATACCGCGCTGAATATATCGGTTCTCGTCCGATCACCGAAGTCAAGCAGCGTCGAGCCTGGTAAGTACTTGGATGGGTGACCGCCTGGGAACGCCAGGTGCTGTTGGCAACCTTTTTTTTGTTTTGGTTGATAATGACCTTTTTGTAATTTGAAACCAATCAATCATCCACAGTTTCTGCAGAATCACCTCTTTTATAGCTGTAAGCAAATAATATATGTAAAAAATGTATATTAGTATATATGAAGTCCTCCTCCGTAGTCGAGCGGGTTAAGGCGTTCACTCGTCTTGAGATCGTTCGCTGTGGGACGGCGTAGGTTCGAATCCGGCTCTGGTCGGAATTTATTCGGCCTACGTATAGGGCCGGTGGCAACCCACCATCGTGAGGAAATTGGGGAGCTCCGAATGAGTGATCGTAATCCGGTCGAGACGACCTACTATAACGGCTGGGGATACGTCGGGCTGACCCCCCGACTATTCCAATACTGGTTGAAGATCTCCACGTTTAGAGGTGACGAGAGAAAGTGTGGGAGGGAGACCGGCAGTCGGTAGGTATGCCCAGGCCCTTCATGGGCTGTTGCGCAAAGGATTATTATTAGTATATATGAATATCTGGGAAGCCGATGTTTTTTTTTTAGTTTCTTATCATGCTGGTTTGAAGGGTGCAGTCGTGTTACAGCCGGCCGCCATAATTGCGGTGGATAGCGGTGCCTGGATCCGACGTGTCTCTCTCCGTAGGTCCGGCGTTGGTAGTTTTCGGCGAGTATACGAGTCTGCGTTATTATGTGGTGTATATTTTGTTCAAAACCCTTTCACAGCACTAAATTTGAATCTCTATCTTGTATCTTTAATGTTAACACATCTCTCGAAGTTTGTTAGAGCACATTTTCTCACTATGATTACAATGAATTGTATCATTATTTGTAGTACAAAAACGTATGTTTATTCTACAAATTCTTGGCATTGCCTACGAAACGTGAGATGTCCCGACTCGTCTCGAAAACTAGAAGGTGGACTATATGTAACTTACCGAAAGCAGTGTCTTTCGCCAACGGACATACCGCGTTAAATATACCGGTTTTCGTCCCAAAACAGAAGTCAAGAAGCGACGGATCTGATAAGTACTTGGATGGGTGACCGCCTGGGAGTACCAGGTACTGTTAGCAACCTTTTGCTTTTTTAATGGTGATAATGACTTTTTGTAACTTGAAGTCAATCAATCACAAACATTTTTTGCAGAATCGCTTCCCGAAGAGCCGGCGTTGGTAGTTTTTGTGCGAGGATACGTTCCTGAAATATTATTTGATGTATTTTTGGGCCTTTCTGTTTAAAATCCCAACCCTGCACAAAATTTCCTTCTCTGTCTTTTAGCTTTAATGTTAACACATCTCTCGAAAGTTGATAAAGCACATTTTCTCACTATGATTACAATGAAATGTATCATTAATAGTAACAATTATGTTTCATCTACACATTCTTGGCAGTCCACACTAAACGAGACATAACCCGTCTCGTCTCGAAAACTAGACGTTGGAGTATATCTATCTTACCGAGAGCAGTACCTTTCGCCAACGGTCATACCGCGCTGAATATACCGGTTCTCGTCCGATCACCGAAGTCAAGCAGCGTCGGTCCTGGTAAGTACTTGGATGGGTGACTGCCCGGGAACACCAGGTACTGTTGGCAACCTTATTCTTTGTTTTGGTTAATAGTGACCTTTTTGTATTTTGAAACCAATCAATCATCCACATTTTCTGCAGAATCACCTCTTTCATAGCAGTCAGAAAATAATATATGTAAAAAAATGTATGTTAGTATATATGAATATCTGGGAAGCCGATGTTTTTTTTTTAGTTTCTTATCATGCTGGTTTGAAGGGTGCAGTCGTATTACAGCCGGCCGCCATAATTGCGGTGGATAGCGGTGCCTGGATCCGACGTGTCTCTCTCCGTAGGTCCGGCGTTGGTAGTTTTCGGCGAGTATACGAGTCTGCGTTATTATGGGGTGTATATTTTGTTCAAAACCCTTTCACAGCACTAAATTTGAATCTCTATCTTGTATCTTTAATGTTAACACATCTCTCGAAGTTTGTTAGAGCACATTTTCTCACTATGATTTCAATGAATTGTATCATTATTTGTAGTACAAAAACTTATGTTTCTTCTACACATTCTCGTCATTGCCCACGAAACGTAGGATGTCCCGACTCGTCTCGAAAGCTAGAAGGTTGCCTATATGTAACTTACCGAAAGCAGAGCCTTTCGCCAAAGGACATACCGCGTTAAATATACCGGTTTTCGTCCCTAAACAGAAGTCAAGCAGCGTCGGGCCTGGTAAGTACTTGGATGGGTGACTTCCTGGGAACACCAGGTACTGTTGGCAACCTTTTTCTTTGTTTGGGTTAATAGTGACCTTTTTGTAATTAGAAACCAATCAATCATCCACAGTTTCTGTAGAATCACCTCTTTTATAGCTGTAAGCAAATAATATATGTAAAAAATCATGCTGGCTTGCAGGGTGCTGTCGTATTACATCCGGCCGCCATAATTGCGGTGGATAGCGGTGCCTGGATCTGCCGTGTCTCTCTCCAAAGGTCCGGCGTTTGTAGTTTTCGGCGAGAATACGAGTCTGCGTTATTTTGGGGTGTATATTTTGTGCAAAACCCTTTCAATGCACTAAATTTGAATCTCTATCTTGTATCTTTAATGTTAACACATCTCTCGAAGTTTGTTAGAGCACATTTTCTCACTATGATTACAATGAATTGTATCATTATTTGTAGTACAAAAACGTATGTTTATTCTACAGATTCTTGGCATTGCCCACGAAACGTGAGAAGTCCCGACTCGTCTCGAAAACTAGAAGGTGGACTATATCTATCTTACCGAATGCTGTAGCTTTCGCCAACGGTCATACCGCGCTGAATATACCGGTTCTCGTCCGATCACCGAAGTCAAGCAGCTTCGGGCCTGGTAAGTACTTGGATGGGTGACCGCCTGGGAACACCATGTACTGTTGGCGACCTTTTTCTTAATGCTGATAATGATCTTTTTTGAAACTTGAAATCAATCAATCACCCACAGTTTTTGCAGAATCGCTCCCCGAAGAGCCGGCGATGGTAGTTTTTCTGCGAGGATACGTTCCTGCCATATTATCGTATGTATTGTATGTGCGTTTTTTGTTTAAAAACCCAACCCTTCAAAAAATTTCCTTCTCTGTCTTTTAGCTTTAATGTTAACACATCTCTCGAAGGTTGTAAGAGCACATTTTCCCAATATGATTACAATGAATTGTATCATTATTTGTAGTACAAAAACGTATGTTTATTCTACAAATTCTTGGCATTGCCCACGAAACGTGAGATGTCCCGACTCGCCTCGAAAACTAGACGGTGGCCTATATGTAACTTACCGAAAGCAGTGTCTTTCGCCAACGGACATACCGCGTTAAATATACCGGTTTTCGTCCCAAAACAGAAGTCAAGCAGCTAAGGATCTGGTAAGTACTTGGATTGTTGACAGCCTGGGAGCACCAGATACTGTTAGCAACCTTTTGCTTTTTTAATGGTGATAATGACTTCTTTGTAACTTGAAGTCAATCAATCACAAATATTTTTTGCAGAATCGCTTCCCGAAGAGCCGGCGTTGGTAGTTTTTCTGCGAGGATACGTTCCTGCCATATTATTTGATGTATTTTTGGGCGTTTTTGTTTAAAATCCCAACCCTGCGCAAAATTTCCTTCTCTGTCTTTTAGCTTTAATGTTAACACATCTCTCGAAAGTTGATAAAGCACATTTTCTCACTATGATTACAATGAAATGTATCATTAATAGTAACAATTATGTTTCATCTACACATTCTTGGCAGTCCACACTAAACGAGACATAACCCGTCTCGTCTCGAAAACTAGACGTTGGAGTATTACTATCTTACCGAGAGCAGTACCTTTCGCCAACGGTCATACCGCGCTGAATATACCGGTTCTCGTCCTATCACCGAAGTCAAGCAGCGTCGGGCCTGGTAAGTACTTGGATGGGTGACTGCCTTTGAACACCAGGTACTGTTGGCAACCTTTTTCTTTGTTTTGGTTAATAGTGACCTTTTTGTAATTTGAAACCAATCAATCATCCACAGTTTCTGCAGAATCACCTCTTTCATAGCAGTCAGAAAATAATATATGTAAAAAATGTATATTAGTATATATGAATATCTGGGGAGCCGATGTTTTTTTTTTAATTTCATATCACTCTGGTTTGCAGGGTGCTGTCGTATTACATCTGGCCGACATAACTGCGGTGGATAGCGGTGCCTGGATCCGACGTGTCTCTCTCCGTAGGTCCTGCGTTGGTAGTTTTCGGCGAGAATACGAGTCTGCGTTATTATGGGGTGTATATTTTGTTCAAAACCCTTTCACTGCACTAAATTTGAATCTCTATCTTGTAGCTTTAATATTAACACATCTCTCGATCTTTGTTAGAGCACATTTTCTCAGTATGATTACAATGAATTGTATCATTATTTGTAGCACAAAAACCTATGTTTCTTCTACACATTCTCGGCATTGCCCACGAAACATGAGATGTCCCGACTCGTCTCGAAAACTAGAAGATGGCCTATATGTAACTTACCGAAAGCAGTGTCTTTCGCCAAAGGACATACCGCGTTAAATATACCGGTTTTCGTCCCAAAACAGAAGTCAAGCAGCGACGTATGTGGTAAGTACTTGGATGGGTGACAGCCTGGGAGCACCAGGTACTGTGAGCAACCTTTTGCTTTTTTAATGGTGATAATGACTTTTTTGTAACTTGAAGTCAATCAATCACAAATATTTTTTGAAGAATCGCTTCCCAAACAGCCGCCGTTGGTAGTTTTTCGGCGAGGATACCTTCCTGCCATATTATTTGATGTATTTTTGGGCGTTTCTGTTTAACATCCCAACCCTGCACAAAATTTCCTTCTCTGTCTTTTAGCTTTATTGTTAACACATCTCTCGAAGAGTGTTAAAGCACATTTTCTCACTATGATTACAATCAAATGTATCAATATTTGGTGTAGTAACACTTACGTTTCATCTACAGTTTCTTGGCAGTGCACACAAAACGGGACATAATACGTCTCGTCTCGAAAACTAGACGGTGGAGTATATATATCTTACTGAAAGCAGTACCTTTCGCCAACAGTCATACCGCGCTGAATATATCGGTTCTCGTCCGATCACCGAAGTCAAGCAGCGTCGAGCCTGGTAAGTACTTGGATGGGTGACCGCCTGGGAACGCCAGGTGCTGTTGGCAACCTTTTTTTTGTTTTGGTTGATAATGACCTTTTTGTAATTTGAAACCAATCAATCATCCACAGTTTCTGCAGAATCACCTCTTTTATAGCTGTAAGCAAATAATATATGTAAAAAATGTATATTAGTATATATGAAGTCCTCCTCCGTAGTCGAGCGGGTTAAGGCGTTCACTCGTCTTGAGATCGTTCGCTGTGGGACGGCGTAGGTTCGAATCCGGCTCTGGTCGGAATTTATTCGGCCTACGTATAGGGCCGGTGGCAACCCACCATCGTGAGGAAATTGGGGAGCGCCGAATGAGTGATCGTAATCCGGTCGAGACGACCTACTATAACGGCTGGGGATACGTCGGGCTGACCCCCCGACTATTCCAATACTGGTTGAAGATCTCCACGTTTAGAGGTGACGAGAGAAAGTGTGGGAGGGAGACCGGCAGTCGGTAGGTATGCCCAGGCCCTTCATGGGCTGTTGCGCAAAGGATTATTATTAGTATATATGAATATCTGGGAAGCCGATGTTTTTTTTTTAGTTTCTTATCATGCTGGTTTGAAGGGTGCAGTCGTATTACAGCCGGCCGCCATAATTGCGGTGGATAGCGGTGCCTGGATCCGACGTGTCTCTCTCCGTAGGTCCGGCGTTGGTAGTTTTCGGCGAGTATACGAGTCTGCGTTATTATGGGGTGTATATTTTGTTCAAAACCCTTTCACAGCACTAAATTTGAATCTCTATCTTGTATCTTTAATGTTAACACATCTCTCGAAGTTTGTTAGAGCACATTTTCTCACTATGATTACAATGAATTGTATCATTATTTGTAGTACAAAAACGTATGTTTATTCTACAAATTCTTGGCATTGCCTACGAAACGTGAGATGTCCCGACTCGTCTCGAAAACTAGACGGTGGAGTATATCTATCTTACCGAAAGCAGTGTCTTTCGCCAACGGACATACCGCGTTAAATATACCGGTTTTCGTCCCAAAACAGAAGTCAAGAAGCGACGGATCTGATAAGTACTTGGATGGGTGACCGCCTGGGAGTACCAGGTACTGTTAGCAACCTTTTGCTTTTTTAATGGTGATAATGACTTTTTGTAATTTGAAGTCAATAAATCACAAACATTTTTTGCAGAATCGCTTCCCGAAGAGCCGGCGTTGGTAGTTTTTGTGCGAGGATACGTTCCTGAAATATTATTTGATGTATTTTTGGGCCTTTCTGTTTAAAATCCCAACCCTGCACAAAATTTCCTTCTCTGTCTTTTAGCTTTAATGTTAACACATCTCTCGAAAGTTGATAAAGCACATTTTCTCACTATGATTACAATGAAATGTATCATTAATAGTAACAATTATGTTTCATCTACACATTCTTGGCAGTCTACACTAAACGAGACATAACCCGTCTCGTCTCGAAAACTAGACGTTGGAGTATATCTATCTTACCGAGAGCAGTACCTTTCGCCAACGGTCATACCGCGCTGAATATACCGGTTCTCGTCCGATCACCGAAGTCAAGCAGCGTCGGTCCTGGTAAGTACTTGGATGGGTGACTGCCCGGGAACACCAGGTACTGTTGGCAACCTTATTCTTTGTTTTGGTTAATAGTGACCTTTTTGTAATTTGAAACCAATCAATCATCCACATTTTCTGCAGAATCACCTCTTTCATAGCAGTCAGAAAATAATATATGTAAAAAAATGTATGTTAGTATATATGAATATCTGGGAAGCCGATGTTTTTTTTTAATTTCTTATCATTCTGGGTTGCAGGGTGCTGTCGTATTACATCTGGCCGCCATAATTGCGGTGGATAGCGGTTGCCTGGATCCGACGTGTCTCTCTCCGTAGGTCCTACGTTGGTAGTTTTCGGCGAGAATACGAGTCTGCGTTATTATGGGGTGTATATTTTGTTCAAAACCCTTTCACTGCACTAAATTTGAATCTCTATCTTGCAGCTTTAATGTTAACACATCTCTCGAAGTTTGTTAGAGCACATTTTCTCACTATGATTTCAATGAATTGTATCATTATTTGTAGTACAAAAACTTATGTTTCTTCTACACATTCTCGTCATTGCCCACGAAACGTAGGATGTCCCGACTCGTCTCGAAAGCTAGAAGGTTGCCTATATGTAACTTACCGAAAGCAGAGCCTTTCGCCAAAGGACATACCGCGTTAAATATACCGGTTTTCGTCCCTAAACAGAAGTCAAGCAGCGTCGGGCCTGGTAAGTACTTGGATGGGTGACTTCCTGGGAACACCAGGTACTGTTGGCAACCTTTTTCTTTGTTTGGGTTAATAGTGACCTTTTTGTAATTAGAAACCAATCAATCATCCACAGTTTCTGTAGAATCACCTCTTTTATAGCTGTAAGCAAATAATATATGTAAAAAATCATGCTGGCTTGCAGGGTGCTGTCGTATTACATCCGGCCGCCATAATTGCGGTGGATAGCGGTGCCTGGATCTGCCGTGTCTCTCTCCAAAGGTCCGGCGTTTGTAGTTTTCGGCGAGAATACGAGTCTGCGTTATTTTGGGGTGTATATTTTGTGCAAAACCCTTTCAATGCACTAAATTTGAATCTCTATCTTGTATCTTTAATGTTAACACATCTCTCGAAGTTTGTTAGAGCACATTTTCTCACTATGATTACAATGAATTGTATCATTATTTGTAGTACAAAAACGTATGTTTATTCTACAGATTCTTGGCATTGCCCACGAAACGTGAGAAGTCCCGACTCGTCTCGAAAACTAGAAGGTGGACTATATCTATCTTACCGAATGCTGTAGCTTTCGCCAACGGTCATACCGCGCTGAATATACCGGTTCTCGTCCGATCACCGAAGTCAAGCAGCTTCGGGCCTGGTAAGTACTTGGATGGGTGACCGCCTGGGAACACCATGTACTGTTGGCGACCTTTTTCTTAATGCTGATAATGATCTTTTTTGAAACTTGAAATCAAACAATCACCCACAGTTTTTGCAGAATCGCTCCCCGAAGAGCCGGCGATGGTAGTTTTTCTGCGAGGATACGTTCCTGCCATATTATCGTATGTATTGTATGTGCGTTTTTTGTTTAAAAACCCAACCCTTCAAAAAATTTCCTTCTCTGTCTTTTAGCTTTAATGTTAACACATCTCTCGAAGGTTGTTA
Source organism: Lepisma saccharinum (assembly GCF_977018435.1). Taxonomy (NCBI): domain Eukaryota; kingdom Metazoa; phylum Arthropoda; class Insecta; order Zygentoma; family Lepismatidae; genus Lepisma; species Lepisma saccharinum. The sequence continues at coordinate 43,790,023 of NC_139239.1, read as the reverse complement.
GAGCACATTTTCCCAATATGATTACAATGAATTGTATCATTATTTGTAGTACAAAAACGTATGTTTATTCTACTAATTCTTGGCATTGCCCACGAAACGTGAGATGTCCCGACTCGCCTCGAAAACTAGACGGTGGCCTATATGTAACTTACCGAAAGCAGTGTCTTTCGCCAACGGACATACCGCGTTAAATATACCGGTTTTCGTCCCAAAACAGAAGTCAAGCAGCTAAGGATCTGGTAAGTACTTGGATTGTTGACAGCCTGGGAGCACCAGGTACTGTTAGCAACCTTTTGCTTTTTTAATGGTGATAATGACTTCTTTGTAACTTGAAGTCAATCAATCACAAATATTTTTTGCAGAATCGCTTCCCGAAGAGCCGGCGTTGGTAGTTTTTCTGCGAGGATACGTTCCTGCCATATTATTTGATGTATTTTTGGGCGTTTTTGTTTAAAATCCCAACCCTGCGCAAAATTTCCTTCTCTGTCTTTTAGCTTTAATGTTAACACATCTCTCGAAAGTTGATAAAGCACATTTTCTCACTATGATTACAATGAAATGTATCATTAATAGTAACAATTATGTTTCATCTACACATTCTTGGCAGTCCACACTAAACGAGACATAACCCGTCTCGTCTCGAAAACTAGACGTTGGAGTATTACTATCTTACCGAGAGCAGTACCTTTCGCCAACGGTCATACCGCGCTGAATATACCGGTTCTCGTCCTATCACCGAAGTCAAGCAGCGTCGGGCCTGGTAAGTACTTGGATGGGTGACTGCCTTTGAACACCAGGTACTGTTGGCAACCTTTTTCTTTGTTTTGGTTAATAGTGACCTTTTTGTAATTTGAAACCAATCAATCATCCACAGTTTCTGCAGAATCACCTCTTTCATAGCAGTCAGAAAATAATATATGTAAAAAATGTATATTAGTATATATGAATATCTGGGAAGCCGATGTTTTTTTTTTAATTTCATATCACTCTGGTTTGCAGGGTGCTGTCGTATTACATCTGGCCGACATAATTGCGGTGGATAGCGGTGCCTGGATCCGACGTGTCTCTCTCCGTAGGTCCGGCGTTGGTAGTTTTCGGCGAGAATACGAGTCTGCGTTATTATGGGGTGTATATTTTGTTCAAAACCCTTTCACTGCACTAAATTTGAATCTCTATCTTGTAGCTTTAATATTAACACATCTCTCGATCTTGGTTAGAGCACATTTTCTCAGTATGATTACAATGAATTGTATCATTATTTGTAGCACAAAAACCTATGTTTCTTCTACACATTCTCGGCATTGCCCACGAAACATGAGATGTCCCGACTCGTCTCGAAAACTTGAAGTTAATCAATCACATATATTTTTTGCAGAATCGCTTCCCAAACAGCCGGCGTTGGTAGTTTTTCGGCGAGGATACGTTCCTGCCATATTATTTGATATATTTTTGGGCGTTTCTGTTTAGCATCCCAAACCTGCACAAAATTTCCTTCTCTGTCTTTTAGCTTTAATGTTAACACATCTCTCGAAGAGTGTTAAAGCACATTTTCTCACTATGATTACAATCAAATGTACCAATATTTGGTGTAGTAACACTTACGTTTCATCTACAGTTTCTTGGCAGTGCACACAAAACGGGACATAATACGTCTCGTCTCGAAAACTAGACGGTGGAGTATATCTATCTTACCGAAAGCAGTACCCCTCGCCAACGGTCATACCCCGCTGAATATACCGGTTCTCGTCCGATCACCGAAGTCAAGCAGCGTCGGGCCTGGTAAGTACTTGGATGGGTGACTGCCTTTGAACACCAGGTACTGTTGACAACCTTTTTTTTGTTTTGGTTAATAGTGACCTTTTTGTAATTTGAAACCAATCAATCATCCACAGTTTCTGCAGAATCACCTCTTTTATAGCTGTAAGCAAATAATATATGTAAAAAATGTATATTAGTATATATGAATATCTGGGAAGCCGATGTTTTTTTTTTAGTTTCTTATCATGCTGGTTTGAAGGGTGCAGTCGTATTACAGCCGGCCGCCATAATTGCGGTGGATAGCGGTGCCTGGATCCGCCGTGTCTCTCTCCGTAGGTCCGGCGTTGGTAGTTTTCGGCGAGAATATGAGTCTGCGTTATTATTATGTGTATATTTTGTTCAAAACCCTTTCACTGCACTAAATTTTAATCTCTATCTTGTAGCTTTAATGTTAACACATCTCTCGAAGTTTGTTAGAGCACATTTTCTCACTATGATTACAATGAATTGTATCATTATTTTAGTACAAAAACGTATGTTTCTTCAACAAATTCTTGGTATTGCCCACGAAACGTAGGATGTATCGACTCGTCTCGAAAGCTAGAAGGTGGCCTATATGTAACTTACCGAAAGCAGTGCATTTCGCCAGCGGACATACCGCGTTAAATATACCGATTTTCGTCCCAAAAAAGAAACCAAGCAGCGACGGATCTGGAAAGTACTTGGATGGGTGACAGCCAGGGAGCACCAGGTACTGTTAGCAACCTTTTTGCTTTTGTAATGGTGATAATGACCTTTTTTGTAACTTGAAGTACATAAATCACAAACATTTCTTGCAGAATCGCTTCCCGAAGAGCCGGCGTTGGTAGTTTTTGTGCGAGGATACGTTCCTGAAATATTATTTGATGTATTTTTGGGCGTTTCTGTTTAAAATCCCAACCCTGCTTAAAATTTCCTTCTCTGTCTTTTAGCTTTTATGTTAACACATCTCTCGAAGGTTGTTAAAGCACATTTTCTCACTATGATTAAAATGAAATGTATCATTAATAGTAACAATTATGTTTCATCTACACATTTTTGGAAGTGCACACAAAACGGGACATAATACGTCTCGTCTCGAAAACTAGACGGTGGAGTATATCTATCTTACCGAAAGCAGTACCTTTCGCCAACGGTCATACCGCGCTGAATATACCGGTTCTCATCCGATTACCGAAGTCAAGCAGCGTCGGGCCTGGTAAGTACTTGGATGGTTGACTGCCTGGGAACACCAGGTACTGGTATCTGGGAAGCCGATGTTTTTTTTTAGTTTCTTATCAAGCTGGTTTGAAGGGTGCAGTCGTATTACAGCCGGCCGCCATAATTGCGGTGGATAGCGGTGCCTGGATCCGCCGTGTCTCTCTCCGTAGGTCCGGCGTTGGTAGTTTTCGGCGAGAATACGAGTCTGCGTTATTATGGGGTGTATATTTTGTTCAAAACCCTTTCACTGCACTAAATTTGAATCCCTATCTTGTAGCTTTAATGTTAACACATCTCTCGAAGTTTGTTAGAGCACATTTTCTCACTATGATTACAATGAATTGTATCATTATTTTAGTACAAAAACGTATGTTTCTTCAACACATTCTTGGCATTGCCCACGAAACGTAGAATGTCCCGACTCGTCTCGAAAGCTAGAAGGTTGCCTATATGTAACTTACCGAAAGCAGTGCATTTCGCCAACGGACATACCGCTTTAAATATACCGGTTTTCGTCAAAAAACAGAAGTCAAGCAGCGATGGATCTGGTAAGTACTTGGATGGTTGACAGCCTGAGAGCACCATTTACTGTTAGCAACATTTTTGCTTTTTCAATGGTGATAATGACTTTTTTGTAACTTGAAGTCAATGAATCACAAACATTTTTTGCAGAATCGCTTCCCGAAGAGACGGCGTTGGTAGTTTTTCTGCGAGGATACGTTCCTGCCATATTATTTGATGTATTTTTGGGCGTTTCTGTTTAAAATCCCAACCCTGCGCAAAATTTCCTTCTCTGTCTTTTAGCTTTAATGTTAACACATCTCTAGAAAGTTGATAAAGCACATTTTCTCACTATGATTACAATGAAATGTATCATTAATAGTAACAATTATGTTTCATCTACACATTCTTGGCAGTCCACACAAAACGGGACATAATACGTCTCGTCTCGAAAACTAGACGGTGGAGTATATCTATCTTACCGAAAGCAGTACCTTTCGCCAACGGTCATACCGCGCTGAATATACCGGTTCTCATCCGATCACCGAAGTCAAGCAGCGTCGGGCCTGGTAAGTACTTGGATGGTTGACTGCCTGGGAACACCAGGTACTGTTGGCAACCTTTTTTTTGTTTTGGTTGATAATGAACTTTTTGTAATTTGAAACCAATCAATCATCCACAGCTTCTGCAGAATCACCTCTCTTATAGCTATAAGCAAATAATATATGTAAAAAATGTATATTAGTATATATGAATATCTGGGAAGCCGATGTTTTTTTTTAGTTTCTTATCATGCTGGTTTGAAGGGTGCAGTCGTATTACAGCCGGCCGCCATAATTGCGGTGGATAGCGGTGCCTGGATCCGCCGTGTCTCTCTCCGTAGGTCCGGCGTTGGTAGTTTTCAGCGAGAATACGAGTCTGCGTTATTATGGGGTGTATATTTTGTTCAAAACCCTTTCACTGCACTAATTTTGAATCCCTATTGTGTAGCTTTAATGTTAACACATCTCTCGAAATTTGTTAGAGCACATTTTCTCACTATGATTACAATGAATTGTATCATTATTTTAGTACAAAAACGTATGTTCCTTCAACACATTCTTGGCATTGCCCACGAAACGTAGGATGTCCCGACTCGTCTCGAAAGCTAGAAGGTGGCCTATATGTAACTTACCGAAAGCAGTGCATTTCCCCAGCGGACATACCGCGTTAAATATACCGGTTTTCGTCCCAAAAAAGAAACCAAGCAGCGACGGATCTGGAAAGTACTAGGATGTGTGACAGCCAGGGAGCACCAAGTACTGTTAGCAACCTTTTTGCTTTTGTAATGGTGATAATGACCTTTTTTGTAACTTGAAGTCAATAAATCACAAACATTTCTTGCAGAATCGCTTCCCGAAGAGCCGGCGTTGGTAGTTTTTGTGCGAGGATACGTTCCTGAAATATTATTTGATGTATTTTTGGGCGTTTTTGTTTAAAATCTAAACCCTGCAGAAAATTTTCTTCTCTGTCTTTTAGCTTTTATGTTAACACATTTCTCGAAGGTTGTTAGAGCACATTTTCTCACTATGATTACAATGAAATGTATCATTATTTTGTGTAGTAACAATTATGTTTCACCTACACATTCTTGGCAGTGCACACAAAATGAGACATAACCCGTCTCGTCTCGAAAACTAGACGGTGGAGTATATCTATGTTACCGAATGCAGTACCTTTCGCCAACGGTCATACCGCGCTGAATATACCGGCTCTCGTCCGATCACCGAAGTCAAGCAGCGTCGGGACTAGTAAGTACTTGGATGGGTGACCGGCTGGGAACAACAGGTACTGTTGGCAACCTTTTCTTTAATGCTGATAATGACCTTTTTTGAAACATGAATTCAATCAATCACCCACAGTTTTTGAGGAATCGCTCCCCGAAGAGCCGACGTTGGTAATGTTTCTGCGAGGATACCTTCCTGCCATATTATGTGATGTATTTTATGTGCGTTTTTTGTTTAAAAACCAAACACTTCACAAAATTTCCTTCTCTGTCTTTTAGCTTTAATGTTAACACATCTCTCGAAGGTTGTTAAAGCACATTTTCTCACTATGATTACAATGAAATGTATCATTAATAGTAACAATTATGTTTCATCTACACATTCTTGGCAGTCCACACTAAACGAGACATAACCCGTCTCGTCTCGAAAACTAGACGTTGGAGTATATCTATCTTACCGAGAGCAGTACCTTTCGCCAACGGTCATACCGCGCTGAATATACCGGTTCTCGTCCGATCACCGAAGTCAAGCAGCGTCGGGCCTGGTAAGTACTTGGATGGGTGACTGCCTGGGAACACCAGGTACTGTTGGCAACCTTTTTCTTTGTTTTGGTTAATAGTGAACTTTTTGTAATTTGAAACAAATCAATCATCCACAGTTTCTGCAGAATCACCTCCTTCATAGCAGTCAGAAAATAATATATGTAAAAAATGTATATTAGTATATTTGAATATCTGGGAAGCAGATGTTTTTTTTAATTTCTTATCATTCTGGGTTGCAGGGTGCTGTCGTATTACATCTGGCCGCCATAATTGCGGTGGATAGGGGTGCCTGTATCCGCCTTGTCTCTCTCCGTTGGTCCTGCGTTGGTAGTTTTCGGCGAGAATACAAGTCTGCGTTATTATGGGGTGTATATTTTGTTCAAAACCCTTTCACGGCACTAAATTTGAATCTCTATCTTGTAGCTTTAATGTTAACACATCTCTCGAAGTTTGTTAGAGCACATTTTCTCACTATGATTGCAATGAATTGTATCATTATTTGTAGTACAAAAACGTATGTTTCTTCTACACATTCTTGGCATTGCCCACGAAACGTGAGATGTCCCGACTCGTCTCGAAAACTAGAAGGTGGCCTATATGTAACTTACCGAAAGCAGTGTCTTTCGCCAACGGACATACCGCGTTAAATATACCGGTTTTCGTCCCAAAACAGAAGTCAAGCAGCGACGTATGTGGTAAGTACTTGGATGGGTGACAGCCTGGGAGCACCAGGTACTGTGAGCAACCTTTTGCTTTTTTAATGGTGATAATGACTTTTTTGTAACTTGAAGTCAATCAATCACAAATATTTTTTGAAGAATCGCTTCCCCAACAGCCGCCGTTGGTAGTTTTCCGGCGAGGATACCTTCCTGCCATATTATTTGATGTATTTTTGGGCGTTTCTGTTTAACATCCCAACCCTGCACAAAATTTCCTTCTCTGTCTTTTAGCTTTAATGTTAACACATCTCTCGAAGAGTGTTAAAGCACATTTTCTCACTATGATTACAATCAAATGTATCAATATTTGGTGTAGTAACACTTACGTTTCATCTACAGTTTCTTGGCAGTGCACACAAAACGGGACATAATACGTCTCGTCTCGAAAACTAGACGGTGGAGTATATATATCTTACTGAAAGCAGTACCTTTCGCCAACGGTCATACCGCGCTGAATATATCGGTTCTCGTCCGATCACCGAAGTCAAGCAGCGTCGAGCCTGGTAAGTACTTGGATGGGTGACCGCCTGGGAACGCCAGGTGCTGTTGGCAACCTTTTTTTTGTTTTGGTTGATAATGACCTTTTTGTAATTTGAAACCAATCAATCATCCACAGTTTCTGCAGAATCACCTCTTTTATAGCTGTAAGCAAATAATATATGTAAAAAATGTATATTAGTATATATGAAGTCCTCCTCCGTAGTCGAGCGGGTTAAGGCGTTCACTCGTATTGAGATCGTTCGCTGTGGGACGGCGTAGGTTCGAATCCGGCTCTGGTCGGAATTTATTCGGCCTACGTATAGGGCCGGTGGCAACCCACCATCGTGAGGAAATTGGGGAGCTCCGAATGAGTGATCGTAATCCGGTCGAGACGACCTACTATAACGGCTAGGGATACGTCGGGCTGACCCCCCGACTATTCCAATACTGGTTGAAGATCTCCACGTTTAGAGGTGACGAGAGAAAGTGTGGGAGGGAGACCGGCAGTCGGTAGGTATGCCCAGGCCCTTCATGGGCTGTTGCGCAAAGGATGATTATTAGTATATATGAATATCTGGGAAGCCGATGTTTTTTTTTTAGATTCTTATCATGCTGGTTTGAAGGGTGCAGTCGTATTACAGCCGGCCGCCATAATTGCGGTGGATAGCGGTGCCTGGATCCGACGTGTCTCTCTCCGTAGGTCCGGCGTTGGTAGTTTTCGGCGAGAATACGAGTCTGCGTTATTATGGGGTGTATATTTTGTTCAAAACCCTTTCACAGCACTAAATTTGAATCTCTATCTTGTATCTTTAATGTTAACACATCTCTCGAAGTTTGTTTGAGCACATTTTCTCACTATGATTACAATGAATTGTATCATTATTTGTAGTACAAAAACGTATGTTTATTCTACAAATTCTTGGCATTGCCTACGAAACGTGAGATGTCCCGACTCGTCTCGAAAACTAGAAGGTGGACTATATGTAACTTACCGAAAGCAGTGTCTTTCGCCAACGGACATACCGCGTTAAATATACCGGTTTTCGTCCCAAAACAGAAGTCAAGAAGCGACGGATCTGATAAGTACTTGGATGGGTGACCGCCTGGGAGTACCAGGTACTGTTAGCAACCTTTTGCTTTTTTAATGGTGATAATGACTTTTTGTAACTTGAAGTCAATAAATCACAAACATTTTTTGCAGAATCGCTTCCCGAAGAGCCGGCGTTGGTAGTTTTTGTGCGAGGATACGTTCCTGAAATATTATTTGATGTATTTTTGGGCCTTTCTGTTTAAAATCCCAACCCTGCACAAAATTTCCTTCTCTGTCTTTTAGCTTTAATGTTAACACATCTCTCAAAAGTTGATAAAGCACATTTTCTCACTATGATTACAATGAAATGTATCATTAATAGTAACAATTATGTTTCATCTACACATTCTTGGCAGTCCACACTAAACGAGACATAACCCGTCTCGTCTCGAAAACTAGACGTTGGAGTATATCTAACTTACCGAGAGCAGTACCTTTCGCCAACGGTCATACCGCGCTGAATATACCGGTTCTCGTCCGATCACCGAAGTCAAGCAGCGTCGGTCCTGGTAAGTACTTGGATGGGTGACTGCCCGGGAACACCAGGTGCTGTTGGCAACCTTATTCTTTGTTTTGGTTAATAGTGACCTTTTTGTAATTTGAAACCAATCAATCATCCACATTTTCTGCAGAATCACCTCTTTCATAGCAGTCAGAAAATAATATATGTAAAAAAATGTATGTTAGTATATATGAATATCTGGGAAGCCGATGTTTTTTTTTAATTTCTTATCATTCTGGGTTGCAGGGTGCTGTCGTATTACATCTGGCCGCCATAATTGCGGTGGATAGCGGTTGCCTGGATCCGACGTGTCTCTCTCCGTAGGTCCTACGTTGGTAGTTTTCGGCGAGAATACGAGTCTGCGTTATTATGGGGTGTATATTTTGTTCAAAACCCTTTCACTGCACTAAATTTGAATCTCTATCTTGCAGCTTTAATGTTAACACATCTCTCGAAGTTTGTTAGAGCACATTTTCTCACTATGATTTCAATGAATTGTATCATTATTTGTAGTACAAAAACTTATGTTTCTTCTACACATTCTCGTCATTGCCCACGAAACGTAGGATGTCCCGACTCGTCTCGAAAGCTAGAAGGTTGCCTATATGTAACTTACCGAAAGCAGAGCCTTTCGCCAAAGGACATACCGCGTTAAATATACCGGTTTTCGTCCCTAAACAGAAGTCAAGCAGCGTCGGGCCTGGTAAGTACTTGGATGGGTGACTTCCTGGGAACACCAGGTACTGTTGGCAACCTTTTTCTTTGTTTGGGTTAATAGTGACCTTTTTGTAATTAGAAACCAATCAATCATCCACAGTTTCTGTAGAATCACTTCTTTTATAGCTGTAAGCAAATAATATATGTAAAAAATCATGCTGGCTTGCAGGGTGCTGTCGTATTACATCCGGCCGCCATAATTGCGGTGGATAGCGGTGCCTGGATCTGCCGTGTCTCTCTCCAAAGGTCCGGCGTTTGTAGTTTTCGGCGAGAATACGAGTCTGCGTTATTTTGGGGTGTATATTTTGTGCAAAACCCTTTCAATGCACTAAATTTGAATCTCTATCTTGTATCTTTAATGTTAACACATCTCTCGAAGTTTGTTAGAGCACATTATCTCACTATGATTACAATGAATTGTATCATTATTTGTAGTACAAAAACGCATGTTTATTCTACAGATTCTTGGCATTGCCCACGAAACGTGAGAAGTCCCGACTCGTCTCGAAAACTAGAAGGTGGACTATATCTATCTTACCGAATGCTGTAGCTTTCGCCAACGGTCATACCGCGCTGAATATACCGGTTCTCGTCCGATCACCGAAGTCAAGCAGCTTCGGGCCTGGTAAGTACTTGGATGGGTGACCGCCTGGGAACACCATGTACTGTTGGCGACCTTTTTCTTAATGCTGATAATGATCTTTTTTGAAACTTGAAATCAATCAATCACCCACAGTTTTTGCAGAATCGCTCCCCGAAGAGCCGGCGATGGTAGTTTTTCTGCGAGGATACGTTCCTGCCATATTATCGTATGTATTGTATGTGCGTTTTTTGTTTAAAAACCCAACCCTTCAAAAAATTTCCTTCTCTGTCTTTTAGCTTTAATGTTAACACATCTCTCGAAGGTTGTTAGAGCACATTTTCCCAATATGATTACAATGAATTGTATCATTATTTGTAGTACAAAAACGTATGTTTATTCTACAAATTCTTGGCATTGCCCACGAAACGTGAGATGTCCCGACTCGCCTCGAAAACTAGACGGTGGCCTATATGTAACTTACCGAAAGCAGTGTCTTTCGCCAACGGACATACCGCGTTAAATATACCGGTTTTCGTCCCAAAACAGAAGTCAAGCAGCTAAGGATCTGGTAAGTACTTGGATTGGTGACAGCCTGGGAGCACCAGGTACTGTTAGCAACCTTTTGCTTTTTTAATGGTGATAATGACTTCTTTGTAACTTGAAGTCAATCAATCACAAATATTTTTTGCAGAATCGCTTCCCGAAGAGCCGGCGTTGGTAGTTTTTCTGCGAGGATACGTTCCTGCCATATTATTTGATGTATTTTTGGGCGTTTTTGTTTAAAATCCCAACCCTGCGCAAAATTTCCTTCTCTGTCTTTTAGCTTTAATGTTAACACATCTCTCGAAAGTTGATAAAGCACATTTTCTCACTATGATTACAATGAAATGTATCATTAATAGTAACAATTATGTTTCATCTACACATTCTTGGCAGTCCACACTAAACGAGACATAACCCGTCTCGTCTCGAAAACTAGACGTTGGAGTATTACTATCTTACCGAGAGCAGTACCTTTCGCCAACGGTCATACCGCGCTGAATATACCGGTTCTCGTCCTATCACCGAAGTCAAGCAGCGTCGGGCCTGGTAAGTACTTGGATGGGTGACTGCCTTTGAACACCAGGTACTGTTGGCAACCTTTTTCTTTGTTTTGGTTAATAGTGACCTTTTTGTAATTTGAAACCAATCAATCATCCACAGTTTCTGCAGAATCACCTCTTTCATAGCAGTCAGAAAATAATATATGTAAAAAATGTATATTAGTATATATGAATATCTGGGAAGCCGATGTTTTTTTTTTAATTTCATATCACTCTGGTTTGCAGGGTGCTGTCGTATTACATCTGGCCGACATAATTGCGGTGGATAGCGGTGCCTGGATCCGACGTGTCTCTCTCCGTAGGTCCTGCGTTGGTAGTTTTCGGCGAGAATACGAGTCTGCGTTATTATGGGGTGTATATTTTGTTCAAAACCCTTTCACTGCACTAAATTTGAATCTCTATCTTGTAGCTTTAATATTAACACATCTCTCGATCTTTGTTAGAGCACATTTTCTCAGTATGATTACAATGAATTGTATCATTATTTGTAGCACAAAAACCTATGTTTCTTCTACACATTCTCGGCATTGCCCACGAAACATGAGATGTCCCGACTCGTCTCGAAAACTAGAAGATGGCCTATATGTAACTTACCGAAAGCAGTGTCTTTCGCCAAAGGACATACCGCGTTAAATATACCGGTTTTCGTCCCAAAACAGAAGTCAAGAAGCGACGGATCTGGTAAGTACTTGGATGGGTGACAGCCTGGGAGCACCAGGTACTGTTAGCAACCTTTTGCTTTTTTAATGGTGATAATGACTTTTTTGTAACTTGAAGTTAATCAATCACATATATTTTTTGCAGAATCGCTTCCCAAAAAGCCGGTGTTGGTAGTTTTTCGGCGAGGATACGTTCCTGCCATATTATTTGATATATTTTTGGGCGTTTCTGTTTAGCATCCCAAACCTGCACAAAATTTCCTTCTCTGTCTTTTAGCTTTAATGTTAACACATCTCTCGAAGAGTGTTAAAGCACATTTTCTCACTATGATTACAATCAAATGTACCAATATTTGGTGTAGTAACACTTACGTTTCATCTACACTTTCTTGGCAGTGCACACAAAACGGGACATAATACGTCTCGTCTCGAAAACTAGACGGTGGAGTATATCTATCTTACCGAAAGCAGTACCCCTCGCCAACGGTCATACCCCGCTGAATATACCGGTTCTCGTCCGATCACCGAAGTCAAGCAGCGTCGGGCCTGGTAAGTACTTGGATGGGTGACTGCCTTTGAACACCAGGTACTGTTGGCAACCTTTTTTTTGTTTTGGTTAATAGTGACCTTTTTGTAATTTGAAACCAATCAATCATCCACAGTTTCTGCAGAATCACCTCTTTTATAGCTGTAAGCAAATAATATATGTAAAAAATGTATATTAGTATATATGAATATCTGGGAAGCCGATGTTTTTTTTTTAGTTTTTTATCATGCTGGTTTGAAGGGTGCAGTCGTATTACATCCGGCCGCCATAATTGCGGTGGATAGCGGTGCCTGGATCCGCCGTGTCTCTCTCCGTAGGTCCGGCGTTGGTAGTTTTCGGCGAGAATATGAGTCTGCTTTATTATTATGTGTATATTTTGTTCAAAACCCTTTCACTGCACTAAATTTTAATCTCTATCTTGTAGCTTTAATGTTAACACATCTCTCGAAGTTTGTTAGAGCACATTTTCTCACTATGATTACAATGAATTGTATCATTATTTTAGTACAAAAACGTATGTTTCTTCAACAAATTCTTGGCATTGCCCACGAAACGTAGGATGTATCGACTCGTCTCGAAAGCTAGAAGGTGGCCTATATGTAACTTACCGAAAGCAGTGCATTTCGCCAGCGGACATACCGCGTTAAATGTACCGATTTTCGTCCCAAAAAAGAAACCAAGCAGCGACGGATCTGGAAAGTACTTGGATGGGTGACAGCCAGGGAGCACCAGGTACTGTTAGCAACCTTTTTGCTTTTGTAATGGTGATAATGACCTTTTTTGTAACTTGAAGTACATAAATCACAAACATTTCTTGCAGAACAGCTTCCCGAAGAGCCGGCGTTGGTAGTTTTTGTGCGAGGATACGTTCCTGAAATATTATTTGATGTATTTTTGGGCGTTTCTGTTTAAAATCCCAACCCTGCTTAAAATTTCCTTCTCTGTCTTTTAGCTTTTATGTTAACACATCTCTCGAAGGTTGTTAAAGCACATTTTCTCACTATGATTAAAATGAAATGTATCATTAATAGTAACAATTATGTTTCATCTACACATTTTTGGAAGTGCACACTAAACGAGACATAACCCGTCTCGTCTCGAAAACTAGACGGTGGAGTATATCTAACTTACCGAAAGCAGTACCTTTCGCCAACGGTCATACCGCGCTGAATATACCGGTTCTCGTCCGATCACCGAAGTCAAGCAGTGTCGGGCCTGGTAAGTACTTGGATGGGTGACTGCCCGGGAACACCAGGTACTGTTGGCAACCTTTTTCTTTGTTTTGGTTAACAGTGACATTTTTGTAATTTGAAACCAATCAATCATCCACAGTTTCTGCAGAATCACATCTTTTATAGCTGCAAGAATATAATATATGAAAAAATGTATATTAGTATATATGAATATCTGGGAAGCCGATGTTTTATTTAATTTCTTATCATGCTGGGTTGCAGGGTGCTGTCGTATTACATCCCGCCGCCATAATTGCCGTGGATAGCGGTGCCTGGATCCGCCGTGACTCTCTCCGTAGGCCCGGCGTTGGTAGTTTTCGGCGAGAATATGAGTCTGCGTTATTATTATGTGTATATTTTGTTCAAAACCCTTTCACTGCACTAAATTTTAATCTCTATCTTGTAGCTTTAATGTTAACACATCTCTCGAAGGTTGTTAAAGCACATTTTCTCACTATGATTACAATGAAATGTATCATTCTTTTGTGTAGTAACAATTATGTTTCACCTACACATTCTTGGCAGTGCACACAAAATGAGACATAACCCGTCTCGTCTCGAAAACTAGACGGTGGAGTATATCTATCTTACCGAAAGCAGTACCTTTCGCCAACGGTCATACCGCGCTGAATATACCGGTTCTCGTCCGATCACCGAAGTCAAGCAGCGTCGGGACTAGTAAGTACTTGGATGGGTGACCGCCTGGAAACACCAGGTACTGTTTTGCAACCTTTTCTTTAATGCTGATAATGACCTTTTTTGAAACTTGAAGTCAATCAATCACCCACAGTTTTTGATAAATCGCTCCCCGAAGAGCCGACGTTGGTAGTTTTTCTGCGAGGATACCTTCCTGCCATATTATGTGATGTATTTTATGTGCGTTTTTTGTTTAAAAACCAAACACTTCACAAAATTTCCTTCTCTGTCTTTTAGCTTTAATGTTAACACATCTCTCGAAGGTTGTTAAAGCACATTTTCTCACTATGATTACAATGAAATGTATCATTAATAGTAACAATTATGTTTCATCTACACATTCTTGGCAGTCCACACTAAACGAGACATAACCCGTCTCGTCTCGAAAACTAGACGGTGGAGTATATATATCTTACTGAAAGCAGTACCTTTCGCCAACGGTCATACCGCGCTGAATATACCGGTTCTCGTCCGATCACCGAAGTCAAGCAGCGTCGAGCCTGGTAAGTACTTGGATGGGTGACTGCCTGGGAACACCAGGTACTGTTGGCAACGTTTCTTTGTTTTGGTTGATAATGACCTTTTTGTAATTTGAAACCAATCAATCATCCACAGCTTCTGCAGAATCACCTCTTTTAAAGCTGTAAGCAAATAATATATGTAAAAAATGTATATTAGTATATATGAATATCTGGGAAGCCGATGTTTTTTTTAGTTTCTTATCAAGCTGGTTTGAAGGGTGCAGTCGTATTACAGCCGGCCGCCATAATTGCGGTGGATAGCGGTGCCTGGATCCGCCGTGTCTCTCTCCGTAGGTCCGGCGTTGGTAGTTTTCGGCGAGAATACGAGTCTGCGTTATTATGGGGTGTATATTTTGTTCAAAACCCTTTCACTGCACTAAATTTGAATCCCTATCTTGTAGCTTTAATGTTAACACATCTCTCGAAGTTTGTTAGAGCATATTTTCTCACTATGATTACAATGAATTGTATCATTATTTTAGTACAAAAACGTATGTTTCTTCAACACATTCTTGGCATTGCCCACGAAACGTAGAATGTCCCGACTCGTCTCGAAAGCTAGAAGGTTGCCTATATGTAACTTACCGAAAGCAGTGCATTTCGCCAGCGGACATACCGCTTTAAATATACCGGTTTTCGTCAAAAAACAGAAGTCAAGCAGCGATGGATCTGGTAAGTACTTGGATGGTTGACAGCCTGAGAGCACCATTTACTGTTAGCAACATTTTTGCTTTTTCAATGGTGATAATGACTTTTTTGTAACTTGAAGTCAATGAATCACAAACATTTTTTGCAGAATCGCTTCCCGAAGAGACGGCGTTGGTAGTTTTTCTGCGAGGATACGTTCCTGCCATATTATTTGATGTATTTTTGGGCGTTTCTGTTTAAAATCCCAACCCTGCGCAAAATTTCCTTCTCTGTCTTTTAGCTTTAATGTTAACACATCTCTAGAAAGTTGATAAAGCACATTTTCTCACTATGATTACAATGAAATGTATCATTAATAGTAATAATTATGTTTCATCTACACATTCTTGGCAGTCCACACAAAACGGGACATAATACGTCTCGTCTCGAAAACTAGACGGTGGAGTATATCTATCTTACCGAAAGCAGTACCTTTCGCCAACGGTCATACCGCGCTGAATATACCGGTTCTCATCCGATCACCGAAGTCAAGCAGCGTCGGGCCTGGTAAGTACTTGGATGGTTGACTGCCTGGGAACACCAGGTACTGTTGGCAACCTTTTTTTTGTTTTGGTTGATAATGAACTTTTTGTAATTTGAAACCAATCAATCATCCACAGCTTCTGCAGAATCACCTCTCTTATAGCTATAAGCAAATAATATATGTAAAAAAATGTATATTAGTATATATGAATATCTGGGAAGCCGATGTTTTTTTTTTAGTTTCTTATCATGCTTGTTTGAAGGGTGCAGTCGTATTACAGCCGGCCGCCATAATTGCGGTGGATAGCGGTGCCTGGATCCGCCGTGTCTCTCTCCGTAGGTCCGGCGTTGGTAGTTTTCAGCGAGAATACGAGTCTGCGTTATTATGGGGTGTATATTTTGTTCAAAACCCTTTCACTGCACTAATTTTGAATCCCTATTGTGTAGCTTTAATGTTAACACATCTCTCGAAATTAGTTAGAGCACATTTTCTCACTATGATTACAATGAATTGTATCATTATTTTAGTACAAAAACGTATGTTCCTTCAACACATTCTTGGCATTGCCCACGAAACGTAGGATGTCCCGACTCGTCTCGAAAGCTAGAAGGTGGCCTATATGTAACTTACCGAAAGCAGTGCATTTCCCCAGCGGACATACCGCGTTAAATATACCGGTTTTCGTCCCAAAAAAGAAACCAAGCAGCGACGGATCTGGAAAGTACTAGGATGTGTGACAGCCAGGGAGCACCAAGTACTGTTAGCAACCTTTTTGCTTTTGTAATGGTGATAATGACCTTTTTTGTAACTTGAAGTCAATAAATCACAAACATTTCTTGCAGAATCGCTTCCCGAAGAGCCGGCGTTGGTAGTTTTTGTGCGAGGATACGTTCCTGAAATATTATTTGATGTATTTTTGGGCGTTTTTGTTTAAAATCTAAACCCTGCAGAAAATTTTCTTCTCTGTCTTTTAGCTTTTATGTTAACACATTTCTCGAAGGTTGTTAGAGCACATTTTCTCACTATGATTACAATGAAATGTATCATTATTTTGTGTAGTAACAATTATGTTTCACCTACACATTCTTGGCAGTGCACACAAAATGAGACATAACCCGTCTCGTCTCGAAAACTAGACGGTGGAGTATATCTATCTTACCGAATGCAGTACCTTTCGCCAACGGTCATACCGCGCTGAATATACCGGTTCTCGTCCGATCACCGAAGTCAAGCAGCGTCGGGCCTGGTAAGTACTTGGATGGGTGACCGCCTGGGAACAACAGGTACTGTTGGCAACCTTTTCTTTAATGCTGATAATGACCTTTTTTGAAACATGAATTCAATCAATCACCCACAGTTTTTGAGGAATCGCTCCCCGAAGAGCCGACGTTGGTAATGTTTCTGCGAGGATACCTTCCTGCCATATTATGTGATGTATTTTATGTGCGTTTTTTGTTTAAAAACCAAACACTTCACAAAATTTCCTTCTCTGTCTTTTAGCTTTAATGTTAACACATCTCTCGAAGGTTGTTAAAGCACATTTTCTCACTATGATTACAATGAAATGTATCATTAATAGTAACAATTATGTTTCATCTACACATTCTTGGCAGTCCACACTAAACGAGACATAACCCGTCTCGTCTCGAAAACTAGACGGTGGAGTAAATCTAACTTACCCAAAGCAGTACCTTTCGCCAACGGTCATACCGCGCTGAATATACCGGTTCTCGTCCGATCACCGAAGTCAAGCAGTGTCGGGCCTGGTAAGTACTTGGATGGGTGACTGCCCGGGAACACCAGGTACTGTTGGCAACCTTTTTCTTTGTTTTGGTTAACAGTGACATTTTTGTAATTTGAAACCAATCAATCATCCACAGTTTCTGCAGAATCACATCTTTTATAGCTGCAAGAATATAATATATGAAAAAATGTATATTAGTATATATGAATATCTGGGAAGCCGATGTTTTATTTAATTTCTTATCATGCTGGGTTGCAGGGTGCTGTCGTATTACATCCCGCCGCCATAATTGCCGTGGATAGCGGTGCCTGGATCCGCCGTGACTCTCTCCGTAGGCCCGGCGTTGGTAGTTTTCGGCGAGAATATGAGTCTGCGTTATTATTATGTGTATATTTTGTTCAAAACCCTTTCACTGCACTAAATTTTAATCTCTATCTTGTAGCTTTAATGTTAACACATCTCTCGAAGGTTGTTAAAGCACATTTTCTCACTATGATTACAATGAAATGTATCATTCTTTTGTGTAGTAACAATTATGTTTCACCTACACATTCTTGGCAGTGCACACAAAATGAGACATAACCCGTCTCGTCTCGAAAACTAGACGGTGGAGTATATCTATCTTACCGAATGCAGTACCTTTCGCCAACGGTCATACCGCGCTGAATATACCGGTTCTCGTCCGATCACCGAAGTCAAGCAGCGTCGGGACTAGTAAGTACTTGGATGGGTGACCGCCTGGAAACACCAGGTACTGTTTTGCAACCTTTTCTTTAATGCTGATAATGACCTTTTTTGAAACTTGAAGTCAATCAATCACCCACAGTTTTTGATAAATCGCTCCCCGAAGAGCCGACGTTGGTAGTTTTTCTGCGAGGATACCTTCCTGCCATATTATGTGATGTATTTTATGTGCGTTTTTTGTTTAAAAACCAAACACTTCACAAAATTTCCTTCTCTGTCTTTTAGCTTTAATGTTAACACATCTCTCGAAGGTTGTTAAAGCACATTTTCTCACTATGATTACAATGAAATGTATCATTAATAGTAACAATTATGTTTCATCTACACATTCTTGGCAGTCCACACTAAACGAGACATAACCCGTCTCGTCTCGAAAACTAGACGGTGGAGTATATATATCTTACTGAAAGCAGTACCTTTCGCCAACGGTCATACCGCGCTGAATATACCGGTTCTCGTCCGATCACCGAAGTCAAGCAGCGTCGAGCCTGGTAAGTACTTGGATGGGTGACTGCCTGGGAACACCAGGTACTGTTGGCAACGTTTCTTTGTTTTGGTTGATAATGACCTTTTTGTAATTTGAAACCAATCAATCATCCACAGCTTCTGCAGAATCACCTCTTTTAAAGCTGTAAGCAAATAATATATGTAAAAAATGTATATTAGTATATATGAATATCTGGGAAGCCGATGTTTTTTTTAGTTTCTTATCAAGCTGGTTTGAAGGGTGCAGTCGTATTACAGCCGGCCGCCATAATTGCGGTGGATAGCGGTGCCTGGATCCGCCGTGTCTCTCTCCGTAGGTCCGGCGTTGGTAGTTTTCGGCGAGAATACGAGTCTGCGTTATTATGGGGTGTATATTTTGTTCAAAACCCTTTCACTGCACTAAATTTGAATCCCTATCTTGTAGCTTTAATGTTAACACATCTCTCGAAGTTTGTTAGAGCATATTTTCTCACTATGATTACAATGAATTGTATCATTATTTTAGTACAAAAACGTATGTTTCTTCAACACATTCTTGGCATTGCCCACGAAACGTAGAATGTCCCGACTCGTCTCGAAAGCTAGAAGGTTGCCTATATGTAACTTACCGAAAGCAGTGCATTTCGCCAGCGGACATACCGCTTTAAATATACCGGTTTTCGTCAAAAAACAGAAGTCAAGCAGCGATGGATCTGGTAAGTACTTGGATGGTTGACAGCCTGAGAGCACCATTTACTGTTAGCAACATTTTTGCTTTTTCAATGGTGATAATGACTTTTTTGTAACTTGAAGTCAATGAATCACAAACATTTTTTGCAGAATCGCTTCCCGAAGAGACGGCGTTGGTAGTTTTTCTGCGAGGATACGTTCCTGCCATATTATTTGATGTATTTTTGGGCGTTTCTGTTTAAAATCCCAACCCTGCGCAAAATTTCCTTCTCTGTCTTTTAGCTTTAATGTTAACACATCTCTAGAAAGTTGATAAAGCACATTTTCTCACTATGATTACAATGAAATGTATCATTAATAGTAATAATTATGTTTCATCTACACATTCTTGGCAGTCCACACAAAACGGGACATAATACGTCTCGTCTCGAAAACTAGACGGTGGAGTATATCTATCTTACCGAAAGCAGTACCTTTCGCCAACGGTCATACCGCGCTGAATATACCGGTTCTCATCCGATCACCGAAGTCAAGCAGCGTCGGGCCTGGTAAGTACTTGGATGGTTGACTGCCTGGGAACACCAGGTACTGTTGGCAACCTTTTTTTTGTTTTGGTTGATAATGAACTTTTTGTAATTTGAAACCAATCAATCATCCACAGCTTCTGCAGAATCACCTCTCTTATAGCTATAAGCAAATAATATATGTAAAAAAATGTATATTAGTATATATGAATATCTGGGAAGCCGATGTTTTTTTTTTAGTTTCTTATCATGCTTGTTTGAAGGGTGCAGTCGTATTACAGCCGGCCGCCATAATTGCGGTGGATAGCGGTGCCTGGATCCGCCGTGTCTCTCTCCGTAGGTCCGGCGTTGGTAGTTTTCAGCGAGAATACGAGTCTGCGTTATTATGGGGTGTATATTTTGTTCAAAACCCTTTCACTGCACTAATTTTGAATCCCTATTGTGTAGCTTTAATGTTAACACATCTCTCGAAATTAGTTAGAGCACATTTTCTCACTATGATTACAATGAATTGTATCATTATTTTAGTACAAAAACGTATGTTCCTTCAACACATTCTTGGCATTGCCCACGAAACGTAGGATGTCCCGACTCGTCTCGAAAGCTAGAAGGTGGCCTATATGTAACTTACCGAAAGCAGTGCATTTCCCCAGCGGACATACCGCGTTAAATATACCGGTTTTCGTCCCAAAAAAGAAACCAAGCAGCGACGGATCTGGAAAGTACTAGGATGTGTGACAGCCAGGGAGCACCAAGTACTGTTAGCAACCTTTTTGCTTTTGTAATGGTGATAATGACCTTTTTTGTAACTTGAAGTCAATAAATCACAAACATTTCTTGCAGAATCGCTTCCCGAAGAGCCGGCGTTGGTAGTTTTTGTGCGAGGATACGTTCCTGAAATATTATTTGATGTATTTTTGGGCGTTTTTGTTTAAAATCTAAACCCTGCAGAAAATTTTCTTCTCTGTCTTTTAGCTTTTATGTTAACACATTTCTCGAAGGTTGTTAGAGCACATTTTCTCACTATGATTACAATGAAATGTATCATTATTTTGTGTAGTAACAATTATGTTTCACCTACACATTCTTGGCAGTGCACACAAAATGAGACATAACCCGTCTCGTCTCGAAAACTAGACGGTGGAGTATATCTATCTTACCGAATGCAGTACCTTTCGCCAACGGTCATACCGCGCTGAATATACCGGTTCTCGTCCGATCACCGAAGTCAAGCAGCGTCGGGCCTGGTAAGTACTTGGATGGGTGACCGCCTGGGAACAACAGGTACTGTTGGCAACCTTTTCTTTAATGCTGATAATGACCTTTTTTGAAACATGAATTCAATCAATCACCCACAGTTTTTGAGGAATCGCTCCCCGAAGAGCCGACGTTGGTAATGTTTCTGCGAGGATACCTTCCTGCCATATTATGTGATGTATTTTATGTGCGTTTTTTGTTTAAAAACCAAACACTTCACAAAATTTCCTTCTCTGTCTTTTAGCTTTAATGTTAACACATCTCTCGAAGGTTGTTAAAGCACATTTTCTCACTATGATTACAATGAAATGTATCATTAATAGTAACAATTATGTTTCATCTACACATTCTTGGCAGTCCACACTAAACGAGACATAACCCGTCTCGTCTCGAAAACTAGACGGTGGAGTAAATCTAACTTACCCAAAGCAGTACCTTTCGCCAACGGTCATACCGCGCTGAATATACCGGTTCTCGTCCGATCACCGAAGTCAAGCAGTGTCGGGCCTGGTAAGTACTTGGATGGGTGACTGCCCGGGAACACCAGGTACTGTTGGCAACCTTTTTCTTTGTTTTGGTTAACAGTGACATTTTTGTAATTTGAAACCAATCAATCATCCACAGTTTCTGCAGAATCACATCTTTTATAGCTGCAAGAATATAATATATGAAAAAATGTATATTAGTATATATGAATATCTGGGAAGCCGATGTTTTATTTAATTTCTTATCATGCTGGGTTGCAGGGTGCTGTCGTATTACATCCCGCCGCCATAATTGCCGTGGATAGCGGTGCCTGGATCCGCCGTGACTCTCTCCGTAGGCCCGGCGTTGGTAGTTTTCGGCGAGAATATGAGTCTGCGTTATTATTATGTGTATATTTTGTTCAAAACCCTTTCACTGCACTAAATTTTAATCTCTATCTTGTAGCTTTAATGTTAACACATCTCTCGAAGGTTGTTAAAGCACATTTTCTCACTATGATTACAATGAAATGTATCATTCTTTTGTGTAGTAACAATTATGTTTCACCTACACATTCTTGGCAGTGCACACAAAATGAGACATAACCCGTCTCGTCTCGAAAACTAGACGGTGGAGTATATCTATCTTACCGAATGCAGTACCTTTCGCCAACGGTCATACCGCGCTGAATATACCGGTTCTCGTCCGATCACCGAAGTCAAGCAGCGTCGGGACTAGTAAGTACTTGGATGGGTGACCGCCTGGAAACACCAGGTACTGTTTTGCAACCTTTTCTTTAATGCTGATAATGACCTTTTTTGAAACTTGAAGTCAATCAATCACCCACAGTTTTTGATAAATCGCTCCCCGAAGAGCCGACGTTGGTAGTTTTTCTGCGAGGATACCTTCCTGCCATATTATGTGATGTATTTTATGTGCGTTTTTTGTTTAAAAACCAAACACTTCACAAAATTTCCTTCTCTGTCTTTTAGCTTTAATGTTAACACATCTCTCGAAGGTTGTTAAAGCACATTTTCTCACTATGATTACAATGAAATGTATCATTAATAGTAACAATTATGTTTCATCTACACATTCTTGGCAGTCCACACTAAACGAGACATAACCCGTCTCGTCTCGAAAACTAGACGGTGGAGTATATATATCTTACTGAAAGCAGTACCTTTCGCCAACGGTCATACCGCGCTGAATATACCGGTTCTCGTCCGATCACCGAAGTCAAGCAGCGTCGAGCCTGGTAAGTACTTGGATGGGTGACTGCCTGGGAACACCAGGTACTGTTGGCAACGTTTCTTTGTTTTGGTTGATAATGACCTTTTTGTAATTTGAAACCAATCAATCATCCACAGCTTCTGCAGAATCACCTCTTTTAAAGCTGTAAGCAAATAATATATGTAAAAAATGTATATTAGTATATATGAATATCTGGGAAGCCGATGTTTTTTTTAGTTTCTTATCAAGCTGGTTTGAAGGGTGCAGTCGTATTACAGCCGGCCGCCATAATTGCGGTGGATAGCGGTGCCTGGATCCGCCGTGTCTCTCTCCGTAGGTCCGGCGTTGGTAGTTTTCGGCGAGAATACGAGTCTGCGTTATTATGGGGTGTATATTTTGTTCAAAACCCTTTCACTGCACTAAATTTGAATCCCTATCTTGTAGCTTTAATGTTAACACATCTGTCGAAGTTTGTTAGAGCATATTTTCTCACTATGATTACAATGAATTGTATCATTATTTTAGTACAAAAACGTATGTTTCTTCAACACATTCTTGGCATTGCCCACGAAACGTAGAATGTCCCGACTCGTCTCGAAAGCTAGAAGGTTGCCTATATGTAACTTACCGAAAGCAGTGCATTTCGCCAGCGGACATACCGCTTTAAATATACCGGTTTTCGTCAAAAAACAGAAGTCAAGCAGCGATGGATCTGGTAAGTACTTGGATGGTTGACAGCCTGAGAGCACCATTTACTGTTAGCAACATTTTTGCTTTTTCAATGGTGATAATGACTTTTTTGTAACTTGAAGTCAATGAATCACAAACATTTTTTGCAGAATCGCTTCCCGAAGAGACGGCGTTGGTAGTTTTTCTGCGAGGATACGTTCCTGCCATATTATTTGATGTATTTTTGGGCGTTTCTGTTTAAAATCCCAACCCTGCGCAAAATTTCCTTCTCTGTCTTTTAGCTTTAATGTTAACACATCTCTAGAAAGTTGATAAAGCACATTTTCTCACTATGATTACAATGAAATGTATCATTAATAGTAACAATTATGTTTCATCTACACATTCTTGGCAGTCCACACAAAACGGGACATAATACGTCTCGTCTCGAAAACTAGACGGTGGAGTATATCTATCTTACCGAAAGCAGTACCTTTCGCCAACGGTCATACCGCGCTGAATATACCGGTTCTCATCCGATCACCGAAGTCAAGCAGCGTCGGGCCTGGTAAGTACTTGGATGGTTGACTGCCTGGGAACACCAGGTACTGTTGGCAACCTTTTTTTTGTTTTGGTTGATAATGAACTTTTTGTAATTTGAAACCAATCAATCATCCACAGCTTCTGCAGAATCACCTCTCTTATAGCTATAAGCAAATAATATATGTAAAAAAATGTATATTAGTATATATGAATATCTGGGAAGCCGATGTTTTTTTTTAGTTTCTTATCATGCTTGTTTGAAGGGTGCAGTCGTATTACAGCCGGCCGCCATAATTGCGGTGGATAGCGGTGCCTGGATCCGCCGTGTCTCTCTCCGTAGGTCCGGCGTTGGTAGTTTTCAGCGAGAATACGAGTCTGCGTTATTATGGGGTGTATATTTTGTTCAAAACCCTTTCACTGCACTAATTTTGAATCCCTATTGTGTAGCTTTAATGTTAACACATCTCTCGAAATTAGTTAGAGCACATTTTCTCACTATGATTACAATGAATTGTATCATTATTTTAGTACAAAAACGTATGTTCCTTCAACACATTCTTGGCATTGCCCACGAAACGTAGGATGTCCCGACTCGTCTCGAAAGCTAGAAGGTGGCCTATATGTAACTTACCGAAAGCAGTGCATTTCCCCAGCGGACATACCGCGTTAAATATACCGGTTTTCGTCCCAAAAAAGAAACCAAGCAGCGACGGATCTGGAAAGTACTAGGATGTGTGACAGCCAGGGAGCACCAAGTACTGTTAGCAACCTTTTTGCTTTTGTAATGGTGATAATGACCTTTTTTGTAACTTGAAGTCAATAAATCACAAACATTTCTTGCAGAATCGCTTCCCGAAGAGCCGGCGTTGGTAGTTTTTGTGCGAGGATACGTTCCTGAAATATTATTTGATGTATTTTTGGGCGTTTTTGTTTAAAATCTAAACCCTGCAGAAAATTTTCTTCTCTGTCTTTTAGCTTTTATGTTAACACATTTCTCGAAGGTTGTTAGAGCACATTTTCTCACTATGATTACAATGAAATGTATCATTATTTTGTGTAGTAACAATTATGTTTCACCTACACATTCTTGGCAGTGCACACAAAATGAGACATAACCCGTCTCGTCTCGAAAACTAGACGGTGGAGTATATCTATCTTACCGAATGCAGTACCTTTCGCCAACGGTCATACCGCGCTGAATATACCGGTTCTCGTCCGATCACCGAAGTCAAGCAGCGTCGGGCCTGGTAAGTACTTGGATGGGTGACCGCCTGGGAACAACAGGTACTGTTGGCAACCTTTTCTTTAATGCTGATAGTGACCTTTTTTGAAACATGAATTCAATCAATCACCCACAGTTTTTGAGGAATCGCTCCCCGAAGAGCCGACGTTGGTAATGTTTCTGCGAGGATACCTTCCTGCCATATTATGTGATGTATTTTATGTGCGTTTTTTGTTTAAAAACCAAACACTTCACAAAATTTCCTTCTCTGTCTTTTAGCTTTAATGTTAACACATCTCTCGAAGGTTGTTAAAGCACATTTTCTCACTATGATTACAATGAAATGTATCATTAATAGTAACAATTATGTTTCATCTACACATTCTTGGCAGTCCACACTAAACGAGACATAACCCGTCTCGTCTCGAAAACTAAACGTTGGAGTATATCTATCTTACCGAGAGCAGTACCTTTCGCCAACGGTCATACCGCGCTGAATATACCGGTTCTCGTCCGATCACCGAAGTCAAGCAGCGTCGGGCCTGGGGCCTAAGTCTTGAACTGTCAACACGTTAAGGTCTAACGAGTTCGTGACGTTTTTGTCAAGAAAGGCTAACGAATGCCATTTAGTGCAGTCTCCACTCTTCGTTAACGAATACGGTTACGGACGCGCTAACAGAAAACGAGTGGAACCTACTCACAAGCCAGGCACCTACCGAGTTCGTTCACGGCTGCAGATTTTCAAGATGGACACTATCAGCTGTTGCGGAGGATGGTTTTGAAGAAAGAAGAATTGCAAGCCCACTTCGTTTCAGTCGTATTTCGAGTAAGTACGTCATGTTAGTATGTTATTAATATTATTTGTGTATGAACATAAGGGCAATTGGAACAAATCTGGGGGAGAGTAAAATACGTATGTATTGTGAATTGTTGCTACGATGTACCTAAAGAATTAAATACTTCGTGCCATTTTCCTTCTTATTGTTAATTACATTGTTCCACGTACTTTGTAAGAATTAGAGCTGATATTTTTGCAACATTCCTTAAGCTTAGCAATCGCGAAATAAAATACTATTGCAAAATATATTTTGATACACCTGGGAAATGTATGCCAACATTCCACCCACGTCACATCAAAATGTAAAATAACGATGCCGCACAAAATAAGAACAATTAATTTTCTGCAACATATTGTCCTGTTGCAACCAGTAAATGAAATTACAGTACTATAAAATACTTCAATTAGGCACCACTACCATATGTTATATATAGGGGGGAAAATGGTACGCATGATTTATACAGTACGTGAACTGATGATAAAGATTTTAAAGGAAATTTTGACACTATGTTTTAAGTTGTATTAATTGCAGGTCGAGTGTACTAAATTACGCACTCCCTCGAATTTCCAGGAAAAATTCCCCATGGAAAGATTAACTGTTGTTAAGACTATATCAGAAGCTTGGGGGCATAGAAACGTATATTTACAGAGTTACGGACATTAGAATTTATCCCAAATCTATTTTTTTATCACGACGGGAATGTAAAATTATCTTTTTTTTATTGTAATCACAAAATCAAACCTAAACGCCTAAGCACCAGTAAAAGTGAAAGTACTCCATTCGGTTGCCCAGACACTGGTGAGAGAAAACCTTTTTTTGTGACAAAAATGTCATTAGTAATGTATATATATGTGTGTGTGTGTGTGTGTGCATGGGAGGGGGTACTTGGTATACTGTATTCATAACCATCAATTGAAAAGGGGAAAATATTATTTTCTGTATGAAACCATCAACAGAATGCACTCAGTTTAACTACCTTATGTCATGTGTTGATAGTGGGTAGCATGAATTTATTTTAAGCATGAAAATCTTTGAGTCAGTGGGAACTGTTTGATAGAAGTTTCCTTGTAAGAGAATTTATATTTATTTTTTCTGAAATAATTTTATAGGTGCTAGAAGCTCTCATTTTCACAGCATGGAGGTACCAGCCAGATGGTTATAGGTCATCAGCCGGTGTATAGAGCAAGTGTGCAGTGCTGTGGTGGTTTATTGCTCCTCACAATGGATGAAGTTCCCAATGATACAAGCAGATCAGCTGGATGTTAAAAGGAGGTAAGATAGTGTAAGTTATTTTTGTTTAATTATAATAACACCTATTGACATCCATCATGTGGTGGGTTTTAGACAGCTTCTACAATAAAATGTAATAAAACATAAATACTGAAATGAGTGGCTGACTGGCCATGTAGGTAGGTATATTGTGCAAGTGAACATGCTAGTTTATTTTCAATACTATCCACATAGTTCTGGATTAGCAAACAAATTTGTATCACTTTTTATCTCTTATTCCTATTTGCATGGACAATACAATACAATTATAATTGTTAAGACAAACCAAATCAAAGGTGCTCATGGCAATAACAGTTCCAGAGTGATATTCTTTTAATATTTTATTATTTTTTATTGGAACACAGTAAAAGGTGAATTTGTGGGGTTTTCAAAACAGTTGCTATTTTCAAATAAATCAGAAGTAAACAACTGAGTAATGTGTAACATCAGATGGATGGGATTTCTCATTCAGAATAACATGAATATATATATATATATATTTTAAAAAATCATTAACTTTGTGCAGTATCTTATTATGATCAATACCTCAACTTGTTAACCCAATTATTTGTGCAAAAGTTACAGTACTTTTCCTCTTTTGCAGATAGCCGATTAAAATGAAAATATTGTGACTACTCTCTGTATCCAGGGTGGACACATGAAGAATTCCAACATCAGATACTTTTGTCAATATAAGAATAAGGCAGGTACAGGGAACACTTGGCTGTTAGGTATGTAGATGTTCTAAGTCTGGAATAATTATTGTTAATAATTTTTCCATGAAGTATTTAAATTGCACTCATCTCATATATGAACTGCATTATTAAAGATGTGAAGTACTATGTTTATTACCATTACTGTATTATGAATACATGTGCAGTGTTGTTTCATAATTATCTATATTCTACAATAAGTCTAGTATTCTCTTCTCTCACCTTTTTATTATTACAAAATGTGCATTATCTGTAAATTTTAAACTTAAATATTTCTGAGTTCTTCAAATGTTATCAAAACGTTTTATTCTTAGATACAAGTAGTAATAATAATAATAAGAAGAAACCCTACCAGTATACAACAAGACCATGCTAGGGACAATTTTATGTGGAAGCATTTTTATTAATAGAAATGTTACGTGAATGTTTCATAAAATCATATAACTAGTTTTATTCCAGACAATACTTTACATGGAAGCCTTCACATAACATTCACAGTTAGCATAATCTATAATGTTTGCCACACAATGAGCATGTGATTAAATATGATACATGTTTAATTTGAATATGAATAACAAGATTATTGAAATGTAATAGAATTTGTAGAATGTAAATTGATGATGATCAATTTATCTAACCTCATTTGTTGTGAGCAAGTTTAAAAAACACCTAGGAGTCATAACACAT
Organism: Lepisma saccharinum; assembly: GCF_977018435.1. Taxonomy (NCBI): domain Eukaryota; kingdom Metazoa; phylum Arthropoda; class Insecta; order Zygentoma; family Lepismatidae; genus Lepisma; species Lepisma saccharinum. The sequence continues at coordinate 43,761,133 of NC_139239.1, read as the reverse complement.
TAGCCCCGTCTAGTTGACTGCACTTTTTGACTCTTTGCACTGAAGTGTCTAGTTGGTTGCACGGTGCAACACTGAGTTGTCTAGTTTGTTGATTTGGAGTCAAGTAGTGTATTTGGTGTCTGCACCATCTGCACTACCTTTCGGACTGGTGTATGGTCACGTGGCGTTTGCTAACTAATCAAATGACCATTCAAAGCAGCAGACAGGCATTTGTTGAATCTTCTTAACTGGAACACTGCTTTCCGTCAGTTGATTGAACGTGATTTCCTTGCACTACTCTTGACACTGGATACACCTGCACTGCACAGAGTGTAAAAAAGTGCAGGAACTAGATGAGGCTATTACATGTTCATTTGTTCAACATTCCATTTGCTATGGAAATAGAGCTTTTGTGGAACACTTGCGTATTTTTAAGAAGTCAAACATTGACATTGCGATTTGAACAAAAGTACTTAAAATTTCTATAAATGTGGCACTTTAGAGGATTGCCAAATTTAACATACAGTTTCTTCATAAGAGACTGGGGGAACCATCACCGGATATGTGCACTTTAGATGTTTTGAAGTAAAGGAATAGATTATAGAAGTGCTCATAAGTTAATACTTGAATTCCTGCTGATCCTTTAAAATCTTTTAAGTGAAGTTACTTTCAATTGTTATTGGGATATTTATTATCTACAGTGGAAACTCAGGACAGGCCTTTCTTTATCTTTGCAGGTAACAGTGGGTATCCAGAGTACCATGGGTCATGACACCAATAGATGGTGCTGGTAAAAACACTCCTGAGGTGCATAGCTGTCTAATGAAATGGACCATTGGCATCCTAAAACAAAAATGGAGGTGTCTTTTAAAGAACATGGTGCTTCACTATCGCCCTCCTATGGCAAAAAAAAGATGGAGGGATGGAAGAAAATTCAGTTTTCCCATCCACTGTCAACTCTGCATGTGTGTGTGAATCTTCAGATGTGCTTTAATGTTATTAAGTTTGTGTGAAATAGGTTTTCTGTGACATTCTTTTTGAAATATAACATTGTAACGGTACACCAGAACTTTATTTCAATATTGTTAGCAGTGCCAATTCCTCACTTCTTTCATTTAATTATTGAATACTTTAAATGGTTCACTTATTTATTTTTACTACCTGCTGGAAAGTTTTTTTGAAGATTGGGACTCAACCAACAGAAAACTAAATATCTGCTTGAGCAAGAATTTTCAGATATTTTTTCAGTAAAATGCACATCAGCCATTTCATATGGCTTGGATGGCTGTTACCTTAAAATATATTTCTTTAAAGAAAGGAGATTTATATTTTCATATGCAAGATGAAACATGAAAAGGTTTATTTTATTCTGTTTAAAGCTTCCCCTTTGCAACAGTTTTTAAGCCTTGTTTGTCGTTATGAAATATCAATGTACTTCATTGCCTTAGTTACTTTTGCCATAAAGTAGTGTGTTGTTGTAGAAGATTGTTATTGCAAGAGCTGTAACACAACACACAAAAGGGTTTTCCTAAAGTTTTAAAAAGCTGATATTACATGCAAAGTTCCCATGTAGTCAGTTTTTTTTTAACTATGCCTTTTCTGTGTACAAAAGGTCTGCATCAGTGTATATCTGATTTCATGAATCATGAATACATGTTTCATAATGTACACAATCACCTCCCACTTGATTTAGAAAAGTTTCATTGCAAATATATTTTTCAGTGCTGTTCTATCTGAAATTGGTTTACTTTACTCATTTGCTCACTGACAGTTCAAGCCTCTTCATTGGTGTATTGGAAATGTTGCATGTTGCCATCTTGTAATCAAGGGATTCCTTGTTCAATACTCAGCAGAGGCACTTAATGGTTCAGATATCACTTTAAACTGTAGCTTCTTTGTGCATAAAGACGACCTCATGTCATATGTTGCCGTGTGAGAACCAGAGGAACGTAACTCTAAAAAAGCCATGTTTGGAGTCAGATTCACCCATGTCCAGCTTTTCTCATTAATGGTAAAGAGGATTTAAGTATCTTCAAATTACTGACTTCTTTATATTCAGACATAATCACTCGTGAAAATTACATAAATTTAAGTTAGGTCCATCTGAGTCATTAATGGGAGGACTTCTTTGAACAGTCTCCCCATTAATAGATTAGTCAAATCTTAATTACCTCAACATCAAGGGGACTCCAGATTTCATTTTCAATCTCTTGAGATACTTTTTTTTATTATTATTTTTACCTTTTGATGCTATATTTCCATTTGCATACGGCATCCACAATAATTTTTGTTACATCATCTACTTCAAATGGTAGGGGTGCTTCCCCGATGGCATAGTTGTAACATATTTGCTTTGCAATCAAGGGGTTCCAAGTTTGAGAACCGGTGAGGCATAGTGGTTCGGATCCTACTTTAAACTGTAGGTCCAGTCCCAATTAGCCTATCTGTGCACAAAAGTGGACTTAAAACTCCACTCCACTCAAAGAGTAAGGGAAATCCTACACTAAGATTGTCATTATAATTCATAAATCTTTTCACATCACTGTCTCGGTACTATAACGACTGAAAATTACATTTCAGTGAATAAATAGTTTTGAGGAATTATAGTTGTTGTACCAATCATTAAATAGCATCTAGGAATGCAAGTGGCCGCGGTGGCTCAGTCGGTAACGCGTCTGACTACCATGCTCAAGGTCCCGGGTTCGATCCCCGGCCGGTTCAAATCCGGGAACTTTTCTAACGGTGGAAGCGGCCCCGGCGCCTACCCAGCGTCGAATAACATGGGTACCTGGGGGAAACCCTGGGGGGTAAAGGCGGTCAGGGGCGTGATGCTGATCACATCACCCCCACTCACGACCGGATCAAGAAAGTGTAGGGCGTTACCCCCACACCCCCTATACGCCTTCATGGCGTGGTGCTATGCACAGGGGAACACTTTACCTTTTTTTTTTACCTAGGAATGCAAAATTTACATGTTAGAGACATTATAATTGACTGAAAATTTATGAAAAACATGTCTTTGGTATTATGTGCCAATGCTCACAGAGTTTCCAAAAAAAAAAAACCTCTGTATTGCACTCCCATAATTTCCACAACTTGGATCTCTGTGTAAATTTACAATTCCAGTTCTGTAACTTCTTGGTTCTGTTAGGCATTAATAAGTTACAGCATACAATTTGTCATGCAATTACTGTGTTCTTCCTGCAATGGAGGTGCCATCTAGTTAAGCATATTCACAACTTGCCATAAGCTACTGCATATAACTAGCTAAGGATATTCACACCTCCAGAAATGTTAACTTGAATGGTAAGTAGATAGGTTGAGGTACACAATGAAGATTGTGTGGCTGTCATAAACTTCCAGAAGTAACAATTTTCATTTTTGACAAAGCACCTTTATGAAATCAGTAAGTATATTTTCAGATTTTTTTCCCCTTACAGGCCTCAGATTTTTGTCATGTTTTTATCCTAGCTTATTTCTCCACACCAAATTAAATTTCCTATCTTCTGTGAACACTATGATGATGCTGTCATTTGTCATGTAAATGCATAAAAAACTCAAGGCATATTTTTTAGCAAATTCATTGTATGACAGCATATTTTTGTCATTTTGAGGTATGTTTTCTGTACATTTCACTGAGGAAAATCACACCTGTATTGGTAATGCAAAGAAATTCTGTATACTTCCATCTCCATTCAATAAATTATGAATTAGTGAGGGGAGGATTTACCAGGAATATGCCATAAAAGAATTACATCAAAAGGTTGCTTTTGCACTTTAATCAACAATGGATAACTCTTGTATTTCCCAATGTTTGATGTGTTCCTTCGATTTTTCAATTTATTTTTTTTGTAAATAAAATTTAGAAAATTTAGGATAAAATGCATACATATTCCTACAATGCTCATAGAAAATCAGCCCTCATTCACAAACTCCCACAATTACCTACCGAAAATCAATATTCTGCCATTAATAGAGAAGTTGGTAACGGTTCCGAATGTTGAATGATATTCTTTTCTTTTTTCTTTCTTTTTCATTTTTGCAAATTTTATAGATGTATTAGAAAGTAGTTTGGAATACTGGAAACAATATGTGAAGGTAAGTTTGAAGCTTGGAGAAATTAATTAGCACTGTTAAATTCTACACAAAGTATTATTTACCCGAGATACTTCGATTTTTAAAGGAGCTTACACGAGTAGCTGTGATTTGCAGCAAATAATCATTCTTGGTTTCCGGTTATGTAAGACATGGAGTTTTAGCAGATTTTCATCAAGGTTCGAAGGGAGTTTTGTGCTTGAGACTGGATGTTTTGTTCACTTAGAGATATTGTTATAATGCTAAGAACCCTAAACCTGACTAACCCAACCTTACAACGAAAGTATTTAGGAATGTTTTATTAATTCTAAGAGCCTTAAATCTAACCTGCTTAAGCAAAACATTCATTTTAGGAATATGTGTGTATTTTTGCCCTTAAAATTTCGTAAAATATTATTTACCAAGAAAAACCGGTAAGAATTTACAATATAGAGAAAGTCTGTAATTTTGTTAATTTTCGGTATACTTATTAATTTTGGCCTCCTAATCACGAATCTGTTGAAAACCCGGGGGTCACGTCTAGAAATTGTACATTTTGATGAAACATTGTTCATTAGCCCCAAAAACCATCCACGGGCCTACAAACCATTGATGTTAGCCCCAAAAACCATCCACGGGTAGCCCCACGAACCATTCACACGAGGTTAGGTTAGGCCTGTTAGGTTAGGTTCCATTAGCACTCATTTCACCCCTAAATTCATCGAAAAAATATGGTTCGTACTAGAATTGAACATCATAAATCATTTTCTTGTAAAACAACGGTGTGGTTGGAAACAATGACATTTTCGTTCGTAAAACTACGCATGTACACCTATATATATAAAAAATCAATCTGCTTTTTTTCAAATTTCCAGACGTGACCCCCGGTTTTTACAACAGATTCGTCATTTGGAGGCCAAAATTAGTTAGTATACCGAAAATTAACAAAATTGGGGACTTCCTCTATATTGTAAATTCGCTCCGAAAAACCTAACCTTCAATATGTTGCAATATATATATACCCCCAAACAATCATGTAGGTATGTGTGGAAGGGAAAAATCGTTCTTCACACGAGATGCAGCAAGAAATCACTAAAACTATAAAGAATGTGTGGTAACGATGTGTTAATACAGATAAAAAATCGAGCGGTGTAAAAAATACCATTGCACCATTAATTTTGAATTAAACGATCGGAACTTGGACCGAGAAGTTACCACATATTTGAAACACCTCTTTTCATAATAAATTTGAAAGAAACAACCCTCCCTCTCCCTGCCTTCTATGCAATTAAGAAAACTACTATTACATCTTTAAAAAATATTGGGCTGGACATTCATAACATTGTACAACTTTTTTCTTTCTTTTTTAAGTCTTGACGTTATTAGCTAATTTGGTAAGTGCATAGGTTTGTTTTATTTTTTCTTCCGAAAAATCCTCATGGAGTGCCACTCACATACATGAATATTATCTATTCGAATAAACTCACTATTTATTTTTCCGTGCAGTTTTACATTTAAGATCAATTTCGACATTTGGGCAACTTCATAAGACAGTAAACAAACCACAATCGATTTTTAGGAAGATCGATCGATTCTTCACGACTCTCGATTTTAATTCTCGCCATCTGATTGGTTCTTTGGGTGTAGCCTCTACGACAAACTTGTTTTGAGTGCATCACAGACTATATTCTCAGTCGTTAGCGAGAACTCGTAAGCCATCGAAGTCGGCACTCGTTAACGACCAGTCAGGACTACGATTTTCTCTCCGATCACGAGTTGGAGTAATAACGAAATGGTCGTTTCCGTGCTCACGTATTGAGAGTCGGGACTAAGCACCCTGGTAAGTACTTGGATGGGTGACTGCCTGGGAACACCAGGTACTGTTGGCAACCTTTTTCTTTGTTTTGGTTAATAGTGAACTTTTTGTAATTTGAAACAAATCAATCATCCACAGTTTCTGCAGAATCACCTCCTTCATAGCAGTCAGAAAATAATATATGTAAAAAATGTATATTAGTATATATGAATATCTGGGAAGCCGATGTTTTTTTTAATTTCTTATCATTCTGGGTTGCAGGGTGCTGTCGTATTACATCTGGCCGCCATAATTGCGGTGGATAGGGGTGCCTGTATCCGCCTTGTCTCTCTCCGTTGGTCCTGCGTTGGTAGTTTTCGGCGAGAATACAAGTCTGCGTTATTATGGGGTGTATATTTTGTTCAAAACCCTTTCACTGCACTAAATTTGAATCTCTATCTTGTAGCTTTAATGTTAACACATCTCTCGAAGTTTGTTAGAGCACATTTTCTCACTATGATTGCAATGAATTGTATCATTATTTGTAGTACAAAAACGTATGTTTCTTCTACACATTCTTGGCATTGCCCACGAAACGTGAGATGTCCCGACTCGTCTCGAAAACTAGAAGGTGGCCTATATGTAACTTACCGAAAGCAGTGTCTTTCGCCAACGGACATACCGCGTTAAATATACCGGTTTTCGTCCCAAAACAGAAGTCAAGCAGCGACGTATGTGGTAAGTACTTGGATGGGTGACAGCCTGGGAGCACCAGGTACTGTGAGCAACCTTTTGCTTTTTTAATGGTGATAATGACTTTTTTGTAACTTGAAGTCAATCAATCACAAATATTTTTTGAAGAATCGCTTCCCAAACAGCCGCCGTTGGTAGTTTTTCGGCGAGGATACCTTCCTGCCATATTATTTGATGTATTTTTGGGCGTTTCTGTTTAACATCCCAACCCTGCACAAAATTTCCTTCTCTGTCTTTTAGCTTTAATGTTAACACATCTCTCGAAGAGTGTTAAAGCACATTTTCTCACTATGATTACAATCAAATGTATCAATATTTGGTGTAGTAACACTTACGTTTCATCTACAGTTTCTTGGCAGTGCACACAAAACGGGACATAATACGTCTCGTCTCGAAAACTAGACGGTGGAGTATATATATCTTACTGAAAGCAGTACCTTTCGCCAACGGTCATACCGCGCTGAATATATCGGTTCTCGTCCGATCACCGAAGTCAAGCAGCGTCGAGCCTGGTAAGTACTTGGATGGGTGACCGCCTGGGAACGCCAGGTGCTGTTGGCAACCTTTTTTTTGTTTTGGTTGATAATGACCTTTTTGTAATTTGAAACCAATCAATCATCCACAGTTTCTGCAGAATCACCTCTTTTATAGCTGTAAGCAAATAATATATGTAAAAAATGTATATTAGTATATATGAAGTCCTCCTCCGTAGTCGAGCGGGTTAAGGCGTTCACTCGTCTTGAGATCGTTCGCTGTGGGACGGCGTAGGTTCGAATCCGGCTCTGGTCGGAATTTATTCGGCCTACGTATAGGGCCGGTGGCAACCCACCATCGTGAGGAAATTGGGGAGCTCCGAATGAGTGATCGTAATCCGGTCGAGACGACCTACTATAACGGCTGGGGATACGTCGGGCTGACCCCCCGACTATTCCAATACTGGTTGAAGATCTCCACGTTTAGAGGTGACGAGAGAAAGTGTGGGAGGGAGACCGGCAGTCGGTAGGTATGCCCAGGCCCTTCATGGGCTGTTGCGCAAAGGATTATTATTAGTATATATGAATATCTGGGAAGCCGATGTTTTTTTTTTAGTTTCTTATCATGCTGGTTTGAAGGGTGCAGTCGTATTACAGCCGGCCGCCATAATTGCGGTGGATAGCGGTGCCTGGATCCGACGTGTCTCTCTCCGTAGGTCCGGCGTTGGTAGTTTTCGGCGAGTATACGAGTCTGCGTTATTATGGGGTGTATATTTTGTTCAAAAACCTTTCACAGCACTAAATTCGAATCTCTATCTTGTATCTTTAATGTTAACACATCTCTCGAAGTTTGTTAGAGCACATTTTCTCACTATGATTACAATGAATTGTATCATTATTTGTAGTACAAAAACGTATGTTTATTCTACAAATTCTTGGCATTGCCTACGAAACGTGAGATGTCCCGACTCGTCTCGAAAACTAGAAGGTGGACTATATGTAACTTACCGAAAGCAGTGTCTTTCGCCAACGGACATACCGCGTTAAATATACCGGTTTTCGTCCCAAAACAGAAGTCAAGAAGCGACGGATCTGATAAGTACTTGGATGGGTGACCGCCTGGGAGTACCAGGTACTGTTAGCAACCTTTTGCTTTTTTAATGGTGATAATGACTTTTTGTAACTTGAAGTCAATCAATCACAAACATTTTTTGCAGAATCGCTTCCCGAAGAGCCGGCGTTGGTAGTTTTTGTGCGAGGATACGTTCCTGAAATATTATTTGATGTATTTTTGGGCCTTTCTGTTTAAAATCCCAACCCTGCACAAAATTTCCTTCTCTGTCTTTTAGCTTTAATGTTAACACATCTCTCGAAAGTTGATAAAGCACATTTTCTCACTATGATTACAATGAAATGTATCATTAATAGTAACAATTATGTTTCATCTACACATTCTTGGCAGTCCACACTAAACGAGACATAACCCGTCTCGTCTCGAAAACTAGACGTTGGAGTATATCTATCTTACCGAGAGCAGTACCTTTCGCCAACGGTCATACCGCGCTGAATATACCGGTTCTCGTCCGATCACCGAAGTCAAGCAGCGTCGGTCCTGGTAAGTACTTGGATGGGTGACTGCCCGGGAACACCAGGTACTGTTGGCAACCTTATTCTCTGTTTTGGTTAATAGTGACCTTTTTGTAATTTGAAACCAATCAATCATCCACATTTTCTGCAGAATCACCTCTTTCATAGCAGTCAGAAAATAATTTATGTAAAAAAATGTATGTTAGTATATATGAATATCTGGGAAGCCGATGTTTTTTTTAATTTCTTATCATTCTGGGTTGCAGGGTGCTGTCGTATTACATCTGGCCGCCATAATTGCGGTGGATAGCGGTTGCCTGGATCCGACGTGTCTCTCTCCGTAGGTCCTACGTTGGTAGTTTTCGGCGAGAATACGAGTCTGCGTTATTATGGGGTGTATATTTTGTTCAAAACCCTTTCACTGCACTAAATTTGAATCTCTATCTTGCAGCTTTAATGTTAACACATCTCTCGAAGTTTGTTAGAGCACATTTTCTCACTATGATTTCAATGAATTGTATCATTATTTGTAGTACAAAAACTTATGTTTCTTCTACACATTCTCGTCATTGCCCACGAAACGTAGGATGTCCCGACTCGTCTCGAAAGCTAGAAGGTTGCCTATATGTAACTTACCGAAAGCAGAGCCTTTCGCCAAAGGACATACCGCGTTAAATATACCGGTTTTCGTCCCTAAACAGAAGTCAAGCAGCGTCGGGCCTGGTAAGTACTTGGATGGGTGACTTCCTGGGAACACCAGGTACTGTTGGCAACCTTTTTCTTTGTTTGGGTTAATAGTGACCTTTTTGTAATTAGAAACCAATCAATCATCCACAGTTTCTGTAGAATCACCTCTTTTATAGCTGTAAGCAAATAATATATGTAAAAAATCATGCTGGCTTGGAGGGTGCTGTCGTATTACATCCGGCCGCCATAATTGCGGTGGATAGCGGTGCCTGGATCTGCCGTGTCTCTCTCCAAAGGTCCGGCGTTTGTAATTTTCGGCGAGAATACGAGTCTGCGTTATTTTGGGGTGTATATTTTGTGCAAAACCCTTTCACAGCACTAAATTTGAATCTCTATCTTGTATCTTTAATGTTAACACATCTCTCGAAGTTTGTTAGAGCACATTTTCTCACTATGATTACAATGAATTGTATCATTATTTGTAGTACAAAAACGTATGTTTATTCTACAGATACTTGGCATTGCCCACGAAACGTGAGAAGTCCCGACTCGTCTCGAAAACTAGAAGGTGGACTATATCTATTTTACCGAATGCTGTAGCTTTCGCCAACGGTCATACCGCGCTGAATATACCGGTTCTCGTCCGATCACCGAAGTCAAGCAGCTTCGGGCCTGGTAAGTACTTGGATGGGTGACCGCCTGGGAACACCATGTACTGTTGGCGACCTTTTTCTTAATGCTGGTATTGATCTTTTTTGAAACTTGAAATCAATCAATCACCCACAGTTTTTGCAGAATCGCTCCCCGAAGAGCCGGCGATGGTAGTTTTTCTGCGAGGATACGTTCCTGCCATATTATCGTATGTATTGTATGTGCGTTTTTTGTTTAAAAACCCAACCCTTCAAAAAATTTCCTTCTCTGTCTTTTAGCTTTAATGTTAACACATCTCTCGAAGGTTGTTAGAGCACATTTTCCCAATATGATTACAATGAATTGTATCATTATTTGTAGTACAAAAACGTATGTTTATTCTACAAATTCTTGGCATTGCCCACGAAACGTGAGATGTCCCGACTCGCCTCGAAAACTAGACGGTGGCCTATATGTAACTTACCGAAAGCAGTGTCTTTCGCCAACGGACATACCGCGTTAAATATACCGGTTTTCGTCCCAAAACAGAAGTCAAGCAGCTAAGGATCTGGTAAGTACTTGGATTGGTGACAGCCTGGGAGCACCACGTACTGTTAGCAACCTTTTGCTTTTTTAATGGTGATAATGACTTCTTTGTAACTTGAAGTCAATCAATCACAAATATTTTTTGCAGAATCGCTTCCCGAAGAGCCGGCGTTGGTAGTTTTTCTGCGAGGATACGTTCCTGCCATATTATTTGATGTATTTTTGGGCGTTTTTGTTTAAAATCCCAACCCTGCGCAAAATTTCCTTCTCTGTCTTTTAGCTTTAATGTTAACACATCTCTCGAAAGTTGATAAAGCACATTTTCTCACTATGATTACAATGAAATGTATCATTAATAGTAACAATTATGTTTCATCTACACATTCTTGGCAGTGCACACAAAACGGGACATAATACGTCTCGTGTCGAAAACTAGACGGTGGAGTATATCTATCTTACCGAAAGCAAAACCCCTCGCCAACGGTCATACCCCGCTGAATATACCGGTTCTCGTCCGATCACCGAAGTCAAGCAGCGTCGGGCCTGGTAAGTACTTGGATGGGTGACTGCCTTTGAACACCAGGTACTGTTGGCAACCTTTTTTTTGTTTTGGTTAATAGTGACCTTTTTGTAATTTGAAACCAATCAATCATCCACAGTTTCTGCAGAATCACCTCTTTTATAGCTGTAAGCAAATAATATATGTAAAAAATGTATATTAGTATATATGAATATCTGGGAAGCCGATGTTTTTTTTTTAGTTTCTTATCATGCTGGTTTGAAGGGTGCAGTCGTATTACAGCCGGCCGCCATAATTGCGGTGGATAGCGGTGCCTGGATCCGCCGTGTCTCTCTCCGTAGGTCCGGCGTTGATAGTTTTCGGCGAGAATATGAGTCTGCGTTATTATTATGTGTATATTTTGTTCAAAACCCTTTCACTGCACTAAATTTTAATCTCTATCTTGTAGCTTTAATGTTAACACATCTCTCGAAGTTTGTTAGAGCACATTTTCTCACTATGATTACAATGAATTGTATCATTATTTTAGTACAAAAACGTATGTTTCTTCAACAAATTCTTGGCATTGCCCACGAAACGTAGGATGTATCGACTCGTCTCGAAAGCTAGAAAGTGGCCTATATGTAACTTACCGAAAGCAGTGCATTTCGCCAGCGGACATACCGCGTTAAATATACCGATTTTCGTCCCAAAAAAGAAACCAAGCAGCGACGGATCTGGAAAGTACTTGGATGGGTGACAGCCAGGGAGCACCAGGTACTGTTAGCAACCTTTTTGCTTTTGTAATGGTGATAATGACCTTTTTTGTAACTTGAAGTACATAAATCACAAACATTTCTTGCAGAATCGCTTCCCGAAGAGCCGGCGTTGGTAGTTTTTGTGCGAGGATACGTTCCTGAAATATTATTTGATGTATTTTTGGGCGTTTCTGTTTAAAATCCCAACCCTGCTTAAAATTTCCTTCTCTGTCTTTTAGCTTTTATGTTAACACATCTCTCGAAGGTTGTTAAAGCACATTTTCTCACTATGATTAAAATGAAATGTATCATTAATAGTAACAATTATGTTTCATCTACACATTTTTGGAAGTGCACACTAAACGAGACATAACCCGTCTCGTCTCGAAAACTAGACGGTGGAGTATATCTATCTTACCGAGAGCAGTACCTTTCGCCAACGGTCATACCGCGCTGAATATACCGGTTCTCGTCCGATCACCGAAGTCAAGCAGTGTCGGGCCTGGTAAGTACTTGGATGGGTGACTGCCTGGGAACACCAGGTACTGTTGGCAACCTTTTTCTTTGTTTTGGTTAACAGTGACATTTTTGTAATTTGAAACCAATCAATCATCCACAGTTTCTGCAGAATCACATCTTTTATAGCTGCAAGAATATAATATATGAAAAAATGTATATTAGTATATATGAATATCTGGGAAGCCGATGTTTTATTTAATTTCTTATCATGCTGGGTTGCAGGGTGCTGTCGTATTACATCCCGCCGCCATAATTGCGGTGGATAGCGGTGCCTGGATCCGCCGTGACTCTCTCCGTAGGCCCGGCGTTGGTAGTTTTCGGCGAGAATATGAGTCTGCGTTATTATTATGTGTATATTTTGTTCAAAACCCTTTCACTGCACTAAATTTTAATCTCTATCTTGTAGCTTTAATGTTAACACATCTCTCGAAGGTTGTTAAAGCACATTTTCTCACTATGATTACAATGAAATGTATCATTCTTTTGTGTAGTAACAATTATGTTTCACCTACACATTCTTGGCAGTGCACACAAAATGAGACATAACCCGTCTCGTCTCGAAAACTAGACGGTGGAGTATATCTATCTTACCGAATGCAGTACTTTCGCCAACGGTCATACCGCGCTGAATATACCGGTTCTCGTCCGATCACCGAAGTCAAGCAGCGTCGGGACTAGTAAGTACTTGGATGGGTGACCGCCTGGAAACACCAGGTACTGTTTTGCAACCTTTTCTTTAATGCTGATAATGACCTTTTTTGAAACTTGAAGTCAATCAATCACCCACAGTTTTTGATAAATCGCTCCCCGAAGAGCCGACGTTGGTAGTTTTTCTGCGAGGATACCTTCCTGCCATATTATGTGATGTATTTTATGTGCGTTTTTTGTTTAAAAACCAAACACTTCACAAAATTTCCTTCTCTGTCTTTTAGCTTTAATGTTAACACATCTCTCGAAGGTTGTTAAAGCACATTTTCTCACTATGATTACAATGAAATGTATCATTAATAGTAACAATTATGTTTCATCTACACATTCTTGGCAGTCCACACTAAACGAGACATAACCCGTCTCGTCTCGAAAACTAGACGGTGGAGTATATCTATCTTACTGAAAGCAGTACCTTTCGCCAACGGTCATACCGCGCTGAATATACCGGTTCTCGTCCGATCACCGAAGTCAAGCAGCGTCGAGCCTGGTAAGTACTTGGATGGGTGACTGCCTGGGAACACCAGGTACTGTTGGCAACGTTTTTTTTGTTTTGGTTGATAATGACCTTTTTGTAATTTGAAACCAATCAATCATCCACAGCTTCTGCAGAATCACCTCTTTTAAAGCTGTAAGCAAATAATATATGTAAAACATGTATATTAGTATATATGAATATCTGGGAAGCCGATGTTTTTTTTAGTTTCTTATCAAGCTGGTTTGAAGGGTGCAGTCGTATTACAGCCGGCCGCCATAATTGCGGTGGATAGCGGTGAATGGATCCGCCGTGTCTCTCTCCGTAGGTCCGGCGTTGGTAGTTTTCGGCGAGAATACGAGTCTGCGTTATTATGGGGTGTATATTTTGTTCAAAACCCTTTCACTGCACTAAATTTGAAACCCTATCTTGTAGCTTTAATGTTAACACATCTCTCGAAGTTTGTTAGAGCACATTTTCTCACTATGATTACAATGAATTGTATCATTATTTTAGTACAAAAACGTATGTTTCTTCAACACATTCTTGGCATTGCCCACGAAACGTAGAATGTCCCGACTCGTCTCGAAAGCTAGAAGGTGGCCTATATGTAACTTACCGAAAGCAGTGCATTTCGCCAGCGGACATACCGCTTTAAATATACCGGTTTTCGTCAAAAAACAGAAACCAAGCATCGACGGATCTGGAAAGTAGTTGGATGGGTGACAGCCTGGGAGCACCAGGTACTGTTAGCAACCTTTTTGCTTTTGTAATGGTGAAAATGACCTTTTTTGTAACTTGAAGTCAATAAATCACAAACATTTCTTGCAGAATCGCTTCCCGAAGAGCCGGCGTTGATAGTTTTTGTGCGAGGATACGTTCCTGAAATATTATTTGATGTATTTTTGGGCGTTTCTGTTTAAAATCCTAACCCTGCACAAAATTTCCTTCTCTGTCTTTTAGCTTTAATGTTAACACATCTCTCGAAGGTGTTTAAAGCACATTTTCTCACTATGATTACAATGAAATGTATCATTAATAGTAACAATTATGTTTCATCTACACATTCTTGGCAGTCCACACTAAACGAGACATAACCCGTCTCGTCTCGAAAACTAGACGGTGGAGTATATCTATCTTACCGAAAGCAGTACCTTTCGCCAACGGTCATACCGCGCTGAATATACCGGTTCTCGTCCGATCACCGAAGTCAAGCAGTGTCGGGCCTGTTAAGTACTTGGATGGGTGACTGCCTGGGAACACCAGGTACTGTTGGCAACCTTTTTCTTTGTTTTGGTTAATAGTGACATTTTTGTAATTTGAAACCAATCAATGATCCACAGTTTCTGCAGAATCACCTCTTTTATAGGTGCAAGCATATAATATATGTAAAAAATGTATATTAGTATATATGAATATCTGGGAAGCCGATGTTTTATTTAATTTCTTATCATGCTGGGTTGCAGGGTGCTGTCGTATTACATCCGGCCGCCATAATTGCGATTGATAGCTGTGCCTAGATCCGCCGTGTCTCTCTCCGTAGTTCCGGCGTTGGTAGTTTTCGGCGAGAATACGAGTCTGCGTTATTATTGGGTGTATATTTTGTTCAAAACCTTTTCACTGCACTAAATTTTAATCTCTATCTTGTAGCTTTAATGTTAACACATGTCTCGAATTTTTTTAAAGCACATTTTCTCACTATGATTACAATGAATTGTATCATTATTTGTAGTTCAAAAACGTATGTTTCTTCTACACATTCTTGGCATTGCCCACGAAACGTAGGATGTCCCGACTAATCTCGAAAGCTAGACGGTGGCCTATATGTAACTTACCGAAAGTAGTGTATTTCGCCAACGGACATACCGCGTAAATATACCGGTTTTCGTCCTAAAACAGAAGTCAAGCAGCGATGGATCTGGTAAGTACTTGGATGGTTGACAGCCTGAGAGCACCATTTACTGTTAGCAACATTTTTGCTTTTTCAATGGTGATAATGACTTTTTTGTAACTTGAAGTCAATGAATCACAAACATTTTTTGCAGAATCGCTTCCCGAAGAGACGGCGTTGGTAGTTTTTCTGCGAGGATACGTTCCTGCCATATTATTTGATGTATTTTTGGGCGTTTCTGTTTAAAATCCCAACCCTGCGCAAAATTTCCTTCTCTGTCTTTTAGCTTTAATGTTAACACATCTCTAGAAAGTTGATAAAGCACATTTTCTCACTATGATTACAATGAAATGTATCATTAATAGTAACAATTATGTTTCATCTACACATTCTTGGCAGTCCACACAAAACGGGACATAATACGTCTCGTCTCGAAAACTAGACGGTGGAGTATATCTATCTTACCGAAAGCAGTACCTTTCGCCAACGGTCATACCGCGCTGAATATACCGGTTCTCATCCGATCACCGAAGTCAAGCAGCGTCGGGCCTGGTAAGTACTTGGATGGTTGACTGCCTGGGAACACCAGGTACTGTTGGCAACCTTTTTTTTGTTTTGGTTGATAATGAACTTTTTGTAATTTGAAACCAATCAATCATCCACAGCTTCTGCAGAATCACCTCTCTTATAGCTATAAGCAAATAATATATGTAAAAAATGTATATTAGTATATATGAATATCTGGGAAGCCGATGTTTTTTTTTAGTTTCTTATCATGCTGGTTTGAAGGGTGCAGTCGTATTACAGCCGGCCGCCATAATTGCGGTGGATAGCGGTGCCTGGATCCGCCGTGTCTCTCTCCGTAGGTCCGGCGTTGGTAGTTTTCAGCGAGAATACGAGTCTGCGTTATTATGGGGTGTATATTTTGTTCAAAACCCTTTAACTGCACTAATTTTGAATCCCTATCGTGTAGCTTTAATGTTAACACATCTCTCGAAATTTGTTAGAGCACATTTTCTCACTATGATTACAATGAATTGTATCATTATTTTAGTACAAAAACGTATGTTCCTTCAACACATTCTTGGCATTGCCCACGAAACGTAGGATGTCCCGACTCGTCTCGAAAGCTAGAAGGTGGCCTATATGTAACTTACCGAAAGCAGTGCATTTCCCCAGCGGACATACCGCGTTAAATATACCGGTTTTCGTCCCAAAAAAGAAACCAAGCAGCGACGGATCTGGAAAGTACTAGGATGTGTGACAGCCAGGGAGCGCCAAGTACTGTTAGCAACCTTTTTGCTTTTGTAATGGTGATAATGACCTTTTTTGTAACTTGAAGTCAATAAATCACAAACATTTCTTGCAGAATCGCTTCCCGAAGAGCCGGCGTTGGTAGTTTTTGTGCGAGGATACGTTCCTGAAATATTATTTGATGTATTTTTGGGCGTTTTTGTTTAAAATCTAAACCCTGCAGAAAATTTTCTTCTCTGTCTTTTAGCTTTTATGTTAACACATTTCTCGAAGGTTGTTAGAGCACATTTTCTCACTATGATTACAATGAAATGTATCATTATTTTGTGTAGTAACAATTATGTTTCACCTACACATTCTTGGCAGTGCACACAAAATGAGACATAACCCGTCTCGTCTCGAAAACTAGACGGTGGAGTATATCTATGTTACCGAATGCAGTACCTTTCGCCAACGGTCATACCGCGCTGAATATACCGGTTCTCGTCCGATCACCGAAGTCAAGCAGCGTCGGGCCTGGTAAGTACTTGGATGGGTGACCGCCTGGGAACAACAGGTACTGTTGGCAACCTTTTCTTTAATGCTGATAATGACCTTTTTTGAAACTTGAATTCAATCAATCACCCACAGTTTTTGAGGAATCGCTCCCCGAAGAGCCGACGTTGGTAATGTTTCTGCGAGGATACCTTCCTGCCATATTATGTGATGTATTTTATGTGCGTTTTTTGTTTAAAAACCAAACACTTCACAAAATTTCCTTCTCTGTCTTTTAGCTTTAATGTTAACACATCTCTCGAAGGTTGTTAAAGCACATTTTCTCACTATGAATACAATGAAATGTATCATTAATAGTAACAATTATGTTTCATCTACACATTCTTGGCAGTCCACACTAAACGAGACATAACCCGTCTCGTCACGAAAACTAGACGTTGGAGTATATCTATCTTACCGAGAGCAGTACCTTTCGCCAACGGTCATACCGCGCTGAATATACCGGTTCTCGTCCGATCACCGAAGTCAAGCAGCGTCGGGCCTGGTAAGTACTTGGATGGGTGACTGCCTGGGAACACCAGGTACTGTTGGCAACCTTTTTCTTTGTTTTGGTTAATAGTGAACTTTTTGTAATTTGAAACAAATCAATCATCCACAGTTTCTGCAGAATCACCTCCTTCATAGCAGTCAGAAAATAATATATGTAAAAAATGTATATTAGTATATATGAATATCTGGGAAGCCGATGTTTTTTTTAATTTCTTATCATTCTGGGTTGCAGGGTGCTGTCGTATTACATCTGGCCGCCATAATTGCGGTGGATAGGGGTGCCTGTATCCGCCTTGTCTCTCTCCGTTGGTCCTGCGTTGGTAGTTTTCGGCGAGAATACAAGTCTGCGTTATTATGGGGTGTATATTTTGTTCAAAACCCTTTCACTGCACTAAATTTGAATCTCTATCTTGTAGCTTTAATGTTAACACATCTCTCGAAGTTTGTTAGAGCACATTTTCTCACTATGATTGCAATGAATTGTATCATTATTTGTAGTACAAAAACGTATGTTTCTTCTACACATTCTTGGCATTGCCCACGAAACGTGAGATGTCCCGACTCGTCTCGAAAACTAGAAGGTGGCCTATATGTAACTTACCGAAAGCAGTGTCTTTCGCCAACGGACATTCCGCGTTAAATATACCGGTTTTCGTCCCAAAACAGAAGTCAATCAGCGACGTATGTGGTAAGTACTTGGATGGGTGACAGCCTGGGAGCACCAGGTACTGTGAGCAACCTTTTGCTTTTTTAATGGTGATAATGACTTTTTTGTAACTTGAAGTCAATCAATCACAAATATTGTTTGAAGAATCGCTTCCCAAACAGCCGCCGTTGGTAGTTTTTCGGCGAGGATACCTTCCTGCCATATTATTTGATGTATTTTTGGGCGTTTCTGTTTAACATCCCAACCCTGCACAAAATTTCCTTCTCTGTCTTTTAGCTTTAATGTTAACACATCTCTCGAAGAGTGTTAAAGCACATTTTCTCACTATGATTACAATCAAATGTATCAATATTTGGTGTAGTAACACTTACGTTTCATCTACAGTTTCTTGGCAGTGCACACAAAACGGGACATAATACGTCTCGTCTCGAAAACTAGACGGTGGAGTATATATATCTTACTGAAAGCAGTACCTTTCGCCAACGGTCATACCGCGCTGAATATATCGGTTCTCGTCCGATCACCGAAGTCAAGCAGCGTCGAGCCTGGTAAGTACTTGGATGGGTGACCGCCTGGGAACGCCAGGTGCTGTTGGCAACCTTTTTTTTGTTTTGGTTGATAATGACCTTTTTGTAATTTGAAACCAATCAATCATCCACAGTTTCTGCAGAATCACCTCTTTTATAGCTGTAAGCAAATAATATATGTAAAAAATGTATATTAGTATATATGAAGTCCTCCTCCGTAGTCGAGCGGGTTAAGGCGTTCACTCGTCTTGAGATCGTTCGCTGTGGGACGGCGTAGGTTCGAATCCGGCTCTGGTCGGAATTTATTCGGCCTACGTATAGGGCCGGTGGCAACCCACCATCGTGAGGAAATTGGGGAGCTCCGAATGAGTGATCGTAATCCGGTCGAGACGACCTACTATAACGGCTGGGGATACGTCGGGCTGACCCCCCGACTATTCCAATACTGGTTGAAGATCTCCACGTTTAGAGGTGACGAGAGAAAGTGTGGGAGGGAGACCGGCAGTCGGTAGGTATGCCCAGGCCCTTCATGGGCTGTTGCGCAAAGGATTATTATTAGTATATATGAATATCTGGGAAGCCGATGTTTTTTTTTTAGTTTCTTATCATGCTGGTTTGAAGGGTGCAGTCGTATTACAGCCGGCCGCCATAATTGCGGTGGATAGCGGTGCCTGGATCCGACGTGTCTCTCTCCGTAGGTCCGGCGTTGGTAGTTTTCGGCGAGTATACGAGTCTGCGTTATTATGGGGTGTATATTTTGTTCAAAACCCTTTCGCAGCACTAAATTTGAATCTCTATCTTGTATCTTTAATGTTAACACATCTCTCGAAGTTTGTTAGAGCACATTTCCTCACTATGATTACAATGAATTGTATCATTATTTGTAGTACAAAAACGAATGTTTATTCTACACATTCTTGGCATTACCCACGAAACGTGTGATGTCCCAACTCGTCTCGAAAACCAGAAGGTGGGTATATCTATCTTACCGAAAGCAGCATTTCTCGCCAACGGTCATACCTCGTTGAATATACCGGTTCTCGTCCTATCACCGAAGTCAAGCAGCGTCGGGCCTGGTAAGTACTTGGATTGGTGACCTCCTGGGAACACCAGGTACTGTTGACAACCTTTTTGCTTTTTTAATGGTGATAATGACTTTTTTGTAACTTGAAGTCAATGAATCACAAACATTTTTTGCAGAATCGCTTTAAGAGGAGCCGGCGTTGGTAGCTTTTCTGCGAGGATACGTTCCTGCCATATTATTTGATGTATTTTTGGGCGTTTTTTTGTTTAAAAACCAAACAGTTCACAAAATTTCCTTCTCTGTCTTTTAGCTTTAATGTTAGCACATCTCTCGAAGGTTGTTAAAGCACATTTTCTCACTATGATTACAATGAAATGTATCATTATTTTGTGTAGTAACAATTATATTTCACCTACACATTCTTGGCAGTGCACACAAAATGAGACATAACCCGTCTCGTCTCGAAAACTAGACGGTGGGGTATATCTATCTTACCGAATGCAGTACCTTTCGCCAACGGTCATACCGCGCTGAATATACCGGTTCTCGTCCGATCACCGAAGTCAAGCAGCGTCGGGCCTGGTAAGTACTTGGATGGGTGACCGCCTGGGAACACCAGGTACTGTTGTCAACCTTTTCTCTAATGCTGATAATGACCTTTCTTGAAACTTGAAGTCAATCAATCACCCACAGTTTTTGATAAATCGCTCCCCGAAGAACCGACGTTGGTAGTTTTCTGCGAGGATACCTTCCTGCCATATTATGTGATGTATTTTATGTGCGTTTTTTGTTTAAAAACCAAACACTTCACAAAATTTCCTTGTCTGTCTTTTAGCTTTAATGTTAACACATCTCTCGAAGGTTGTTAAAGCACATTTTCTCACTATGATTACAATGAAATGTATCATTAATAGTAACAATTATGTTTCATCTACACATTCTTGGCAGTCCACACTAAACGAGACATAACCCGTCTCGTCTCGAAAACTAGACGTTGGAGTATATCCATCTTACCGAGAGCAGTACCTTTCGCCAACGGTCATACCGCGATGAATATACCGGTTCTCGTCCGATCACCGAAGTCAAGCAGCGTCGGGCCTGGCAAGTACTTGGATGGGTGACTGCCTGAGAACACCAGGTACTGTTGGCAACCTTTTTCTTTGTTTTGGTTAATAGTGACTTTTGTAATTTGAAACCAATCAATCATCCACAGTTTCTGCAGAATCACCTCTTTCATAGCAGTCAGAAAATAATATATGTAAAAAATGTATATTAGTATATATGAATATCTGGGAAGCCGATGTTTTTTTTTAATTTCTTATCATTCTGGGTTGCAGGGTGCTGTCGTATTACATCTGGCCGCCATAATTGCGGTGGATAGCGGTGCCTGTATCCGCCTTGTCTCTCTCCGTTGGTCCTGCTTTGGTAGTTTTCGGCGAGAATACAAGTCTGCGTTATTATGGGGTGTATATTTTGTTCAAAACCCTTTCACTGCACTAAATTTGAATCTCTATCTTGTAGCTTTAATGTTAACACATCTCTCGAAGTTTGTTAGAGCACATTTTCTCACTATGATTGCAATGAATTGTATCATTATTTGTAGTACAAAAACGTACGTTTATTCTACACATTCTTGGCATTGCCCACGAAACGTGTGATGTCCCGACTCGTTTCGAAAACCAGAAGGTGGAGTATATCTATCTTACCGAAAGCAGCATTTCTCGCCAACTGTCATACCTCGTTGAATATACCGGTTCTCGTCCGATCACCGAAGTCAAGCAGCGTCGAGCCTGGTAAGTACTTGGATGGGTGACTGCCTGGGAACACCAGGTACTGTTGGCAACCTTTTTGCTTTTTTAATGGTGATAATGACTTTTTTGTAACTTGAAGTCAATCAATCACAAACATTTTTTGCAGAATCGCGTCCCGAAGAGCCGGCGTTGGTAGTTTTTCGGCGAGGATACATTCCTGCCATATTATTTGATGTATATTTGGGCGTTTCTGTTTAACATCCCAACCCTGCACAAAATTTCCTTCTCTGTTTTTTAGCTTTAATGTTAACACATCTCTCGAAGAGTGTTAAAGCACATTTTCTCACTATGATTACAATCAAATGTATCAATATTTGGTGTAGTAACACTTACGTTTCATCTACACTTTCTTGGCAGTGCACACAAAACGGGACATAATACGTCTCGTCTCGAAAACTAGACGTTGGAGTATATCTATCTTACTGAAAGCAGTACCTTTCGCCAACGGTCATACAGCGCTGAATATACCGGTTCTCGTCCGATCACCGAAGTCAAGCAGCGTCGAGCCTGGTAAGTACTTGGATGGGTGACTGCCTGGGAACACCAGGTACTGTTGGCAACCTTTTTTTTGTTTTGGTTGATAATGACCTTTTTGTAATTTGAAACCAATCAATCATCCACAGCTTCTGCAGAATCACCTCTTTTAAAGCTGTAAGCAAATAATATATGTAAAACATGTATATTAGTATATATGAATATCTGGGAAGCCGATGTTTTTTTTAGTTTCTTATCAAGCTGGTTTGAAGGGTGCAGTCGTATTACAGCCGGCCGCCATAATTGCGGTGGATAGCGGTGCCTGGATCCGCCGTGTCTCTCTCCGTAGGTCCGGCGTTGGTAGTTTTCGGCGAGAATACGAGTCTGCGTTATTATGGTGTGTATATTTTGTTCAAAACCCTTTCACTGCACTAAATTTGAATCTCTATCTTGTAGCTTTAATGTTAACACATCTCTCGAAGGTTTTTAGAGCACATTTTCTCACTATGATTACAATGCTTTGTTTCATTATTTGTAGTACAAAAACCTATGTTTCTTCTACACATTCTTGGCATTGCCCACGAAACGTGAGATGTCCCGACTCGTCTCGAAAACTAGAAGGTGGACTATATGTAACTTACCGAAAGCAGTGTCTCTCGCCAACGGACATGCCGCGTTAAATATACCGGTTTTCGTCCCAAAACAGATGTCAACCAGCGACGGATCTGGTAAGTACTTGGATGGGTGACAGCCTGGGAGCACCAGGTACTGTTATCAACCTTTTTGCTTTTGTAATGGTGATAATGACCCTTTTTGTAACTTGAAGTCAATCAATCACAAACATTTTTTGCAGAATCGCGTCCCGAAGAGCCGGCGTTGGTAGTTTTTTTGCGAGGATACGTTAATGAAATATTATTTGATGTATTTTTGGGCGTTTCTGTTTAAAATCCCAACCCTGCACAAAATTTCCTTCTCTGTCTTTTAGCTTTAATGTTAACACATCTCTCGAAGTTTTGTTAAAGCACATTTTCTCACTATGATTACAATGAAATGTATCATTAATAGTAACAATTATGTTTCATCTACACATTCTTGGCAGTGCACACTAAACGAGACATAACCCGTCTCGTCTCGAAAACTAGACGGCGGAGTATATCTATCTCACCGAAAGCAGTACCTTTCGCCAACGGTCATACCGCGCTGAATATACCGGTTCTCGTCCGATCACCGAAGTCAAGCAGAGTCGGGCCTGGTAAGTACTTGGATGGGTGACTGCCTGGGAACACCAGGTACTGTTGGCAACCATTTTCTTTGTTTTGGTTAATAGTGACCTTTTTGTAATTTGATACCAATCAATCATCCACAGTTTCTGCAGAATCACCTCTTTTAAAGCTGTAAGGAAATAATATATGTAAAAAATGTATATTAGTATAAATGAATATCTAGGAAGCCGATGTTTTTTTTTTAGTTTCTTATCATGCTGGGTTTCAGGGTGCAGTCGTATTACAGCCGGCCGCCATAATTGCGGTGGATAGCGGTGTCTGGATCCGCCGTGTCTCTCTCCGTAGGTCCGGCGTTGGTAGTTTTCGGCGAGAATACGAGTCTGCGTTATTATGGGGTGTATATTTTTTTCAAAACCCTTTCACAGCACCAAATTTGAATCTCTATCTTGTATCTTTAATGTTAACACATCTCTCGAAGTTTGTTAGAGCACATTTTCTCACTATGATTACAATGAATTGTATCATTATTTGAAGTACAAAAACGTATGTTTATTCAAGAAATTCTTGGCATTGCCCACGAAACGTGAGATGTCCCGACTCGTCTCGAAAACTAGAAAGTGGACTATATCTATTTTACCGAATGCAGTAGCTTTCGCCAACGGTCATACCGCGCTGAATATAGCGGTTCTCGTCCGATCACCGAAGTCAGTCGGTGTCGGGCCTGGTAAGTACTTGGATGCGTGACTGCCTGGGAACACCAGGTACTGTTGGCAACCTTTTTCTGTGTTTTGGTTCATAGTGACCTTTTTGTAATTTGAAACCAATCAATCATCCACAATTTATGCAGAATTACCTCTTTTATAGCTGTAAGCAAATAATATATGTAAAAAATGTATATTAGTATATATGAATATCTGGAAAGCCGATGTTTTTTTTTTATTTCGTATCATGCTGGGTTGCAGGGTGCTGTCGTATTACATCCGGCCGCCATAATTGCGGTGGATAGCGGTGGCCGATTCCGCCGTGTCTCTCTCCGTAGGTCCGGCGTTGGTAGTTTTCGGCGAGTATACGAGTCTTCGTTATTATGGGGTGTATATTTTGTTCAAAACCCTTTCACAGCACTAAATTTGAATCTCTATCTTGTATCTTTAATGTTAACACATCTCTCGAAGTTTGTTAGAGCACATTTTCTCACTATGATTACAATGAATTGTATCATTATTTGTAGTACAAAAACGTATGTTTATTCTACAAATTCTTGGCATTGCCTACGAAACGTGAGATGTCCCGACTCGTCTCGAAAACTAGAAGGTGGACTATATGTAACTTACCGAAAGCAGTGTCTTTCGCCAACGGACATACCGCGTTAAATATACCGGTTTTCGTCCCAAAACAGAAGTCAAGAAGCGACGGATCTGATAAGTACTTGGATGGGTGACCGCCTGGGAGTACCAGGTACTGTTAGCAACCTTTTGCCTTTTTAATGGTGATAATGACTTTTTGTAACTTGAAGTCAATCAATCACAAACATTTTTTGCAGAATCGCTTCCCGAAGAGCCGGCGTTGGTAGTTTTTGTGCGAGGATACGTTCCTGAAATATTATTTGATGTATTTTTGGGCGTTTCTGTTTAAAATCCCAACCCTGCACAAAATTTCCTTCTCTGTCTTTTAGCTTTAATGTTAACACATCTCTCGAAAGTTGATAAAGCACATTTTCTCACTATGATGACAATGAAATGTATCATTAATAGTAACAATTATGTTTCATCTACACATTCTTGGCAGTCCACACTAAACGAGACATAACCCGTCTCGTCTCGTGGAGTATATCTATCTTACCGAAAGCAGTACCTTTCGCCAACGGTCATACCGCGCTGAATATACCGGTTCTCGTCCGATCACCGAAGTCAAGCAGCGTCGGGCCTGGTAAGTACTTGGATGGGTGACCTCCTGGGAACACCAGGTACTGTTGGCAACCTTTTTCTTATTTTACGTTGATAGTGACCTCTTTACTAATTTGAAGCCAATCAATCACGTACAGTTTCTGCAGAATCACCTCTTTCATAGCAGTCAGAAAATAATATATGTAAAAAAATGTATGTTAGTATATATGAATATCTGGGAAGCCGATGTTTTTTTTAATTTCTTATCATTCTGGGTTGCAGGGTGCTGTCGTATTACATCTGGCCGCCATAATTGCGGTGGATAGCGGTTGCCTGGATCCGACGTGTCTCTCTCCGTAGGTCCTACGTTGGTAGTTTTCGGCGAGAATACGAGTCTGCGTTATTATGGGGTGTATATTTTGTTCAAAACCCTTTCACTGCACTAAATTTGAATCTCTATATTGCAGCTTTAATGTTAACACATCTCTCGAAGTTTGTTAGAGCACATTTTCTCACTATGATTTCAATGAATTGTATCATTATTTGTAGTACAAACACGTATGTTTCTTCTACACATTCCTGGCATTGCCCACGAAACGTAGGATGTCCCGACTCGTCTCGAAAGCTAGAAGGTGGCCTATATGTAACTTACCGAAAGCAGTGCCTTTCGCCAACGGACATACCGCGTTAAATATACCGGTTTTCGTCCCAAAACAGAAATCAAGCAGCGACGGATCTGGTAAGTACTTGGATGAGTGACAGCCTGGGAGCACCAGGTACTGTTAGTAACCTTTTTGCTTTTGTAATGGTGATAATGACCTTTTTTGTAACTTGAAGTCAATCAATCACAAACATTTTTTGCAGAATCCCTTCCCGAAGAGCCGGCGTTGGTAGTTTTTCTGCGAGGATACGTTCCTGAAATATTATTTGATGTATTTTTAGGCGTTTCTGTTTAAAATCCCAACCCTGCACAAAATTTCCTTCTCTGTCTTTTAGCTTTAATATTAACACATCTCTCGAAGGTTGTTAAAGCACATTTTCTCACTATGATTACAATGAAATGTATCATTAATAGTAACAATTATGTTTCATCTACACATTCTTGGCAGTGCACACTAAACGAGACATAACCCGTCTCGTCTCGAAAACTAGATGGTTGAGTATATCTTGCTTACCGAGAGCTGTACATTTCGCCAACGGTCATACCGCGCTGAATATATCGGTTCTCGACCGATCACCGAAGTCAAGCAGCGTCGGGCCTAGTAAGTACTTGGATGGGTGACTGCCTGGGAACACCAGGTACTGTTGGCAACCTTTCTTTTGTTTTGTTTAATAGTGACCTTTTTGTAATTTGATACCAATCAATCATCCACAGTTTCTGCAGAATCACCTCTTTTAAACCTGTAAGCAAATAATATATGTAAAAAATGTATATTAGTATAAATAGATATCTGGGAAGCCGATGTTTTTTTTTTACTTTCTTATCATGCTGGGTTGCATGGTGCAGTCGTATTACAGCCGGCCTCCATAGTTGCGGTGGATAGCGGTGCCTGGATCCGCCGTGTCTCTCTCCGTAGGTCCGGCGTTGGTAGTTTTCGGCGAGTATACGAGTCTGCGTTATTATGGGGTGTATATTTTGTTCAAAACCCTTTCACAGCACTAAATTTGAATCTCGATCTTGTATCTTTAATGTTAACACATCTCTCGAAGTTTGTTAGAGCACATTTTCTCACTATGATTACAATGAATTGTATCATTATTTGTAGTACAAAAACGTATGTTTATTCTACAAATTCTTGGCATTGCCTACGAAACGTGAGATGTCCCGACTCGTCTCGAAAACTAGAAGGTGGACTATATGTAACTTACCGAAAGCAGTGTCTTTCGCCAACGGACATACCGCGTTAAATATACCGGTTTTCGTCCCAAAACAGAAGTCAAGAAGCGACGGATCTGATAAGTACTTGGATGGGTGACCGCCTGAGAGTACCAGGTACTTTTATCAACCTTTTTCTTTTTTAATGGTGATAATGACTTTTTGTAACTTGAAGTCAATCAATCACAAACATTTTTTGCAGAATCGCTTCCCGAAGAGCCGGCGTTGGTAGTTTTTGTGCGAGGATACGTTCCTGAAATATTATTTGATGTATTTTTGGGCCTTTCTGTTTAAAATCCCAACCCTGCACAAAATTTCCTTCTCTGTCTTTTAGCTTTAATGTTAACACATCTCTCGAAAGTTGATAAAGCACATTTTCTCACTATGATTACAATGAAATGTATCATTAATAGTAACAATTATGTTTCATCTACACATTCTTGGCAGTCCACACTAAACGAGACATAACCCGTCTCGTCTCGAAAACTAGACGTTGGAGTATAACTATCTTACCGAGAGCAGTACCTTTCGCCAACGGTCATACCGCGCTGAATATACCGGTTCTCGTCCGATCACCGAAGTCAAGCAGCGTCGGTCCTGGTAAGTACTTGGATGGGTGACTGCCCGGGAACACCAGGTACTGTTGGCAACCTTATTCTTTGTTTTGGTTAATAGTGACCTTTTTGTAATTTGAAACCAATCAATCATCCACATTTTCTGCAGAATCACCTCTTTCATAGCAGTCAGAAAATAATATATGTAAAAAAATGTATGTTAGCATATATGAATATCTGGGAAGCCGATGTTTTTTTTTAATTTCTTATCATTCTGGGTTGCAGGGTGCTGTCGTATTACATCTGGCCGCCATAATTGCGGTGGATAGCGGTGCCTGGATCCGACGTGTCTCTCTCCGTAGGTCCTACGTTGGTAGTTTTCGGCGAGAATACGAGTCTGCGTTATTATGGGGTGTATATTTTGTTCAAAACCCTTTCACTGCACTAAATTTGAATCTCTATATTGCAGCTTTAATGTTAACACATCTCTCGAAGTTTGTTAGAGCACATTTTCTCACTATGATTTCAATGAATTGTATCATTATTTGTAGTACAAAAACTTATATTTCTTCTACACATTCTTGTCATTGCCCACAAAACGTAGGATGTCCCGACTCGCCTCGAAAGCTAGAAGGTTGCCTATATGTAACTTACCGAAAGCAGAGCCTTTCGCCAAAGGACATACCGCGTTAAATATACCGGTTTTCGTCCCTAAACAGAAGTCAAGCAGCGTCGGGCCTGGTAAGTACTTGGATGGGTGACTTCCTGGGAACACCAGGTACTGTTGGCAACCTTTTTCTTTGTTTGGGTTAATAGTGACCTTTTTGTAATTAGAAACCAATCAATCATCCATAGTTTCTGTAGAATCACCTCTTTTATAGCTGTAAGCAAATAATATATGTAAAAAATCATGCTGGCTTGCAGGGTGCTGTCGTATTACATCCGGCCGCCATAATTGCGGTGGATAGCGGTGCCTGGATCTGCCGTGTCTCTCTCCAAAGGTCCGGCGTTTGTAGTTTTCGGCGAGAATACGAGTCTGCGTTATTTTGGGGTGTATATTTTGTGCAAAACCCTTTCAATGCACTAAATTTGAATCTCTATCTTGTATCTTTAATGTTAACACATCTCTCGAAGTTTGTTAGAGCACATTTTCTCACTATGATTACAATGAATTGTATCATTATTTGTAGTACAAAAACGTATGTTTATTCTACAGATTCTTGGCATTGCCCACGAAACGTGAGATGTCCCGACTCGTCTCGAAAACTAGAAGGTGGACTATATCTATCTTACCGAATGCTGTAGCTTTCGCCAACGGTCATACCGCGCTGAATATACTGGTTCTCGTCCGATCACCGAAGTCAAGCAGCTTCGGGCCTGGTAAGTACTTGGATGGGTGACCGCCTGGGAACACCATGTACTGTTGGCGACCTTTTTCTTAATGCTGATAATGATCTTTTTTGAAACTTGAAATCAATCAATCACCCACAGTTTTTGCAGAATCGCTCCCCGAAGAGCCGGCGATGGTAGTTTTTCTGCGAGGATACGTTCCTGCCATATTATCGTATGTATTGTATGTGCGTTTTTTGTTTAAAAACCCAACCCTTCAAAAAATTTCCTTCTCTGTCTTTTAGCTTTAATGTTAACACATCTCTCGAAGGTTGTTAGAGCACATTTTCCCAATATGATTACAATGAATTGTATCATTATTTGTAGTACAAAAACGTATGTTTATTCTACAAATTCTTGGCATTGCCCACGAAACGTGAGATGTCCCGACTCGCCTCGAAAACTAGACGGTGGCCTATATGTAACTTACCGAAAGCAGTGTCTTTCGCCAACGGACATACCGCGTTAAATATACCGTTTTTCGTCCCCAAACAGAAGTCAAGCAGCTAAGGATCTGGTAAGTACTTGGATGGGTGACAGCCTGGGAGCACCAGGTACTGTTAGCAACCTTTTGCTTTTTTAATGGTGATAATGACTTCTCTGTAACTTGAAGTCAATCAATCACAAATTTTTTTTGCAGAATCGCTTCCCGAAGAGCCGGCGTTGGTAGTTTTTCTGCGAGGATACGTTCCTGCCATATTATTTGATGTATTTTTGGGCGTTTCTGTTTAAAATCCCAACCCTGCGCAAAATTTCCTCCTCTGTCTTTTAGCTTTAATGTTAACACATCTCTCGAAAGTTGATAAAGCACATTTCCTCACTATGATCACAATGAATTGTATCATTATTTGTAGTACAAAAACGTATGTTTATTCTACACATTCTTGGCATTGCCCACGAAACGTGTGATGTCCCGACTCGTCTCGAAAACCAGAAGGTGGAGTATATCTATCTTACCGAAAGCAGCATTTCTCGCCAACGGTCATACCTCGTTGAATATACCGGTTCTCGTCCTATCACCGAAGTCAAGCAGCGTCGGGCCTGGTAAGTACTTGGATTGGTGACCTCCTGGGAACACCAGGTACTGTTGACAACCTTTTTGCTTTTTTAATGGTGATAATGACTTTTTTGTAACTTGAAGTCAATGAATCACAAACATTTTTTGCAGAATCGCTTCCCGAAGAGCCGGCGTTGGTAGCTTTTCTGCGAGGATACGATCCTGCCAAATTATTTGATGTATTTTTAGCGTTTTTTGTTTAAAAACCAAACACTTCACAAAATTTCCTTCTCTGTCTTTAGCTTTAATGTTAACACATCTCTCGAAGATTGTTAAAGCACATTTTCTCACTATGATTACAATGAAATGTATCATTATTTTGTGTAGTAACAATTATGTTTCACCTACACATTCTTGGCAGTGCACACAAAATGAGACATAACCCGTCTCGTCTCGAAAACTAGACGGTGGAGTATATCTATCTTACCGAATGCAGTACCTTTCGCCAACGGTCATACCGCGCTGAATATACCGGTTCTCGTCCGATCACCGAAGTCAAGCAGCGTCGGGCCTAGTAAGAACTTGGATGGGTGACCGCCTGGGAACACCAGGTACTGTTGGCAACCTTTTCTTTAATGCTGATAATGACCTTTCTTGAAACTTGAAGTCAATCAATCACCCACAGTTTTTGATAAATCGCTCCCCGAAGAACCGACGTTGGTAGTTTTTCTGCGAGGATACCTTCCTGCCATATTATGTGATGTATTTTATGTGCGTTTTTTGTTTAAAAACCAAACACTTCACAAAATTTCCTTCACTGTCTTTTAGCTTTAATGTTAACACATCTCTCGAAGGTTGTTAAAGCACATTTTCACACTATGATTACAATGAAATGTATCATTAATAGTAACAATTATGTTTCATCTACACATTCTTGGCAGTGCACACTAAACGAGACATAACCCGTCTCGTCTCGAAAACTAGATGGTGGAGTATATCTAGCTTACCGAGAGCAGTACTTTTCGCCAACGGTCATACCGCGCTGAATATACCGGTTCTCGTCCGATCACCGAAGTCAAGCAGCGTCGGGCCTGGTAAGTACTTGGATGGGTGACTGCCTGGGAACACCAGGTACTGTTGGCAATCATTTTCTTTGTTTTGGTTAATAGTGACTTTTTGTAATTTGAAACCAATCAATCATCCACAGTTTCTGCAGAATCACCTCTTTTATAGCTGTAAGCATATAATATATGAAAAAAATATATATTAGTAATTATGAATATCCGGGAAGCCGATGTTTTATTTAATTTCTTATCATGCTGGGTTGCAGGGTGCTGTCGTATTACATCCGGCCGCCATAATTGCGGTGGATAGCTGTGCCTAGATCCGCCGTGTCTCTCTCCGTAGTTCCGGCGTTGGTAGTTTTCGGCGAGAATACGAGTCTGAGTTATTATTGGGTGTATATTTTGTTGAAAACCCTTTCACTGCACTAAATTTGAATCTCTATCTTGTAGCTTTAATTTTAACACATGTCTCGAATTTTTTTAGAGCACATTTTCTCACTATGATTACAATGAATTGTATCATTATTTGTAGTTCAAAAACGTATGTTTCTTCTACACATTCTTGGCATTGCCCACGAAACGTAGGATGTCGCGACTAATCTCGAAAGCTAGACGGTGGCCTATATGTAACTTACCGAAAGTAGTGCACTTCGCCAACGGACATACCGCGTTAAATATACCGGTTTTCGTCCCAAAACAGAAGTCAAGCAGCGACGGATCTGGTAAGTACTTGGATGGTTGACAGCCTGAGAGCACCATTTACTGTTAGCAACATTTTGGCTTTTTCAATGGTGTTAATGACTTTTTTGTAACTTGAAGTCAATCAATCACCCACAGTTTTTGCAGAATCGCTCTCCGAAGAGCCGGCGATGGTAGTTTTTCTGCGAGGATACGTTCCTGCCATATTATCGTATGTATTTTATGTGCGTTTTTTGTTTAAAAACCCAACCCTTCAAAAAATTTCCTTCTCTGTCTTTTAGCTTTAATGTTAACACATCTCTCGAAGGTTGTTAGAGCACATTTTCTAAATATGATTACAATGAATTGTATCATTATTTGTAGTACAAAAACGTATGTTTATTCTACAAATTCTTGGCATTGCCCACGAAACGTGAGATGTCCCGACTCGCCTCGAAAACTAGACGGTGGCCTATATGTAACTTACCGAAAGCAGTGTCTTTCGCCAACGGACATACCGCGTTAAATATACCGGTTTTCGTCCCAAAACAGAAGTCAAGCAGCGAAGGATCTGGTAAGTACTTGGATGGGTGACAGCCTGGGAGCACCAGGTACTGTTAGCAACTTTTTGCTTTTTTAATGGTGATAATGACTTCTTTGTAACTTGAAGTCAATCAATCACAAATATTTTTTGCAGAATCGCTTCCCGAAGAGCCGGCGTTGGTAGTTTTTCTGCGAGGATACGTTCCTGCCATATTATTTGATGTATTTTTGGGCGTTTCTGTTTAAAATCCCAACCCTGCGCAAAATTTCCTTCTCTGTCTTTTAGCTCTAATGTTAACACATCTCTCGAAAGTTGATAAAGCACATTTTCTCACTATGATTAAAATGAAATGTATCATTAATAGTAACAATTATGTTTCATCTACACATTCTTGGCAGTCCACACTAAACGAGACATAACCCTTCTCGTCTCGAAAACTAGACGTTGGAGTATATCTATCTTACCGAAAGCAGTACCTTTCGCCAACGGTCATACCGCGCTGAATATACCGGTTCTCGTCCGATCACCGAAGTCAAGCAGTGTCGGGCCTGGTAAGTACTTGGATGGGTGACTGCCTGGGAACACCAGGTACTGTTGGCAACCTTTTTCTTTGTTTTGGTTAATATTGACCTTTTTGTAATTTGAAACCAATCAATCATCCACAGTTTCTGCAGAATCACCTCTTTCATAGCAGTCAGAAAATAATATATGTAAAAAATGTATATTAGTATATATGAATATCTGGGAAGCCGATGTTTTTTTTTTAAATTTCATATCACTCTGGGTTGCAGGGTGCTGTTGTATTACATCTGGCCGCCATAATTGCGGTGGATAGCGGTGCCTGGATCCGACGTGTATCTCTCCGTAGGTCCTGCGTTAATTGTTTTCGGCGAGAATACGAGTCTGCGTTATTATGGGGTGTATATTTTGTTCAAAACCCTTTCACTGCACTAAATTTGAATCTCTATCTTGTAGCTTTAATATTAACACATCTCTCGAAGTTTGTTAGAGCACATTTTCTCACTATGATTACAATGAATTGTATCATTATTTGTAGTACAAAAACCTATGTTTCTTCTACACATTCTTGGCATTGCCCACGAAACATGAGATGTCCGACTCGTCTCGAAAACTAGAAGGTGGCCTATATGTAACTTACCGAAAGCAGTGTCTTTCGCCAACGGACATACCGCGTTAAATATACCGGTTTTCGTCCCAAAACAGAAGTCAAGAAGCGACGGATCTGGTAAGTACTTGGATGGGTGACAGCCTGGGAGCACCAGGTACTGTTAGCAACCTTTTGCTTTTTTAATGGAGATAATGACTTTTTTGTAACTTGAAGTTAATCAATCACAAATATTTTTTGCAGAATCGCTTCCCAAACAGCCGGCGTTGGTAGTTTTTCGGCGAGGATACGTTCCTGCCATATTATTTGATATATTTTTGGGCGTTTCTGTTTAGCATCCCAAACCTGCACAAAATTTCCTTCTCTGTCTTTTAGCTTTAATGTTAACACATCTCTCGAAGAGCGTTAAAGCACATTTTCTCACTATGATTACAATCAAATGTATCAATA
This sequence comes from Lepisma saccharinum, assembly GCF_977018435.1. NCBI lineage: Eukaryota > Metazoa > Arthropoda > Insecta > Zygentoma > Lepismatidae > Lepisma > Lepisma saccharinum. Next base: position 43,727,174 of record NC_139239.1, on the reverse strand, counting down.
TTTGGTGTAGTAAAACTTACGTTTCATCTACACTTTCTTGGCAGTGCACACAAAACGGGACATAATACGTCTCGTCTCGAAAACTAGACGGTGGAGTATATCTATGTTACCGAAAGCAGTACCCCTCGCCAACGGTCATACCGCGCTGAATATACCGGTTCTCGTCCGATCACCGAATTCAGCAGCGTCGGGCCTGGTAAGTACTTGGATGGGTGACTGCCTTTGAACACCAGGTACTGTTGGCAACCTTTTTTTTGTTTTGGTTGATAATGACCTTTTTGTAATTTGAAACCAATCAATCATCCTCAGTTTCTGCAGAATCACCTCTTTTATAGCTGTAAGCAAATAATATATGTAAAAAATGAATATTAGTATATATGAATATCTGGGAAGCCGATGTTTTTTTTTAGTTTCTTATCATGCTGGTTTGAAGGGTGCAGTCGTATTACATCCGGCCGCCATAATTGCGGTGGATAGCGGTGCCTGGATCCGCCGTGTCTCTCTCCGTAGGTCCGGCGTTGGTAGTTTTCGGCGAGAATATGAGTCTGCGTTATTATTATGTGTATATTTTGTTCAAAACCCTTTCACTGCACTAAATTTTAATCTCTATCTTGTAGCTTTAATGTTAACACATCTCTCGAAGTTTGTTAGAGCACATTTTCTCACTATGATTACAATGAATTGTATGATTATTTTAGTACAAAAACGTATGTTTCTTCAACACATAATTGGCATTGCCCACGAAACGTAGGATGTCCCGACTCGTCTCGAAAGCTAGAAGGTGGCCTATATGTAACTTACCGAAAGTAGTGCATTTAGCCAGCGGACATACCGCGTTAAATATACCGGTTTTCGTCCCAAAAAAGAAACCAAGCAGCGACGGATCTGGAAAGTACTTGGATGGGTGACAGCCAGGGAGCACCAGGTACTGTTAGCAACCTTTTTGCTTTTGTAATGGTGATAATGACCTTTTTTGTAACTTGAAGTCAATAAATCACAAACATTTCTTGCAGAATCGCTTCCCGAAGAGCCGGCGTTGGTAGTTTTTGTGCGAGGATACCTTCCTGAAATATTATTTGATGTATTTTTGGGCCTTTCTGTTTAAAATCCCAAACCTGCTTAAAATTTCCTTCTCTGTCTTTTAGCTTTTATGTTAACACATCTCTCTAGGGTTGTTAAAGCACATTTTCTCACTATGATTAAAATGAAATGTATCATTAATAGTAACAATTATGTTTCATCTACACATTCTTGGCAGTGCACACTAAACGAGACATAACCCGTGTCGTCTCGAAAACTAGACGGTGGAGTATATCTATCTTACCGAAAGCAGTACCTTTCGCCAACGGTCATACCGCGCTGAATATACCGGTTCTCGTCCGATCACCGAAGTCAAGCAGTGTCGGGCCTGGTAAGTACTTGGATGGGTGACTGCCTGGGAACACCAGGTACTGTTGGCAACCTTTTTCTTTGTTTTGGTTAATAGTGACATTTTTGTAATTTGAAACCAATCAATCATCCACAGTTTCTGCAGAATCACCTCTTTTATAGATATAAGCATATAATATATGTAAAAAATGTATATTAGTATATATGAATATCTGGGAAGCCGATGTTTTATTTAATTTCTTATCATGCTGGGTTGCAGGGTGCTGTCTTATTACATCCGGCCGCCATAATTGCAGTTTATAGCTGTGCCTGGATCCGCCGTGTCTCTCTCCGTAGTTCCGGCGTTGGTAGTTTTCGGCGAGAATACGAGTCTGCGTTATTATTGGGTGTATATTTTGTTCATAACCCTTTCACTGCACTAAAGTTGAATCCCTATCTTGTAGCTTTTATGTTAACACATCTCTCGAAGTTTGTTAGAGCACATTTTCTCACTATGATTACAATGAATTGTATCATTATTTTAGTACAAAAACGTATGTTTCTTCAACACATTCTTGGCATTGCCCACGAAACGTAGGATGTCCCGACTCGTCTCGAAAGCTAGAAGGTGGCCTATATGTAACTTACCGAAAGTAGTGCATTTCGCCAACGGACATACCGCGTTAAATATACCGGTTTTCGTCAAAAAACAGAAACCAAGCAGCGACGGATCTTGAAAGTACTTGGATTGGTGACAGCCTGGGAGCACCAGGTACTGTTAGCAACCTTTTTGATTTTGTAATGGTGATAATGACTTTTTGTAACTTGAAGTCAATCAATCACAAACATTTTTTGCAGAATCGCTTCCCGAAGAGCAGGCGTTGGTAGTTTTTGTGCGAGGATACGTTCCTGAAATATTATTTGATGTATTTTTGGGCCTTTCTGTTTAAAATCCCAACCCTGCTTAAAATTTCCTTCTCTGTCTTTTAGCTTTAATGTTAACACATCTCTCGAAAGTTGATAAAGCACATTTTCTCACTATGATTACAATGAAATGTATCATTAATAGTAACAATTATGTTTCATCTGCACATTCTTGGCAGTCCACACTAAACGAGACATAACCCGTCTCGTCTCGAAAACTAGACGTTGGAGTATATCTATCTTACCGAGAGCAGTACCTTTCGCCAACGGTCATACCGCGCTGAATATAGCGGTTCTCGTCCGATCACCGAAGTCAAGCAGCGTCGGTCCTGGTAAGTACTTGGATGGGTGACTGCCCGGGAACACCAGGTACTGTTGGCAACCTTATTCTTTGTTTTGGTTAATAGTGACCTTTTTGTAATTTGAAACCAATCAATCATCCACATTTTCTGCAGAATCACCTCTTTCATAGCAGTCAGAAAATAATATATGTAAAAAAATGTATGTTAGTATATATTAATATCTGGGAAGCCGATGTTTTTTTTTAATTTCTTATCATTCTGGGTTGCAGGGTGCTGTCGTATTACATCTGGCCGCCATAATTGCGGTGGATAGCGGTTGCCTGGATCCGACGTGTCTCTCTCCGTAGGTCCTACGTTGGTAGTTTTCGGCGAGAATACGAGTCTGCGTTATTATGGGGTGTATATTTTGTTCAAAACCCTTTCACTGCACTAAATTTGAATCTCTATCTTGCAGCTTTAATGTTAACACATCTCTCGAAGTTTGTTAGAGCACATTTTCTCACTATGATTTCAATGAATTGTATCATTATTTGTAGTACAAAAACTTATGTTTCTTCTACACATTCTCGTCATTGCCCACGAAACGTAGGATGTCCCGACACGTCTCGAAAGCTAGAAGGTTGCCTATATGTAACTTACCGAAAGCAGAGCCTTTCGCCAAAGGACATACCGCGTTAAATATACCGGTTTTCGTCCCTAAACAGAAGTCAAGCAGCGTCGGGCCTGGTAAGTACTTGGATGGGTGACTTCCTGGGAACGCCAGGTACTGTTGGCAACCTTTTTCTTTGTTTGGGTTAATAGTGACCTTTTTGTAATTAGAAACCAATCAATCATCCACAGTTTCTGTAGAATCACCTCTTTTATAGCTGTAAGCAAATAATATATGTAAAAAATCATGCTGGCTTGCAGGGTGCTGTCGTATTACATCCGGCCGCCATAATTGCGGTGGATAGCGGTGCCTGGATCTGCCGTGTCTCTCTCCAAAGGTCCGGCGTTTGTAGTTTTCGGCGAGAATACGAGTCTGCGTTATTTTGGGGTGTATATTTTGTGCAAAACCCTTTCAATGCACTAAATTTGAATCTCTATCTTGTATCTTTAATGTTAACACATCTCTCGAAGTTTGTTAGAGCACATTTTCTCACTATGATTACAATGAATTGTATCATTATTTGTAGTACAAAAACGTATGTTTATTCTGCAGATTCTTGGCATTGCCCACGAAACGTGAGATGTCCCGACTCGTCTCGAAAACTAGAAGGTGGACTATATCTATCTTACCGAATGCTGTAGCTTTCGCCAACGGTCATACCGCGCTGAATATACCGGTTCTCGTCCGATCACCGAAGTCAAGCAGCTTCGGGCCTGGTAAGTACTTGGATGGGTGACCGCCTGGGAACACCATGTACTGTTGGCGACCTTTTTCTTAATGCTGATAATGACCTTTTTTGAAACTTGAAATCAATCAATCACCCACAGTTTTTGCAGAATCGCTCCCCGAAGAGCCGGCGATGGTAGTTTTTCTGCGAGGATACGTTCCTGCCATATTATCGTATGTATTGTATGTGCGTTTTTTGTTTAAAAACCCAACCTTTCAAAAAATATCCTTCTCTGTCTTTTAGCTTTAATGTTAACACATTTCTCGAAGGTTGTTAGAGCACATTTTCCCAATATGATTACAATGAATTGTATCATTTTTGTAGTACAAAAACGTATGTTTCTTCTACAAATTCTTGGCATTGCCCACGAAACGTGAGATGTCCCGACTCGCCTCGAAAACTAGACGGTGGCCTATATGTAACTTACCGAAAGCAGTGTCTTTCGCCAACGGACATACCGCGTTAAATATACCGGTTTTCGTCCTAAAACAGAAGTCAAGCAGCTAAGGATCTGGTAAGTACTTGGATTGGTGACAGCCTGGGAGCACCAGGTACTGTTAGCAACCTTTTGCTTTTTTAATGGTGATAATGACTTCTTTGTAACTTGAAGTCAATCAATCACAAATATTTTTTGCAGAATCGCTTCCCGAAGAGCCGGCGTTGGTAGTTTTTCTGCGAGGATACGTTCCTGCCATATTATTTGATGTATTTTTGGGCGTTTTTGTTTAAAATCCCAACCCTGCGCAAAATTTCCTTCTCTGTCTTTTAGCTTTAATGTTAACACATCTCTCGAAAGTTGATAAAGCACATTTTCTCACTATGATTACAATGAAATGTATCATTAATAGTAACAATTATGTTAAATCTACACATTCTTGGCAGTCCACACTAAACGAGACATAACCCGTCTCGTCTCGAAAACTAGACGTTGGAGTATTACTATCTTACCGAGAGCAGTACCTTTCGCCAACGGTCATACCGCGCTGAATATACCGGTTCTCGTCCTATCACCGAAGTCAAGCAGCGTCGGGCCTGGTAAGTACTTGGATGGGTGACTGCCTTTGAACACCAGGTACTGTTGGCAACCTTTTTCTTTGTTTTGGTTAATAGTGACCTTTTTGTAATTTGAAACCAATCAATCATCCACAGTTTCTGCAGAATCACCTCTTTCATAGCAGTCAGAAAATAATATATGTAAAAAATGTATATTAGTATATATGAATATCTGGGAAGCCGATGTTTTTTTTTTAATTTCATATCACTCTGGTTTGCAGGGTGCTGTCGTATTACATCTGGCCGACATAATTGCGGTGGATAGCGGTGCCTGGATCCGACGTGTCTCTCTCCGTAGGTCCTGCGTTGGTAGTTTTCGGCGAGAATACGAGTCTGCGTTATTATGGGGTGTATATTTTGTTCAAAACCCTTTCACTGCACTAAATTTGAATCTCTATCTTGTAGCTTTAATACTAACACATCTCTCGATCTTTGTTAGAGCACATTTTCTCAGTATGATTACAATGAATTGTATCATTATTTGTAGCACAAAAACCTATGTTTCTTCTACACATTCTCGGCATTGCCCACGAAACATGAGATGTCCCGACTCGTCTCGAAAACTAGAAGATGGCCTATATGTAACTTACCGAAAGCAGTGTCTTTCGCCAAAGGACATACCGCGTTAGATATACCGGTTTTCGTCCCAAAACAGAAGTCAAGAAGCGACGGATCTAGTAAGTACTTGGATGGGTGACAGCCTGGGAGCACCAGGTACTGTTAGCAACCTTTTGCTTTTTTAATGGTGATAATGACTTTTTTGTAACTTGAAGTTAATCAATCACATATATTTTTTGCAGAATCGCTTCCCAAACAGCCGGCGTTGGTAGTTTTTCGGCGAGGATACGTTCCTGCCATATTATTTGATATATTTTTGGGCGTTTCTGTTTAGCATCCCAAACCTGCACAAAATTTCCTTCTCTGTCTTTTAGCTTTAATGTTAACACATCTCTCGAAGAGTGTTAAAGCACATTTTCTCACTATGATTACAATCAAATGTACCAATATTTGGTGTAGTAACACTTACGTTTCATCTACACTTTCTTGGCAGTGCACACAAAACGGGACATAATACGTCTCGTCTCGAAAACTAGACGGTGGAGTATATCTATCTTACCGAAAGCAGTACCCCTCGCCAACGGTCATACCCCGCTGAATATACCGGTTCTCGTCCGATCACCGAAGTCAAGCAGCGTCGGGCCTGGTAAGTACTTGGATGGGTGACTGCCTTTGAACACCAGGTACTGTTGGCAACCTTTTTTTTGTTTTGGTTAATAGTGACCTTTTTGTAATTTGAAACCAATCAATCATCCACAGTTTCTGCAGAATCACCTCTTTTATAGCTGTAAGCAAATAATATATGTAAAAAATGTATATTAGTATATATGAATATCTGGGAAGCCGATGTTTTTTTTTTTACTTTCTTATCATTCTGGGTTGCAGGGTGCTGTCGTATTACATCTGGCCGCCATAATTGCGGTGGATAGCGGTGCCTGGATCCGACGTGTCTCTCTCCGTAGGTCCTACGTTTGTAGTTTTCGGCGAGAATACGAGTCTGCGTTATTATGGGGTGTATATTTTGTTCAAAACCCTTTCACTGCACTAAATTTGAATCTGTATATTGCAGCTTTAATGTTAACACATCTCTCGAAGGTTGTTAAAGCACATTTTCTCACTATGATTACAATGAAATGTATCATTAATAGTAACACTTATGTTTCATCTACACATTCTTGGCAGTGCACACTAAACGAGACATAACCCGTCTCGTCTCGAAAACTAGATGGTTGAGTATATCTTGCTTACCGAGAGCTGTACATTTCGCCAACGGTCATACCGCGCTGAATATATCGGTTCTCGACCGATCACCGAAGTCAAGCAGCGTCGGGCCTAGTAAGTATTTGGATGGGTGACTGCCTGGGAACACCAGGTACTGTTGGCAACCTTTCTTTTGTTTTGTTTAATAGTGACCTTTTTGTAATTTGATACCAATCAATCATCCACAGTTTCTGCAGAATCACCTCTTTTAAACCTGTAAGCAAATAATATATGTAAAAAATGTATATTAGTATAAATAGATATCTGGGAAGCCGATGTTTTTTTTTTTACTTTCTTATCATGCTGGGTTGCATGGTGCAGTCGTATTACAGCCGGCCTCCATAGTTGCGGTGGATAGCGGTGCCTGGATCCGCCGTGTCTCTCTCCGTAGGTCCGGCGTTGGTAGTTTTCGGCGAGTATACGAGTCTGCGTTATTATGGGGTGTATATTTTGTTCAAAACCCTTTCACAGCACTAAATTTGAATCTCTATCTTGTATCTTTAATGTTAACACATCTCTCGAAGTTTGTTAGAGCACATTTTCTCACTATGATTACAATGAATTGTATCATTATTTGTAGTACAAAAACGTATGTTTATTCTACAAATTCTTGGCATTGCCTACGAAACGTGAGATGTCCCGACTCGTCTCGAAAACTAGAAGGTGGACTATATGTAACTTACCGAAAGCAGTGTCTTTCGCCAACGGACATACCGCGTTAAATATACCGGTTTTCGTCCCAAAACAGAAGTCAAGAAGCGACGGATCTGATAAGTACTTGGATGGGTGACCGCCTGAGAGTACCAGGTACTTTTATCAACCTTTTTCTTTTTTAATGGTGATAATGACTTTTTGTAACTTGAAGTCAATCAATCACAAACATTTTTTGCAGAATCGCTTCCCGAAGAGCCGGCGTTGGTAGTTTTTGTGCGAGGATACGTTCCTGAAATATTATTTGATGTATTTTTGGGCCTTTCTGTTTAAAATCCCAACCCTGCACAAAATTTCCTTCTCTGTCTTTTAGCTTTAATGTTAACACATCTCTCGAAAGTTGATAAAGCACATTTTCTCACTATGATTACAATGAAATGTATCATTAATAGTAACAATTATGTTTCATCTACACATTCTTGGCAGTCCACACTAAACGAGACATAACCCGTCTCGTCTCGAAAACTAGACGTTGGAGTATAACTATCTTACCGAGAGCAGTACCTTTCGCCAACGGTCATACCGCGCTGAATATACCGGTTCTCGTCCGATCACCGAAGTCAAGCAGCGTCGGTCCTGGTAAGTACTTGGATGGGTGACTGCCCGGGAACACCAGGTACTGTTGGCAACCTTATTCTTTGTTTTGGTTAATAGTGACCTTTTTGTAATTTGAAACCAATCAATCATCCACATTTTCTGCAGAATCACCTCTTTCATAGCAGTCAGAAAATAATATATGTAAAAAAATGTATGTTAGCATATATGAATATCTGGGAAGCCGATGTTTTTTTTTAATTTCTTATCATTCTGGGTTGCAGGGTGCTGTCGTATTACATCTGGCCGCCATAATTGCGGTGGATAGCGGTGCCTGGATCCGACGTGTCTCTCTCCGTAGGTCCTACGTTGGTAGTTTTCGGCGAGAATACGAGTCTGCGTTATTATGGGGTGTATATTTTGTTCAAAACCCTTTCACTGCACTAAATTTGAATCTCTATATTGCAGCTTTAATGTTAACACATCTCTCGAAGTTTGTTAGAGCACATTTTCTCACTATGATTTCAATGAATTGTATCATTATTTGTAGTACAAAAACTTATATTTCTTCTACACATTCTTGTCATTGCCCACAAAACGTAGGATGTCTCGACTCGTCTCGAAAGCTAGAAGGTTGCCTATATGTAACTTACCGAAAGCAGAGCCTTTCGCCAAAGGACATACCGCGTTAAATATACCGGTTTTCGTCCCTAAACAGAAGTCAAGCAGCGTCGGGCCTGGTAAGTACTTGGATGGGTGACTTCCTGGGAACACCAGGTACTGTTGGCAACCTTTTTCTTTGTTTGGGTTAATAGTGACCTTTTTGTAATTAGAAACCAATCAATCGTCCACAGTTTCTGTAGAATCACCTCTTTTATAGCTGTAAGCAAATAATATATGTAAAAAATCATGCTGGCTTGCAGGGTGCTGTCGTATTACATCCGGCCGCCATAATTGCGGTGGATAGCGGTGCCTGGATCTGCCGTGTCTCTCTCCAAAGGTCCGGCGTTTGTAGTTTTCGGCGAGAATACGAGTCTGCGTTATTTTGGGGTGTATATTTTGTGCAAAACCCTTTCAATGCACTAAATTTGAATCTCTATCTTGTATCTTTAATGTTAACACATCTCTCGAAGTTTGTTAGAGCACATTTTCTCACTATGATTACAATGAATTGTATCATTATTTGTAGTACAAAAACGTATGTTTATTCTACAGATTCTTGGCATTGCCCACGAAACGTGAGATGTCCCGACTCGTCTCGAAAACTAGAAGGTGGACTATATCTATCTTACCGAATGCTGTAGCTTTCGCCAACGGTCATACCGCGCTGAATATACTGGTTCTCGTCCGATCACCGAAGTCAAGCAGCTTCGGGCCTGGTATGTACTTGGATGGGTGACCGCCTGGGAACACCATGTACTGTTGGCGACCTTTTTCTTAATGCTGATAATGATCTTTTTTGAAACTTGAAATCAATCAATCACCCACAGTTTTTGCAGAATCGCTCCCCGAAGAGCCGGCGATGGTAGTTTTTCTGCGAGGATACGTTCCTGCCATATTATCGTATGTATTGTATGTGCGTTTTTTGTTTAAAAACCCAACCCTTCAAAAAATTTCCTTCTCTGTCTTTTAGCTTTAATGTTAACACATCTCTCGAAGGTTGTTAGAGCACATTTTCCCAATATGATTACAATGAATTGTATCATTATTTGTAGTACAAAAACGTATGTTTATTCTACAAATTCTTGGCATTGCCCACGAAACGTGAGATGTCCCGACTCGCCTCGAAAACTAGACGGTGGCCTATATGTAACTTACCGAAAGCAGTGTCTTTCGCCAACGGACATACCGCGTTAAATATACCGGTTTTCGTCCCCAAACAGAAGTCAAGCAGCTAAGGATCTGGTAAGTACTTGGATGGGTGACAGCCTGGGAGCACCAGGTACTGTTAGCAACCTTTTGCTTTTTTAATGGTGATAATGACTTCTCTGTAACTTGAAGTCAATCAATCACAAATATTTTTTGCAGGATCGCTTCCCGAAGAGCCGGCGTTGGTAGTTTTTCTGCGAGGATACGTTCCTGCCATATTATTTGATGTATTTTTGGGCGTTTCTGTTTAAAATCCCAACCCTGCGCAAAATTTCCTTCTCTGTCTTTTAGCTTTAATGTTAACACATCTCTCGAAAGTTGATAAAGCACATTTCCTCACTATGATCACAATGAATTGTATCATTATTTGTAGTACAAAAACGTATGTTTATTCTACACATTCTTGGCATTGCCCACGAAACGTGTGATGTCCCGACTCGTCTCGAAAACCAGAAGGTGGAGTATATCTATCTTACCGAAAGCAGCATTTCTCGCCAACGGTCATACCTCGTTGAATATACCGGTTCTCGTCCTATCACCGAAGTCAAGCAGCGTCGGGCCTGGTAAGTACTTGGATTGGTGACCTCCTGGGAACACCAGGTACTGTTGACAACCTTTTTGCTTTTTTAATGGTGATAATGACTTTTTTGTAACTTGAAGTCAATGAATCACAAACATTTTTTGCAGAATCGCTTCCCGAAGAGCCGGCGTTGGTAGCTTTTCTGCGAGGATACGTTCCTGCCATATTATTTGATGTATTTTTAGCGTTTTTTGTTTAAAAACCAAACACTTCACAAAATTTCCTTCTCTGTCTTTAGCTTTAATGTTAACACATCTCTCGAAGATTGTTAAAGCACATTTTCTCACTATGATTACAATGAAATGTATCATTATTTTGTGTAGTAACAATTATGTTTCACCTACACATTCTTGGCAGTGCACACAAAATGAGACATAACCCGTCTCGTCTCGAAAACTAGACGGTGGAGTATATCTATCTTACCGAATGCAGTACCTTTCGCCAACGGTCATACCGCGCTGAATATACCGGTTCTCGTCCGATCACCGAAGTCAATCAGCGTCGGGCCTAGTAAGAACTTGGATGGGTGACCGCCTGGGAACACCAGGTACTGTGGGCAACCTTTTCTTTAATGCTGATAATGACCTTTCTTGAAACTTGAAGTCAATCAATCACCCACAGTTTTTGATAAATCGCTCCCCGAAGAACCGACGTTGGTAGTTTTTCTGCGAGGATACCTTCCTGCCATATTATGTGATGTATTTTATGTGCGTTTTTTGTTTAAAAACCAAACACTTCACAAAATTTCCTTCACTGTCTTTTAGCTTTAATGTTAACACATCTCTCGAAGGTTGTTAAAGCACATTTTCACACTATGATTACAATGAAATGTATCATTAATAGTAACAATTATGTTTCATCTACACATTCTTGGCAGTGCACACTAAACGAGACATAACCCGTCTCGTCTCGAAAACTAGATGGTGGAGTATATCTAGCTTACCGAGAGCAGTACTTTTCGCCAACGGTCATACCGCGCTGAATATACCGGTTCTCGTCCGATCACCGAAGTCAAGCAGCGTCGGGCCTGGTAAGTACTTGGATGGGTGACTGCCTGGGAACACCAGGTACTGTTGGCAATCATTTTCTTTGTTTTGGTTAATAGTGACTTTTTGTAATTTGAAACCAATCAATCATCCACAGTTTCTGCAGAATCACCTCTTTTATAGCTGTAAGCATATAATATATGAAAAAAATATATATTAGTAATTATGAATATCCGGGAAGCCGATGTTTTATTTAATTTCTTATCATGCTGGGTTGCAGGGTGCTGTCGTATTACATCCGGCCGCCATAATTGCGGTGGATAGCTGTGCCTAGATCCGCCGTGTCTCTCTCCGTAGTTCCGGCGTTGGTAGTTTTCGGCGAGAATACGAGTCTGCGTTATTATTGGGTGTATATTTTGTTGAAAACCCTTTCACTGCACTAAATTTGAATCTCTATCTTGTAGCTTTAATTTTAACACATGTCTCGAATTTTTTTAGAGCACATTTTCTCACTATGATTACAATGAATTGTATCATTATTTGTAGTTCAAAAACGTATGTTTCTTCTACACATTCTTGGCATTGCCCACGAAACGTAGGATGTCGCGACTAATCTCGAAAGCTAGACGGTGGCCTATATGTAACTTACCGAAAGTAGTGCACTTCGCCAACGGACATACCGCGTTAAATATACCGGTTTTCGTCCCAAAACAGAAGTCAAGCAGCGACGGATCTGGTAAGTACTTGGATGGTTGACAGCCTGAGAGCACCATTTACTGTTAGCAACATTTTGGCTTTTTCAATGGTGTTAATGACTTTTTTGTAACTTGAAGTCAATGAATCACAAACATTTTTTGCAGAATCGCTTCCCGAAGAGACGGCGTTGGTAGTTTTTCTGCGAGGATACGTTCCTGCCATATTATTTGATGTATTTTTGGGCGTTTCTGTTTAAAATCCCAACCCTGCGCAAAATTTCCTTCTCTGTCTTTTAGCTTTAATGTTAACACATCTCTCGAAAGTTGATAAAGCACATTTTCTCACTATGATTAAAATGAAATGTATCATTAATAGTATCAATTATGTTTCATCTTCACATTCTTGGCAGTCCACACAAAACGGGACATAATACGTCTCGTCTGGAAAACTAGACGGTGGAGTATATCTATCTTACCGAAAGCAGTACCTTTCGCCAACGGTCATACCGCGCTGAATATACCGGTTCTCATCCGATCACCGAAGTCAAGCAGCGTCGGGCCTGGTAAGTACTTGGATGGTTGACTGCCTGGGAACACCAGGTACTGTTGGCAACCTTTTTTTTGTTTTGGTTGATAATGACCTTTTTGTAATTTGAAACCAATCAATCATCCACAGTTGCTGCAGAATCACCTCTCTTATAGCTATAAGCAATTAATATATGTAAAATATGTATATTAGTATATATGAATATCTGGGAAGCCGATGTTTTTTTTTAGTTTCTTATCATGCTGGTTTGAAGGGTGCAGTCTTATTACAGCCGGCCGCCATAATTGCGGTGGATAGCGGTGCCTGGATCCGCCGTGTCTCTCTCCGTAGGTCCGGCGTTGGTAGTTTTCGGCGAGAATACGAGTCTGCGTTATTATGGGGTGTATATTTTGTTCAAAACCCTTTCACTGCACTAAATTTGAATCCCTATCGAATGCTGTAGCTTTCGCCAACAGTTATACCGCGCGGAATACACCGGTTCTCGTCCGATCACCGAAGTCAAGCAGCTTCGGGCCTGGTAAGTACTTGGATGGGTGACCGCCTGGGAACACCATGTACTGTTGGCGACCTTTTTCTTAATGCTGATAATGATCTTTTTTGAAACTTGAAATCAATCAATCACCCACAGTTTTTGCAGAATCGCTCTCCGAAGAGCCGGCGATGGTAGTTTTTCTGCGAGGATACGTTCCTGCCATATTATCGTATGTATTTTATGTGCGTTTTTTGTTTAAAAACCCAACCCTTCAAAAAATTTCCTTCTCTGTCTTTTAGCTTTAATGTTAACACATCTCTCGAAGGTTGTTAGAGCACATTTTCTCAATATGATTACAATGAATTGTATCATTATTTGTAGTACAAAAACGTATGTTTATTCTACAAATTCTTGGCATTGCCCACGAAACGTGAGATGTCCCGACTCGCCTCGAAAACTAGACGGTGGCCTATATGTAACTTACCGAAAGCAGTGTCTTTCGCCAACGGACATACCGCGTTAAATATACCGGTTTTCGTCCCAAAACAGAAGTCAAGCAGCGAAGGATCTGGTAAGTACTTGGATGGGTGACAGCCTGGGAGCACCAGGTACTGTTAGCAACTTTTTGCTTTTTTAATGGTGATAATGACTTCTTTGTAACTTGAAGTCAATCAATCACAAATATTTTTTGCAGAATCGCTTCCCGAAGAGCCGGCGTTGGTAGTTTTTCTGCGAGGATACGTTCCTGCCATATTATTTGATGTATTTTTGGGCGTTTCTGTTTAAAATCCCAACCCTGCGCAAAATTTCCTTCTCTGTCTTTTAGCTCTAATGTTAACACATCTCTCGAAAGTTGATAAAGCACATTTTCTCACTATGATTAAAATGAAATGTATCATTAATAGTAACAATTATGTTTCATCTACACATTCTTGGCAGTCCACACTAAACGAGACATAACCCTTCTCGTCTCGAAAACTAGACGTTGGAGTATATCTATCTTACCGAAAGCAGTACCTTTCGCCAACGGTCATACCGCGCTGAATATACCGGTTCTCGTCCGATCACCGAAGTCAAGCAGTGTCGGGCCTGGTAAGTACTTGGATGGGTGACTGCCTGGGAACACCAGGTACTGTTGGCAACCTTTTTCTTTGTTTTGGTTAATATTGACCTTTTTGTAATTTGAAACCAATCAATCATCCACAGTTTCTGCAGAATCACCTCTTTCATAGCAGTCAGAAAATAATATATGTAAAAAATGTATATTAGTATATATGAATATCTGGGAAGCCGATGTTTTATTTAATTTCTTATCATGCTGGGTTGCAGGGTGCAGTCGTATTACAGCCGGCCTCCATAGTTGCGGTGGATAGCGGTGCCTGGATCCGCCGTGTCTCTCTCCGTAGGTCCGGCGTTGGTAGTTTTCGGCGAGTATACGAGTCTGCGTTATTATGGGGTGTATATTTTGTTCAAAACCCTTTCACAGCACTAAATTTGAATCTCTATCTTGTATCTTTAATGTTAACACATCTCTCGAAGTTTGTTAGAGCACATTTTCTCACTATGATTACAATGAATTGTATCATTATTTGTAGTACAAAAACGTATGTTTATTCTACAAATTCTTGGCATTGCCTACGAAACGTGAGATGTCCCGACTCGTCTCGAAAACTAGAAGGTGGACTATATGTAACTTACCGAAAGCAGTGTCTTTCGCCAACGGACATACCGCGTTAAATATACCGGTTTTCGTCCCAAAACAGAAGTCAAGAAGCGACGGATCTGATAAGTACTTGGATGGGTGACCGCCTGAGAGTACCAGGTACTTTTATCAACCTTTTTCTTTTTTAATGGTGATAATGACTTTTTGTAACTTGAAGTCAATCAATCACAAACATTTTTTGCAGAATCGCTTCCCGAAGAGCCGGCGTTGGTAGTTTTTGTGCGAGGATACGTTCCTGAAATATTATTTGATGTATTTTTGGGCCTTTCTGTTTAAAATCCCAACCCTGCACAAAATTTCCTTCTCTGTCTTTTAGCTTTAATGTTAACACATCTCTCGAAAGTTGATAAAGCACATTTTCTCACTATGATTACAATGAAATGTATCATTAATAGTAACAATTATGTTTCATCTACACATTCTTGGCAGTCCACACTAAACGAGACTTAACCCGTCTCGTCTCGAAAACTAGACGTTGGAGTATAACTATCTTACCGAGAGCAGTACCTTTCGCCAACGGTCATACCGCGCTGAATATACCGGTTCTCGTCCGATCACCGAAGTCAAGCAGCGTCGGTCCTGGTAAGTACTTGGATGGGTGACTGCCCGGGAACACCAGGTACTGTTGGCAACCTTATTCTTTGTTTTGGTTAATAGTGACCTTTTTGTAATTTGAAACCAATCAATCATCCACATTTTCTGCAGAATCACCTCTTTCATAGCAGTCAGAAAATAATATATGTAAAAAAATGTATGTTAGCATATATGAATATCTGGGAAGCCGATGTTTTTTTTTAATTTCTTATCATTCTGGGTTGCAGGGTGCTGTCGTATTACATCTGGCCGCCATAATTGCGGTGGATAGCGGTGCCTGGATCCGACGTGTCTCTCTCCGTAGGTCCTACGTTGGTAGTTTTCGGCGAGAATACGAGTCTGCGTTATTATGGGGTGTATATTTTGTTCAAAACCCTTTCACTGCACTAAATTTGAATCTCTATATTGCAGCTTTAATGTTAACACATCTCTCGAAGTTTGTTAGAGCACATTTTCTCACTATGATTTCAATGAATTGTATCATTATTTGTAGTACAAAAACTTATATTTCTTCTACACATTCTTGTCATTGCCCACAAAACGTAGGATGTCCCGACTCGTCTCGAAAGCTAGAAGGTTGCCTATATGTAACTTACCGAAAGCAGAGCCTTTCGCCAAAGGACATACCGCGTTAAATATACCGGTTTTCGTCCCTAAACAGAAGTCAAGCAGCGTCGGGCCTGGTAAGTACTTGGATGGGTGACTTCCTGGGAACACCAGGTACTGTTGGCAACCTTTTTCTTTGTTTGGGTTAATAGTGACCTTTTTGTAATTAGAAACCAATCAATCATCCACAGTTTCTGTAGAATCACCTCTTTTATAGCTGTAAGCAAATAATATATGTAAAAAATCATGCTGGCTTGCAGGGTGCTGTCGTATTACATCCGGCCGCCATAATTGCGGTGGATAGCGGTGCCTGGATCTGCCGTGTCTCTCTCCAAAGGTCCGGCGTTTGTAGTTTTCGGCGAGAATACGAGTCTGCGTTATTTTGGGGTGTATATTTTGTGCAAAACCCTTTCAATGCACTAAATTTGAATCTCTATCTTGTATCTTTAATGTTAACACATCTCTCGAAGTTTGTTAGAGCACATTTTCTCACTATGATTACAATGAATTGTATCATTATTTGTAGTACAAAAACGTATGTTTATTCTACAGATTCTTGGCATTGCCCACGAAACGTGAGATGTCCCGACTCGTCTCGAAAACTAGAAGGTGGACTATATCTATCTTACCGAATGCTGTAGCTTTCGCCAACGGTCATACCGCGCTGAATATACTGGTTCTCGTCCGATCACCGAAGTCAAGCAGCTTCGGGCCTGGTATGTACTTGGATGGGTGACCGCCTGGTAACACCATGTACTGTTGGCGACCTTTTTCTTAATGCTGATAATGATCTTTTTTGAAACTTGAAATCAATCAATCACCCACAGTTTTTGCAGAATCGCTCCCCGAAGAGCCGGCGATGGTAGTTTTTCTGCGAGGATACGTTCCTGCCATATTATCGTATGTATTGTATGTGCGTTTTTTGTTTAAAAACCCAACCCTTCAAAAAATTTCCTTCTCTGTCTTTTAGCTTTAATGTTAACACATCTCTCGAAGGTTGTTAGAGCACATTTTCCCAATATGATTACAATGAATTGTATCATTATTTGTAGTACAAAAACGTATGTTTATTCTACAAATTCTTGGCATTGCCCACGAAACGTGAGATGTCCCGACTCGCCTCGAAAACTAGACGGTGGCCTATATGTAACTTACCGAAAGCAGTGTCTTTCGCCAACGGACATACCGCGTTAAATATACCGGTTTTCGTCCCCAAACAGAAGTCAAGCAGCTAAGGATCTGGTAAGTACTTGGATGGGTGACAGCCTGGGAGCACCAGGTACTGTTAGCAACCTTTTGCTTTTTTAATGGTGATAATGACTTCTCTGTAACTTGAAGTCAATCAATCACAAATATTTTTTGCAGAATCGCTTCCCGAAGAGCCGGCGTTGGTAGTTTTTCTGCGAGGATACGTTCCTGCCATATTATTTGATGTATTTTTGGGCGTTTCTGTTTAAAATCCCAACCCTGCGCAAAATTTCCTTCTCTGTCTTTTAGCTTTAATGTTAACACATCTCTCGAAAGTTGATAAAGCACATTTCCTCACTATGATCACAATGAATTGTATCATTATTTGTAGTACAAAAACGTATGTTTATTCTACACATTCTTGGCATTGCCCACGAAACGTGTGATGTCCCGACTCGTCTCGAAAACCAGAAGGTGGAGTATATCTATCTTACCGAAAGCAGCATTTCTCGCCAACGGTCATACCTCGTTGAATATACCGGTTCTCGTCCTATCACCGAAGTCAAGCAGCGTCGGGCCTGGTAAGTACTTGGATTGGTGACCTCCTGGGAACACCAGGTACTGTTGACAACCTTTTTGCTTTTTTAATGGTGATAATGACTTTTTTGTAACTTGAAGTCAATGAATCACAAACATTTTTTGCAGAATCGCTTCCCGAAGAGCCGGCGTTGGTAGCTTTTCTGCGAGGATACGTTCCTGCCATATTATTTGATGTATTTTTAGCGTTTTTTGTTTAAAAACCAAACACTTCACAAAATTTCCTTCTCTGTCTTTAGCTT
Organism: Lepisma saccharinum; assembly: GCF_977018435.1. Classification (NCBI taxonomy): domain Eukaryota; kingdom Metazoa; phylum Arthropoda; class Insecta; order Zygentoma; family Lepismatidae; genus Lepisma; species Lepisma saccharinum. The sequence goes on along the minus strand of NC_139239.1, from coordinate 43,708,989 downwards.
TAATGTTAACACATCTCTCGAAGATTGTTAAAGCACATTTTCTCACTATGATTACAATGAAATGTATCATTATTTTGTGTAGTAACAATTATGTTTCACCTACACATTCTTGGCAGTGCACACAAAATGAGACATAACCCGTCTCGTCTCGAAAACTAGACGGTGGAGTATATCTATCTTACCGAATGCAGTACCTTTCGCCAACGGTCATACCGCGCTGAATATACCGGTTCTCGTCCGATCACCGAAGTCAAGCAGCGTCGGGCCTAGTAAGAACTTGGATGGGTGACCGCCTGGGAACACCAGGTACTGTGGGCAACCTTTTCTTTAATGCTGATAATGACCTTTCTTGAAACTTGAAGTCAATCAATCACCCACAGTTTTTGATAAATCGCTCCCCGAAGAACCGACGTTGGTAGTTTTTCTGCGAGGATACCTTCCTGCCATATTATGTGATGTATTTTATGTGCGTTTTTTGTTTAAAAACCAAACACTTCACAAAATTTCCTTCACTGTCTTTTAGCTTTAATGTTAACACATCTCTCGAAGGTTGTTAAAGCACATTTTCACACTATGATTACAATGAAATGTATCATTAATAGTAACAATTATGTTTCATCTACACATTCTTGGCAGTGCACACTAAACGAGACATAACCCGTCTCGTCTCGAAAACTAGATGGTGGAGTATATCTAGCTTACCGAGAGCGGTACTTTTCGCCAACGGTCATACCGCGCTGAATATACCGGTTCTCGTCCGATCACCGAAGTCAAGCAGCGTCGGGCCTGGTAAGTACTTGGATGGGTGACTGCCTGGGAACACCAGGTACTGTTGGCAATCATTTTCTTTGTTTTGGTTAATAGTGACTTTTTGTAATTTGAAACCAATCAATCATCCACAGTTTCTGCAGAATCACCTCTTTTATAGCTGTAAGCATATAATATATGAAAAAAATATATATTAGTAATTATGAATATCCGGGAAGCCGATGTTTTATTTAATTTCTTATCATGCTGGGTTGCAGGGTGCTGTCGTATTACATCCGGCCGCCATAATTGCGGTGGATAGCTGTGCCTAGATCCGCCGTGTCTCTCTCCGTAGTTCCGGCGTTGGTAGTTTTCGGCGAGAATACGAGTCTGCGTTATTATTGGGTGTATATTTTGTTGAAAACCCTTTCACTGCACTAAATTTGAATCTCTATCTTGTAGCTTTAATTTTAACACATGTCTCGAATTTTTTTAGAGCACATTTTCTCACTATGATTACAATGAATTGTATCATTATTTGTAGTTCAAAAACGTATGTTTCTTCTACACATTCTTGGCATTGCCCACGAAACGTAGGATGTCGCGACTAATCTCGAAAGCTAGACGGTGGCCTATATGTAACTTACCGAAAGTAGTGCACTTCGCCAACGGACATACCGCGTTAAATATACCGGTTTTCGTCCCAAAACAGAAGTCAAGCAGCGACGGATCTGGTAAGTACTTGGATGGTTGACAGCCTGAGAGCACCATTTACTGTTAGCAACATTTTGGCTTTTTCAATGGTGTTAATGACTTTTTTGTAACTTGAAGTCAATGAATCACAAACATTTTTTGCAGAATCGCTTCCCGAAGAGACGGCGTTGGTAGTTTTTCTGCGAGGATACGTTCCTGCCATATTATTTGATGTATTTTTGGGCGTTTCTGTTTAAAATCCCAACCCTGCGCAAAATTTCCTTCTCTGTCTTTTAGCTTTAATGTTAACACATCTCTCGAAAGTTGATAAAGCACATTTTCTCACTATGATTGCAATGAAATGTATCATTAATAGTATCAATTATGTTTCATCTACACATTCTTGGCAGTCCACACAAAACGGGACATAATACGTCTCGTCTGGAAAACTAGACGGTGGAGTATATCTATCTTACCGAAAGCAGTACCTTTCGCCAACGGTCATACCGCGCTGAATATACCGGTTCTCATCCGATCACCGAAGTCAAGCAGCGTCGGGCCTGGTAAGTACTTGGATGGTTGACTGCCTGGGAACACCAGGTACTGTTGGCAACCTTTTTTTTGTTTTGGTTGATAATGACCTTTTTGTAATTTGAAACCAATCAATCATCCACAGTTGCTGCAGAATCACCTCTCTTATAGCTATAAGCAATTAATATATGTAAAATATGTATATTAGTATATATGAATATCTGGGAAGCCGATGTTTTTTTTTAGTTTCTTATCATGCTGGTTTGAAGGGTGCAGTCTTATTACAGCCGGCCGCCATAATTGCGGTGGATAGCGGTGCCTGGATCCGCCGTGTCTCTCTCCGTAGGTCCGGCGTTGGTAGTTTTCGGCGAGAATACGAGTCTGCGTTATTATGGGGTGTATATTTTGTTCAAAACCCTTTCACTGCACTAAATTTGAATCCCTATCGAATGCTGTAGCTTTCGCCAACGGTTATACCGCGCTGAATACACCGGTTCTCGTCCGATCACCGAAGTCAAGCAGCTTCGGGCCTGGTAAGTACTTGGATGGGTGACCGCCTGGGAACACCATGTACTGTTGGCGACCTTTTTCTTAATGCTGATAATGATCTTTTTTGAAACTTGAAATCAATCAATCACCCACAGTTTTTGCAGAATCGCTCTCCGAAGAGCCGGCGATGGTAGTTTTTCTGCGAGGATACGTTCCTGCCATATTATCGTATGTATTTTATGTGCGTTTTTTGTTTAAAAACCCAACCCTTCAAAAAATTTCCTTCTCTGTCTTTTAGCTTTAATGTTAACACATCTCTCGAAGGTTGTTAGAGCACATTTTCTCAATATGATTACAATGAATTGTATCATTATTTGTAGTACAAAAACGTATGTTTATTCTACAAATTCTTGGCATTGCCCACGAAACGTGAGATGTCCCGACTCGCCTCGAAAACTAGACGGTGGCCTATATGTAACTTACCGAAAGCAGTGTCTTTCGCCAACGGACATACCGCGTTAAATATACCGGTTTTCGTCCCAAAACAGAAGTCAAGCAGCGAAGGATCTGGTAAGTACTTGGATGGGTGACAGCCTGGGAACACCAGGTACTGTTAGCAACTTTTTGCTTTTTTAATGGTGATAATGACTTCTTTGTAACTTGAAGTCAATCAATCACAAATATTTTTTGCAGAATCGCTTCCCGAAGAGCCGGCGTTGGTAGTTTTTCTGCGAGGATACGTTCCTGCCATATTATTTGATGTATTTTTGGGCGTTTCTGTTTAAAATCCCAACCCTGCGCAAAATTTCCTTCTCTGTCTTTTAGCTCTAATGTTAACACATCTCTCGAAAGTTGATAAAGCACATTTTCTCACTATGATTAAAATGAAATGTATCATTAATAGTAACAATTATGTTTCATCTACACATTCTTGGCAGTCCACACTAAACGAGACATAACCCTTCTCGTCTCGAAAACTAGACGTTGGAGTATATCTATCTTACCGAAAGCAGTACCTTTCGCCAACGGTCATACCGCGCTGAATATACCGGTTCTCGTCCGATCACCGAAGTCAAGCAGTGTCGGGCCTGGTAAGTACTTGGATGGGTGACTGCCTGGGAACACCAGGTACTGTTGGCAACCTTTTTCTTTGTTTTGGTTAATATTGACCTTTTTGTAATTTGAAACCAATCAATCATCCACAGTTTCTGCAGAATCACCTCTTTCATAGCAGTCAGAAAATAATATATGTAAAAAATGTATATTAGTATATATGAATATCTGGGAAGCCGATGTTTTATTTAATTTCTTATCATGCTGGGTTGCAGGGTGCTGTCTTATTACATCCGGCCGCCATAATTGCAGTTTATAGCTGTGCCTGGATCCGCCGTGTCTCTCTCCGTAGTTCCGGCGTTGGTAGTTTTCGGCGAGAATACGAGTCTGCGTTATTATTGGGTGTATATTTTGTTCAAAACCCTTTCACTGCACTAAAGTTGAATCCCTATCTTGTAGCTTTTATGTTAACACATCTCTCGAAGTTTGTTAGAGCACATTTTCTCACTATGATTACAATGAATTGTATCATTATTTTAGTACAAAAACGTATGTTTCTTCAACACATTCTTGGCATTGCCCACGAAACGTAGGATGTCCCGACTCGTCTCGAAAGCTAGAAGGTGGCCTATATGTAACTTACCGAAAGTAGTGCATTTCGCCAACGGACATACCGCGTTAAATATACCGGTTTTCGTCAAAAAACAGAAACCAAGCAGCGACGGATCTTGAAAGTACTTGGATTGGTGACAGCCTGGGAGCACCAGGTACTGTTAGCAACCTTTTTGATTTTGTAATGGTGATAATGACTTTTTGTAACTTGAAGTCAATCAATCACAAACATTTTTTGCAGAATCGCTTCCCGAAGAGCAGGCGTTGGTAGTTTTTGTGCGAGGATACGTTCCTGAAATATTATTTGATGTATTTTTGGGCCTTTCTGTTTAAAATCCCAACCCTGCACAAAATTTCCTTCTCTGTCTTTTAGCTTTAATGTTAACACATCTCTCGAAAGTTGATAAAGCACATTTTCTCACTATGATTACAATGAAATGTATCATTAATAGTAACAATTATGTTTCATCTGCACATTCTTGGCAGTCCACACTAAACGAGACATAACCCGTCTCGTCTCGAAAACTAGACGTTGGAGTATATCTATCTTACCGAGAGCAGTACCTTTCGCCAACGGTCATACCGCGCTGAATATAGCGGTTCTCGTCCGATCACCGAAGTCAAGCAGCGTCGGTCCTGGTAAGTACTTGGATGGGTGACTGCCCGGGAACACCAGGTACTGTTGGCAACCTTATTCTTTGTTTTGGTTAATAGTGACCTTTTTGTAATTTGAAACCAATCAATCATCCACATTTTCTGCAGAATCACCTCTTTCATAGCAGTCAGAAAATAATATATGTAAAAAAATGTATGTTAGTATATATGAATATCTGGGAAGCCGATGTTTTTTTTTTAATTTCTTATCATTCTGGGTTGCAGGGTGCTGTCGTATTACATCTGGCCGCCATAATTGCGGTGGATAGCGGTTGCCTGGATCCGACGTGTCTCTCTCCGTAGGTCCTACGTTGGTAGTTTTCGGCGGGAATACGAGTCTGCGTTATTATGGGGTGTATATTTTGTTCAAAACCCTTTCACTGCACTAAATTTGAATCTCTATATTGCAGCTTTAATGTTAACACATCTCTCGAAGTTTGTTAGAGCACATTTTCTCACTATGATTTCAATGAATTGTATCATTATTTGTAGTACAAAAACTTATATTTCTTCTACACATTCTTGTCATTGCCCACAAAACGTAGGATGTCCCGACTCGTCTCGAAAGCTAGAAGGTTGCCTATATGTAACTTACCGAAAGCAGAGCCTTTCGCCAAAGGACATACCGCGTTAAATATACCGGTTTTCGTCCCTAAACAGAAGTCAAGCAGCGTCGGGCCTGGTAAGTACTTGGATGGGTGACTTCCTGGGAACACCAGGTACTGTTGGCAACCTTTTTCTTTGTTTGGGTTAATAGTGACCTTTTTGTAATTAGAAACCAATCAATCATCCACAGTTTCTGTAGAATCACCTCTTTTATAGCTGTAAGCAAATAATATATGTAAAAAATCATGCTGGCTTGCAGGGTGCTGTCGTATTACATCCGGCCGCCATAATTGCGGTGGATAGCGGTGCCTGGATCTGCCGTGTCTCTCTCCAAAGGTCCGGCGTTTGTAGTTTTCGGCGAGAATACGAGTCTGCGTTATTTTGGGGTGTATATTTTGTGCAAAACCCTTTCAATGCACTAAATTTGAATCTCTATCTTGTATCTTTAATGTTAACACATCTCTCGAAGTTTGTTAGAGCACATTTTCTCACTATGATTACAATGAATTGTATCATTATTTGTAGTACAAAAACGTATGTTTATTCTACAGATTCTTGGCATTGCCCACGAAACGTGAGATGTCCCGACTCGTCTCGAAAACTAGAAGGTGGACTATATCTATCTTACCGAATGCTGTAGCTTTCGCCAACGGTCATACCGCGCTGAATATACTGGTTCTCGTCCGATCACCGAAGTCAAGCAGCTTCGGGCCTGGTAAGTACTTGGATGGGTGACCGCCTGGGAACACCATGTACTGTTGGCGACCTTTTTCTTAATGCTGATAATGATCTTTTTTGAAACTTGAAATCAATCAATCACCCACAGTTTTTGCAGAATCGCTCCCCGAAGAGCCGGCGATGGTAGTTTTTCTGCGAGGATACGTTCCTGCCATATTATCGTATGTATTGTATGTGCGTTTTTTGTTTAAAAACCCAACCCTTCAAAAAATTTCCTTCTCTGTCTTTTAGCTTTAATGTTAACACATCTCTCGAAGGTTGTTAGAGCACATTTTCCCAATATGATTACAATGAATTGTATCATTATTTGTAGTACAAAAACGTATGTTTATTCTACAAATTCTTGGCATTGCCCACGAAACGTGAGATGTCCCGACTCGCCTCGAAAACTAGACGGTGGCCTATATGTAACTTACCGAAAGCAGTGTCTTTCGCCAACGGACATACCGCGTTAAATATACCGTTTTTCGTCCCCAAACAGAAGTCAAGCAGCTAAGGATCTGGTAAGTACTTGGATGGGTGACAGCCTGGGAGCACCAGGTACTGTTAGCAACCTTTTGCTTTTTTAATGGTGATAATGACTTCTCTGTAACTTGAAGTCAATCAATCACAAATATTTTTTGCAGAATCGCTTCCCGAAGAGCCGGCGTTGGTAGTTTTTCTGCGAGGATACGTTCCTGCCATATTATTTGATGTATTTTTGGGCGTTTCTGTTTAAAATCCCAACCCTGCGCAAAATTTCCTTCTCTGTCTTTTAGCTTTAATGTTAACACATCTCTCGAAAGTTGATAAAGCACATTTCCTCACTATGATCACAATGAATTGTATCATTATTTGTAGTACAAAAACGTATGTTTATTCTACACATTCTTGGCATTGCCCACGAAACGTGTGATGTCCCGACTCGTCTCGAAAACCAGAAGGTGGAGTATATCTATCTTACCGAAAGCAGCATTTCTCGCCAACGGTCATACCTCGTTGAATATACCGGTTCTCGTCCTATCACCGAAGTCAAGCAGCGTCGGGCCTGGTAAGTACTTGGATTGGTGACCTCCTGGGAACACCAGGTACTGTTGACAACCTTTTTGCTTTTTTAATGGTGATAATGACTTTTTTGTAACTTGAAGTCAATGAATCACAAACATTTTTTGCAGAATCGCTTCCCGAAGAGCCGGCGTTGGTAGCTTTTCTGCGAGGATACGTTCCTGCCATATTATTTGATGTATTTTTAGCGTTTTTTGTTTAAAAACCAAACACTTCACAAAATTTCCTTCTCTGTCTTTAGCTTTAATGTTAACACATCTCTCGAAGATTGTTAAAGCACATTTTCTCACTATGATTACAATGAAATGTATCATTATTTTGTGTAGTAACAATTATGTTTCACCTACACATTCTTGGCAGTGCACACAAAATGAGACATAACCCGTCTCGTCTCGAAAACTAGACGGTGGAGTATATCTATCTTACCGAATGCAGTACCTTTCGCCAACGGTCATACCGCGCTGAATATACCGGTTCTCGTCCGATCACCGAAGTCAAGCAGCGTCGGGCCTAGTAAGAACTTGGATGGGTGACCGCCTGGGAACACCAGGTACTGTGGGCAACCTTTTCTTTAATGCTGATAATGACCTTTCTTGAAACTTGAAGTCAATCAATCACCCACAGTTTTTGATAAATCGCTCCCCGAAGAACCGACGTTGGTAGTTTTTCTGCGAGGATACCTTCCTGCCATATTATGTGATGTATTTTATGTGCGTTTTTTGTTTAAAAACCAAACACTTCACAAAATTTCCTTCACTGTCTTTTAGCTTTAATGTTAACACATCTCTCGAAGGTTGTTAAAGCACATTTTCACACTATGATTACAATGAAATGTATCATTAATAGTAACAATTATGTTTCATCTACACATTCTTGGCAGTGCACACTAAACGAGACATAACCCGTCTCGTCTCGAAAACTAGATGGTGGAGTATATCTAGCTTACCGAGAGCAGTACTTTTCGCCAACGGTCATACCGCGCTGAATATACCGGTTCTCGTCCGATCACCGAAGTCAAGCAGTGTCGGGCCTGGTAAGTACTTGGATGGGTGACTGCCTGGGAACACCAGGTACTGTTGGCAATCATTTTCTTTGTTTTGGTTAATAGTGACTTTTTGTAATTTGAAACCAATCAATCATCCACAGTTTCTGCAGAATCACCTCTTTTATAGCTGTAAGCATATAATATATGAAAAAAATATATATTAGTAATTATGAATATCCGGGAAGCCGATGTTTTATTTAATTTCTTATCATGCTGGGTTGCAGGGTGCTGTCGTATTACATCCGGCCGCCATAATTGCGGTGGATAGCTGTGCCTAGATCCGCCGTGTCTCTCTCCGTAGTTCCGGCGTTGGTAGTTTTCGGCGAGAATACGAGTCTGCGTTATTATTGGGTGTATATTTTGTTGAAAACCCTTTCACTGCACTAAATTTGAATCTCTATCTTGTAGCTTTAATTTTAACACATGTCTCGAATTTTTTTAGAGCACATTTTCTCACTATGATTACAATGAATTGTATCATTATTTGTAGTTCAAAAACGTATGTTTCTTCTACACATTCTTGGCATTGCCCACGAAACGTAGGATGTCGCGACTAATCTCGAAAGCTAGACGGTGGCCTATATGTAACTTACCGAAAGTAGTGCACTTCGCCAACGGACATACCGCGTTAAATATACCGGTTTTCGTCCCAAAACAGAAGTCAAGCAGCGACGGATCTGGTAAGTACTTGGATGGTTGACAGCCTGAGAGCACCATTTACTGTTAGCAACATTTTGGCTTTTTCAATGGTGTTAATGACTTTTTTGTAACTTGAAGTCAATGAATCACAAACATTTTTTGCAGAATCGCTTCCCGAAGAGACGGCGTTGGTAGTTTTTCTGCGAGGATACGTTCCTGCCATATTATTTGATGTATTTTTGGGCGTTTCTGTTTAAAATCCCAACCCTGCGCAAAATTTCCTTCTCTGTCTTTTAGCTTTAATGTTAACACATCTCTCGAAAGTTGATAAAGCACATTTTCTCACTATGATTACAATGAAATGTATCATTAATAGTATCAATTATGTTTCATCTACACATTCTTGGCAGTCCACACAAAACGGGACATAATACGTCTCGTCTGGAAAACTAGACGGTGGAGTATATCTATCTTACCGAAAGCAGTACCTTTCGCCAACGGTCATACCGCGCTGAATATACCGGTTCTCATCCGATCACCGAAGTCAAGCAGCGTCGGGCCTGGTAAGTACTTGGATGGTTGACTGCCTGGGAACACCAGGTACTGTTGGCAACCTTTTTTTTGTTTTGGTTGATAATGACCTTTTTGTAATTTGAAACCAATCAATCATCCACAGTTGCTGCAGAATCACCTCTCTTATAGCTATAAGCAATTAATATATGTAAAATATGTATATTAGTATATATGAATATCTGGGAAGCCGATGTTTTTTTTTAGTTTCTTATCATGCTGGTTTGAAGGGTGCAGTCTTATTACAGCCGGCCGCCATAATTGCGGTGGATAGCCGTGCCTGGATCCGCCGTGTCTCTCTCCGTAGGTCCGGCGTTGGTAGTTTTCGGCGAGAATACGAGTCTGCGTTATTATGGGGTGTATATTTTGTTCAAAACCCTTTCACTGCACTAAATTTGAATCAATTTCGAATGCTATAGCTTTCGCCAACGGTTATACCGCGCTGAATACACCGGTTCTCGTCCGATCACCGAAGTCAAGCAGCTTCGGGCCTGGTAAGTACTTGGATGGGTGACCGCCTGGGAACACCATGTACTGTTGGCGACCTTTTTCTTAATGCTGATAATGATCATTTTTGAAACTTGAAATCAATCAATCACCCACAGTTTTTGCAGAATCGCTCTCCGAAGAGCCGGCGATGGTAGTTTTTCTGCGAGGATACGTTCCTGCCATATTATCGTATGTATTTTATGTGCGTTTTTTGTTTAAAAACCCAACCCTTCAAAAAATTTCCTTCTCTGTCTTTTAGCTTTAATGTTAACACATCTCTCGAAGGTTGTTAGAGCACATTTTCTCAATATGATTACAATGAATTGTATCATTATTTGTAGTACAAAAACGTATGTTTATTCTACAAATTCTTGGCATTGCCCACGAAACGTGAGATGTCCCGACTCGCCTCGAAAACTAGACGGTGGCCTATATGTAACTTACCGAAAGCAGTGTCTTTCGCCAACGGACATACCGCGTTAAATATACCGGTTTTCGTCCCAAAACAGAAGTCAAGCAGCGAAGGATCTGGTAAGTACTTGGATGGGTGACAGCCTGGGAGCACCAGGTACTGTTAGCAACTTTTTGCTTTTTTAATGGTGATAATGACTTCTTTGTAACTTGAAGTCAATCAATCACAAATATTTTTTGCAGAATCGCTTCCCGAAGAGCCGGCGTTGGTATTTTTTCTGCGAGGATACGTTCCTGCCATATTATTTGATGTATTTTTGGGCGTTTCTGTTTAAAATCCCAACCCTGCGCAAAATTTCCTTCTCTGTCTTTTAGCTCTAATGTTAACACATCTCTTGAAAGTTGATAAAGCACATTTTCTCACTATGATTAAAATGAAATGTATCATTAATAGTAACAATTATGTTTCATCTACACATTCTTGGCAGTCCACACTAAACGAGACATAACCCTTCTCGTCTCGAAAACTAGACGTTGGAGTATATCTATCTTACCGAAAGCAGTACCTTTCGCCAACGGTCATACCGCGCTGAATATACCGGTTCTCGTCCGATCACCGAAGTCAAGCAGTGTCGGGCCTGGTAAGTACTTGGATGGGTGACTGCCTGGGAACACCAGGTACTGTTGGCAACCTTTTTCTTTGTTTTGGTTAATATTGACCTTTTTGTAATTTGAAACCAATCAATCATCCACAGTTTCTGCAGAATCACCTCTTTCATAGCAGTCAGAAAATAATATATGTAAAAAATGTATATTAGTATATATGAATATCTGGGAAGCCGATGTTTTTTTTTTAAATTTCATATCACTCTGGGTTGCAGGGTGCTGTTGTATTACATCTGGCCGCCATAATTGCGGTGGATAGCGGTGCCTGGATCCGACGTGTCTCTCTCCGTAGGTCCTGCGTTGGTAGTTTTCGGCGAGAATACGAGTCTGCGTTATTATGGGGTGTATATTTTGTTCAAAACCCTTTCACTGCACTAAATTTGAATCTCTATCTTGTAGCTTTAATATTAACACATCTCTCGAAGTTTGTTAGAGCACATTTTCTCACTATGATTACAATGAATTGTATCATTATTTGTAGTACAAAAACCTATGTTTCTTCTACACATTCTTGGCATTGCCCACGAAACATGAGATGTCCGACTCGTCTCGAAAACTAGAAGGTGGCCTATATGTAACTTACCGAAAGCAGTGTCTTTCGCCAACGGACATACCGCGTTAAATATACCGGTTTTCGTCCCAAAACAGAAGTCAAGAAGCGACGGATCTGGTAAGTACTTGGATGGGTGACAGCCTGGGAGCACCAGGTACTGTTAGCAACCTTTTGCTTTTTTAATGGAAATAATGACTTTTTTGTAACTTGAAGTTAATCAATCACAAATATTTTTTGCAGAATCGCTTCCCAAACAGCCGGCGTTGGTAGTTTTTCGGCGAGGATACGTTCCTGCCATATTATTTGATATATTTTTGGGCGTTTCTGTTTAGCATCCCAAACCTGCACAAAATTTCCTTCTCTGTCTTTTAGCTTTAATGTTAACACATCTCTCGAAGAGCGTTAAAGCACATTTTCTCACTATGATTACAATCAAATGTATCAATATTTGGTGTAGTAACACTTACGTTTCATCTACACTTTCTTGGCAGTGCACACAAAACGGGACATAATACGTCTCGTCTCGAAAACTAGACGGTGGAGTATATCTATGTTACCGAAAGCAGTACCCCTCGCCAACGGTCATACCGCGCTGAATATACCGGTTCTCGTCCGATCACCGAATTCAGCAGCGTCGGGCCTGGTAAGTACTTGGATGGGTGACTGCCTTTGAACACCAGGTACTGTTGGCAACCTTTTTTTTGTTTTGGTTGATAATGACCTTTTTGTAATTTGAAACCAATCAATCATCCTCAGTTTCTGCAGAATCACCTCTTTTATAGCTGTAAGCAAATAATATATGTAAAAAATGAATATTAGTATATATGAATATCTGGGAAGCCGATGTTTTTTTTTAGTTTCTTATCATGCTGGTTTGAAGGGTGCAGTCGTATTACATCCGGCCGCCATAATTGCGGTGGATAGCGGTGTCTGGATCCGCCGTGTCTCTCTCCGTAGGTCCGGCGTTGGTAGTTTTCGGCGAGAATATGAGTCTGCGTTATTATTATGTGTATATTTTGTTCAAAACCCTTTCACTGCACTAAATTTTAATCTCTATCTTGTAGCTTTAATGTTAACACATCTCTCGAAGTTTGTTAGAGCACATTTTCTCACTATGATTACAATGAATTGTATCATTATTTTAGTACAAAAACGTATGTTTCTTCAACACATAATTGGCATTGCCCACGAAACGTAGGATGTCCCGACTCGTCTCGAAAGCTAGAAGGTGGCCTATATGTAACTTACCGAAAGCAGTGCATTTAGCCAGCGGACATACCGCGTTAAATATACCGGTTTTCGTCCCAAAAAAGAAACCAAGCAGCGACGGATCTGGAAAGTACTTGGATGGGTGACAGCCAGGGAGCACCAGGTACTGTTAGCAACCTTTTTGCTTTTGTAATGGTGATAATGACCTTTTTTGTGACTTGAAGTCAATAAATCACAAACATTTCTTGCAGAATCGCTTCCCGAAGAGCCGGCGTTGGTAGTTTTTGTGCGAGGATACCTTCCTGAAATATTATTTGATGTATTTTTGGGCCTTTCTGTTTAAAATCCCAACCCTGCTTAAAATTTCCTTCTCTGTCTTTTAGCTTTTATGTTAACACATCTCTCTAGGGTTGTTAAAGCACATTTTCTCACTATGATTAAAATGAAATGTATCATTAATAGTAACAATTATGTTTCATCTACACATTCTTGGCAGTGCACACTAAACGAGACATAACCCGTGTCGTCTCGAAAACTAGACGGTGGAGTATATCTATCTTACCGAAAGCAGTACCTTTCGCCAACGGTCATACCGCGCTGAATATACCGGTTCTCGTCCGATCACCGAAGTCAAGCAGCGTCGGGCCTGGAAAGTACTTGGATGGGTGACTGCCTGGGAACACCAGGTACTGTTGGCAACCTTTTTCTTTGTTTTGGTTAATAGTGACATTTTTGTAATTTGAAACCAATCAATCATCCACAGTTTCTGCAGAATCACCTCTTTTATAGATGTAAGCATATAATATATGTAAAAAATGTATATTAGTATATATGAATATCTGGGAAGCCGATGTTTTATTTAATTTCTTATCATGCTGGGTTGCAGGGTGCTGTCTTATTACATCCGGCCGCCATAATTGCAGTTTATAGCTGTGCCTGGATCCGCCGTGTCTCTCTCCGTAGTTCCGGCGTTGGTAGTTTTCGGCGAGAATACGAGTCTGCGTTATTATTGGGTGTATATTTTGTTCAAAACCCTTTCACTGCACTAAAGTTGAATCCCTATCTTGTAGCTTTTATGTTAACACATCTCTCGAAGTTTGTTAGAGCACATTTTCTCACTATGATTACAATGAATTGTATCATTATTTTAGTACAAAAACGTATGTTTCTTCAACACATTCTTGGCATTGCCCACGAAACGTAGGATGTCCCGACTCGTCTCGAAAGCTAGAAGGTTGCCTATATGTAACTTACCGAAAGCAGAGCCTTTCGCCAAAGGACATACCGCGTTAAATATACCGGTTTTCGTCCCTAAACAGAAGTCAAGCAGCGTCGGGCCTGGTAAGTACTTGCATGAGTGACTTCCTGGGAACACCAGGTACTGTTGGCAACCTTTTTCTTTGTTTGGGTTAATAGTGACCTTTTTGTAATTAGAAACCAATCAATCATCCACAGTTTCTGTAGAATCACCTCTTTTATAGCTGTAAGCAAATAATATATGTAAAAAATCATGCTGGCTTGCAGGGTGCTGTCGTATTACATCCGGCCGCCATAATTGCGGTGGATAGCGGTGCCTGGATCTGCCGTGTCTCTCTCCAAAGGTCCGGCGTTTGTAGTTTTCGGCGAGAATACGAGTCTGCGTTATTTTGGGGTGTATATTTTGTGCAAAACCCTTTCAATGCACTAAATTTGAATCTCTATCTTGTATCTTTAATGTTAACACATCTCTCGAAGTTTGTTAGAGCACATTTTCTCACTATGATTACAATGAATTGTATCATTATTTGTAGTACAAAAACGTATGTTTATTCTGCAGATTCTTGGCATTGCCCACGAAACGTGAGATGTCCCGACTCGTCTCGAAAACTAGAAGGTGGACTATATCTATCTTACCGAATGCTGTAGCTTTCGCCAACGGTCATACCGCGCTGAATATACCGGTTCTCGTCCGATCACCGAAGTCAAGCAGCTTCGGGCCTGGTAAGTACTTGGATGGGTGACCGCCTGGGAACACCATGTACTGTTGGCGACCTTTTTCTTAATGCTGATAATGACCTTTTTTGAAACTTGAAATCAATCAATCACCCACAGTTTTTGCAGAATCGCTCCCCGAAGAGCCGGCGATGGTAGTTTTTCTGCGAGGATACGTTCCTGCCATATTATCGTATGTATTGTATGTGCGTTTTTTGTTTAAAAACCCAACCTTTCAAAAAATTTCCTTCTCTGTCTTTTAGCTTTAATGTTAACACATTTCTCGAAGGTTGTTAGAGCACATTTTCCCAATATGATTACAATGAATTGTATCATTTTTGTAGTACAAAAACGTATGTTTCTTTTACAAATTCTTGGCATTGCCCACGAAACGTGAGATGTCCCGACTCGCCTCGAAAACTAGACGGTGGCCTATATGTAACTTACCGAAAGCAGTGTCTTTCGCCAACGGACATACCGCGTTAAATATACCGGTTTTCGTCCCAAAACAGAAGTCAAGCAGCTAAGGATCTGGTAAGTACTTGGATGGGTGACTGCCTGGGAACACCAGGTACTGTTGGCAACCTTTTTCTTTGTTTTGGTTAATAGTGACATTTTTGTAATTTGAAACCAATCAATCATCCACAGTTTCTGCAGAATCACCTCTTTTATAGATGTAAGCATATAATATATGTAAAAAATGTATATTAGTATATATGAATATCTGGGAAGCCGATGTTTTATTTAATTTCTTATCATGCTGGGTTGCAGGGTGCTGTCTTATTACATCCGGCCGCCATAATTGCAGTTTATAGCTGTGCCTGGATCCGCCGTGTCTCTCTCCGTAGTTCCGGCGTTGGTAGTTTTCGGCGAGAATACGAGTCTGCGTTATTATTGGGTGTATATTTTGTTCAAAACCCTTTCACTGCACTAAAGTTGAATCCCTATCTTGTAGCTTTTATGTTAACACATCTCTCGAAGTTTGTTAGAGCACATTTTCTCACTATGATTACAATGAATTGTATCATTATTTTAGTACAAAAACGTATGTTTCTTCAACACATTCTTGGCATTGCCCACGAAACGTAGGATGTCCCGACTCGTCTCGAAAGCTAGAAGGTTGCCTATATGTAACTTACCGAAAGCAGAGCCTTTCGCCAAAGGACATACCGCGTTAAATATACCGGTTTTCGTCCCTAAACAGAAGTCAAGCAGCGTCGGGCCTGGTAAGTACTTGGATGGGTGACTTCCTGGGAACACCAGGTACTGTTGGCAACCTTTTTCTTTGTTTGGGTTAATAGTGACCTTTTTGTAATTAGAAACCAATCAATCATCCACAGTTTCTGTAGAATCACCTCTTTTATAGCTGTAAGCAAATAATATATGTAAAAAATCATGCTGGCTTGCAGGGTGCTGTCGTATTACATCCGGCCGCCATAATTGCGGTGGATAGCGGTGCCTGGATCTGCCGTGTCTCTCTCCAAAGGTCCGGCGTTTGTAGTTTTCGGCGAGAATACGAGTCTGCGTTATTTTGGGGTGTATATTTTGTGCAAAACCCTTTCAATGCACTAAATTTGAATCTCTATCTTGTATCTTTAATGTTAACACATTTCTCGAAGTTTGTTAGAGCACATTTTCTCACTATGATTACAATGAATTGTATCATTATTTGTAGTACAAAAACGTATGTTTATTCTGCAGATTCTTGGCATTGCCCACGAAACGTGAGATGTCCCGACTCGTCTCGAAAACTAGAAGGTGGACTATATCTATCTTACCGAATGCTGTAGCTTTCGCCAACGGTCATACCGCGCTGAATATACCGGTTCTCGTCCGATCACCGAAGTCAAGCAGCTTCGGGCCTGGTAAGTACTTGGATGGGTGACCGCCTGGGAACACCATGTACTGTTGGCGACCTTTTTCTTAATGCTGATAATGACCTTTTTTGAAACTTGAAATCAATCAATCACCCACAGTTTTTGCAGAATCGCTCCCCGAAGAGCCGGCGATGGTAGTTTTTCTGCGAGGATACGTTCCTGCCATATTATCGTATGTATTGTATGTGCGTTTTTTGTTTAAAAACCCAACCTTTCAAAAAATTTCCTTCTCTGTCTTTTAGCTTTAATGTTAACACATTTCTCGAAGGTTGTTAGAGCACATTTTCCCAATATGATTACAATGAATTGTATCATTTTTGTAGTACAAAAACGTATGTTTCTTTTACAAATTCTTGGCATTGCCCACGAAACGTGAGATGTCCCGACTCGCCTCGAAAACTAGACGGTGGCCTATATGTAACTTACCGAAAGCAGTGTCTTTCGCCAACGGACATACCGCGTTAAATATACCGGTTTTCGTCCCAAAACAGAAGTCAAGCAGCTAAGGATCTGGTAAGTACTTGGATTGGTGACAGCCTGGGAGCACCAGGTACTGTTAGCAACCTTTTGCTTTTTTAATGGTGATAATGACTTCTTTGTAACTTGAAGTCAATCAATCACAAATATTTTTTGCAGAATCGCTTCCCGAAGAGCCGGCGTTGGTAGTTTTTCTGCGAGGATACGTTCCTGCCATATTATTTGATGTATTTTTGGGCGTTTTTGTTTAAAATCCCAACCCTGCGCAAAATTTCCTTCTCTGTCTTTTAGCTTTAATGTTAACACATCTCTCGAAAGTTGATAAAGCACATTTTCTCACTATGATTACAATGAAATGTATCATTAATAGTAACAATTATGTTTCATCTACACATTCTTGGCAGTCCACACTAAACGAGACATAACCCGTCTCGTCTCGAAAACTAGACGTTGGAGTATTACTATCTTACCGAGAGCAGTACCTTTCGCCAACGGTCATACCGCGCTGAATATACCGGTTCTCTTCCTATCACCGAAGTCAAGCAGCGTCGGGCCTGGTAAGTACTTGGATGGGTGACTGCCTTTGAACACCAGGTACTGTTGGCAACCTTTTTCTTTGTTTTGGTTAATAGTGACCTTTTTGTAATTTGAAACCAATCAATCATCCACAGTTTCTGCAGAATCACCTCTTTCATAGCAGTCAGAAAATAATATATGTAAAAAATGTATATTAGTATATATGAATATCTGGGAAGCCGATGTTTTTTTTTTAATTTCATATCACTCTGGTTTGCAGGGTGCTGTCGTATTACATCTGGCCGACATAATTGCGGTGGATAGCGGTGCCTGGATCCGACGTGTCTCTCTCCGTAGGTCCTGCGTTGGTAGTTTTCGGCGAGAATACGAGTCTGCGTTATTATGGGGTGTATATTTTGTTCAAAACCCTTTCACTGCACTAAATTTGAATCTCTATCTTGTAGCTTTAATATTAACACATCTCTCGATCTTTGTTAGAGCACATTTTCTCAGTATGATTACAATGAATTGTATCATTATTTGTAGCACAAAAACCTATGTTTCTTCTACACATTCTCGGCATTGCCCACGAAACATGAGATGTCCCGACTCGTCTCGAAAACTAGAAGATGGCCTATATGTAACTTACCGAAAGCAGTGTCTTTCGCCAAAGGACATACCGCGTTAAATATACCGGTTTTCGTCCCAAAACAGAAGTCAAGAAGCGACGGATCTGGTAAGTACTTGGATGGGTGACAGCCTGGGAGCACCAGGTACTGTTAGCAACCTTTTGCTTTTTTAATGGTGATAATGACTTTTTTGTAACTTGAAGTTAATCAATCACATATATTTTTTGCAGAATCGCTTCCCAAACAGCCGGCGTTGGTAGTTTTTCGGCGAGGATACGTTCCTGCCATATTATTTGATATATTTTTGGGCGTTTCTGTTTAGCATCCCAAACCTGCACAAAATTTCCTTCTCTGTCTTTTAGCTTTAATGTTAACACATCTCTCGAAGAGTGTTAAAGCACATTTTCTCACTATGATTACAATCAAATGTACCAATATTTGGTGTAGTAACACTTACGTTTCATCTACACTTTCTTGGCAGTGCACACAAAACGGGACATAATACGTCTCGTCTCGAAAACTAGACGGTGGAGTATATCTATGTTACCGAAAGCAGTACCCCTCGCCAACGGTCATACCCCGCTGAATATACCGGTTCTCGTCCGATCACCGAAGTCAAGCAGCGTCGGGCCTGGTAAGTACTTGGATGGGTGACTGCCTTTGAACACCAGGTACTGTTGGCAACCTTTTTTTTGTTTTGGTTAATAGTGACCTTTTTGTAATTTGAAACCAATCAATTATCCACAGTTTCTGCAGAATCACCTCTTTTATAGCTGTAAGCAAATAATATATGTAAAAAATGTATATTAGTATATATGAATATCTGGGAAGCCGATGTTTTTTTTTTAGTTTCTTATCATGCTGGTTTGAAGGGTGCAGTCGTATTACAGCCGGCCGCCATAATTGCGGTGGATAGCGGTGCCTGGATCCGCCGTGTCTCTCTCCGTAGGTCCGGCGTTGGTAGTTTTCGGCGAGAATATGAGTCTGCGTTATTATTATGTGTATATTTTGTTCAAAACCCTTTCACTGCACTAAATTTTAATCTCTATCTTGTAGCTTTAATGTTAACACATCTCTCGAAGTTTGTTAGAGCACATTTTCTCACTATGATTACAATGAATTGTATCATTATTTTAGTACAAAAACGTATGTTTCTTCAACAAATTCTTGGCATTGCCCACGAAACGTAGGATGTATCGACTCGTCTCGAAAGCTAGAAGGTGGCCTATATGTAACTTACCGAAAGCAGTGCATTTCGCCAGCGGACATACCGCGTTAAATATACCGATTTTCGTCCCAAAAAAGAAACCAAGCAGCGACGGATCTGGAAAGTACTTGGATGGGTGACAGCCAGGGAGCACCAGGTACTGTTAGCAACCTTTTTGCTTTTGTAATGGTGATAATGACCCTTTTTGTAACTTGAAGTAAATAAATCACAAACATTTCTTGCAGAATCGCTTCCCGAAGAGCCGGCGTTGGTAGTTTTTGTGCGAGGATACGTTCCTGAAATATTATTTGATGTATTTTTGGGCGTTTCTGTTTAAAATCCCAACCCTGCTTAAAATTTCCTTCTCTGTCTTTTAGCTTTTATGTTAACACATCTCTCGAAGGTTGTTAAAGCACATTTTCTCACTATGATTAAAATGAAATGTATCATTAATAGTAACAATTATGTTTCATCTACACATTTTTGGAAGTGCACACTAAACGAGACATAACCCGTCTCGTCTCGAAAACTAGACGGTGGAGTATATCTATCTTACCGAAAGCAGTACCTTTCGCCAACGGTCATACCGCGCTGAATATACCGGTTCTCGTCCGATCACCGAAGTCAAGCAGTGTCGGGCCTGGTAAGTACTTGGATGGGTGACTGCCTGGGAACACCAGGTACTGTTGGCAACCTTTTTCTTTGTTTTGGTTAACAGTGACATTTTTGTAATTTGAAACCAATCAATCATCCACAGTTTCTGCAGAATCACCTCTTTTATAGCTGTAAGCAAATAATATATGTAAAAAATGTATATTAGTATATATGAATATCTGGGAAGCCGATGTTTTTTTTTTAGTTTCTTATCATGCTGGTTTGAAGGGTGCTGTCGTATTACATCCCGTCGCCATAATTGCGGTGGATAGCGGTGCCTGGATCCGCCGTGACTCTCTCCGTATGCCCGGCGTTGGTAGTTTTCGGCGAGAATATGAGTCTGCGTTATTATTATGTGTATATTTTGTTCAAAACCCTTTCACTGCACTAAATTTTAATCTCTATCTTGTAGCTTTAATGTTAACACATCTCTCGAAGTTTGTTAGAGCACATTTCCTCACTATGATTACAATGAATTGTATGATTATTTGTAGTACAAAAACGAATGTTTATTCTACACATTCTTGGCATTGCCCACGAAACGTGTGATGTCCCAACTCGTCTCGAAAACCAGAAGGTGGGTATATCTATCTTACCGAAAGCAGCATTTCTCGCCAACGGTCATACCTCGTTGAATATACCGGTTCTCGTCCTATCACCGAAGTCAAGCAGCGTCGGGCCTGGTAAGTACTTGGATTGGTGACCTCCTGGGAACACCAGGTAATGTTGACAACCTTTTTGCTTTTTTAATGGTGATAATGACTTTTTTGTAACTTGAAGTCAATGAATCACAAACATTTTTTGCAGAATCGCTTCCCGAGGAGCCGGCGTTGGTAGCTTTTCTGCGAGGATACGTTCCTGCCATATTATTTGATGTATTTTTGGGCGTTTTTTTGTTTAAAAACCAAACAGTTCACAAAATTTCCTTCTCTGTCTTTTAGCTTTAATGTTAACACATCTCTCGAAGGTTGTTAAAGCACATTTTCTCACTATGATTACAATGAAATGTATCATTATTTTGTGTAGTAACAATTATGTTTCACCTACACATTCTTGGCAGTGCACACAAAATGAGACATAACCCGTCTCGTCTCGAAAACTAGACGGTGGGGTATATCTATCTTACCGAATGCAGTACCTTTCGCCAACGGTCATACCGCGCTGAATATACCGGTTCTCGTCCGATCACCGAAGTCAAGCAGCGTCGGGCCTGGTAAGTACTTGGATGGGTGACCGCCTGGGAACACCAGGTACTGTTGTCAACCTTTTCTCTAATGCTGATAATGACCTTTCTTGAAACTTGAAGTCAATCAATCACCCACAGTTTTTGATAAATCGCTCCCCGAAGAACCGACGTTGGTAGTTTTTCTGCGAGGATACCTTCCTGCCATATTATGTGATGTATTTTATGTGCGTTTTTTGTTTAAAAACCAAACACTTCACAAAATTTCCTTCTCTGTCTTTTAGCTTTAATGTTAACACATCTCTCGAAGGTTGTTAAAGCACATTTTCTCACTATGATTACAATGAAATGTATCATTAATAGTAACAATTATGTTTCATCTACACATTCTTGGCAGTCCACACTAAACGAGACATAACCCGTCTCGTCTCGAAAACTAGACGTTGGAGTATATCTATCTTACCGAGAGCAGTACCTTTCGCCAACGGCCATACCGCGCTGAATATACCGGTTCTCGTCCGATCACCGAAGTCAAGCAACGTCGGGCCTGGCAAGTACTTGGATGGGTGACTGCCTGGGAACACCAGGTACTGTTGGCAACCTTTTTCTTTGTTTTGGTTAATAGTGACTTTTGTAATTTGAAACCAATCAATCATCCACAGTTTCTGCAGAATCACCTCTTTCATAGCAGTCAGAAAATAATATATGTAAAAAATGTATATTAGTATATATGAATATCTGGGAAGCCGATGTTTTTTTTAATTTCTTATCATTCTGGGTTGCAGGGTGCTGTCGTATTACATCTGGCCGCCATAATTGCGGTGGATAGCGGTGCCTGTATCCGCCTTGTCTCTCTCCGTTGGTCCTGCGTTGGTAGTTTTCGGCGAGAATACAAGTCTGCGTTATTATGGGGTGTATATTTTGTTCAAAACCCTTTCACTGCACTAAATTTGAATCTCTATCTTGTAGCTTTAATGTTAACACATCTCTCGAAGTTTGTTAGAGCACATTTTCTCACTATGATTGCAATGAATTGTATCATTATTTGTAGTACAAAAACGTACGTTTATTCTACACATTCTTGGCATTGCCCACGAAACGTGTGATGTCCCGACTCGTTTCGAAAACCAGAAGGTGGAGTATATCTATCTTACCGAAAGCAGCATTTCTCGCCAACTGTCATACCTCGTTGAATATACCGGTTCTCGTCCGATCACCGAAGTCAAGCAGCGTCGAGCCTGGTAAGTACTTGGATGGGTGACTGCCTGGGAACACCAGGTACTGTTGGCAACCTTTTTGCTTTTTTAATGGTGATAATGACTTTTTTGTAACTTGAAGTCAATCAATCACAAACATTTTTTGCAGAATCGCGTCCCGAAGAGCCGGCGTTGGTAGTTTTTCGGCGAGGATACGTTCCTGCCATATTATTTGATGTATATTTGGGCGTTTCTGTTTAACATCCCAACCCTGCACAAAATTTCCTTCTCTGTCTTTTAGCTTTAATGTTAACACATCTCTCGAAGAGTGTTAAAGCACATTTTCTCACTATGATTACAATCAAATGTATCAATATTTGGTGTAGTAACACTTACGTTTCATCTACACTTTCTTGGCAGTGCACACAAAACAGGACATAATACGTCTCGTCTCGAAAACTAGACGGTGGAGTATATCTACCTTACTGAAAGCAGTACCTTTCGCCAACGGTCATACCGCGCTGTATATACCGGTTCTCGTCCGATCACCGAAGTCAAGCAGCGTCGAGCCTGGTAAGTACTTGGATGGGTGACTGCCTGGGAACACCAGGTACTGTTGGCAACCTTTTTTTTGTTTTGGTTGATAATGACCTTTTTGTAATTTGAAACCAATCAATCATCCACAGTTTCTGCAGAATCACCTCTTTTAAAGCTGTAAGCAAATAATATATGTAGAAAATGTATATTAGTATATATGAATATCTGGGAAGCCGATGTTTTTTTTAGTTTCTTATCAAGCTGGTTTGAAGGGTGCAGTCGTATTACAGCCGGCCGCCATAATTGCGGTGGATAGCGGTGCCTGGATCCGCCGTGTCTCTCTCCGTAGGTCCGGCGTTGGTAGTTTTCGGCGAGAATACGAGTCTGCGTTATTATGGTGTGTATATTTTGTTCAAAACCCTTTCACTGCACTAAATTTGAATCTCTATCTTGTAGCTTTAATGTTAACACATCTCTCGAAGGTTTTTAGAGCACATTTTCTCACTATGATTACAATGCTTTGTTTCATTATTTGTAGTACAAAAACCTATGTTTCTTCTACACATTCTTGGCATTGCCCACGAAACGTGAGATGTCCCGACTCGTCTCGAAAACTAGTAGGTGGACTATATGTAACTTACCGAAAGCAGTGTCTCTCGCCAACGGACATGCCGCGTTAAATATACCGGTTTTCGTCCCAAAACAGATGTCAACCAGCGACGGATCTGGTAAGTACTTGGATGGGTGACAGCCTGGGAGCACCAGGTACTGTTATCAACCTTTTTGCTTTTGTAATGGTGATAATGACCCTTTTTGTAACTTGAAGTCAATCAATCACAAACATTTTTTGCAGAATCGCGTCCCGAAGAGCCGGCGTTGGTAGTTTTTTTGCGAGGATACGTTAATGAAATATTATTTGATGTATTTTTGGGCGTTTCTGTTTAAAATCCCAACCCTGCACAAAATTTCCTTCTCTGTCTTTTAGCTTTAATGTTAACACATCTCTCGAAGTTTTGTTAAAGCACATTTTCTCACTATGATTACAATGAAATGTATCATTAATAGTAACAATTATGTTTCATCTACACATTCTTGGCAGTGCACACTAAACGAGACATAACCCGTCTCGTCTCGAAAACTAGACGGTGGAGTATATCTATCTCACCGAAAGCAGTACCTTTCGCCAACGGTCATACCGCGCTGAATATACCGGTTCTCGTCCGATCACCGAAGCCAAGCAGAGTCGGGCCTGGTAAGTACTTGGATGGGTGACTGCCTGGGAACACCAGGTACTGTTGGCAACCATTTTCTTTGTTTTGGTTAATAGGGACCTTTTTGTAATTTGATACCAATCAGTCATCCACAGTTTCTGCAGAATCACCTCTTTTAAAGCTGTAAGGAAATAATATATGTAAAAAATGTATATTAGTATAAATGAATATCTAGGAAGCCGATGTTTTTTTTTTAGTTTCTTATCATGCTGGGTTGCAGGGTGCAGTCGTATTACAGCCGGCCGCCATAATTGCGGTGGATAGCGGTGTCTGGATCCGCCGTGTCTCTCTCCGTAGGTCCGGCGTTGGTAGTTTTCGGCGAGAATACGAGTCTGCGTTATTATGGGGTGTATATTTTTTTCAAAACCCTTTCACAGCACCAAATTTGAATCTCTATCTTGTATCTTTAATGTTAACACATCTCTCGAAGTTTGTTAGAGCACATTTTCTCACTATGATTACAATGAATTGTATCATTATTTGAAGTACAAAAACGTATGTTTATTCAAGAAATTCTTGGCATTGCCCACGAAACGTGAGATGTCCCGACTCGTCTCGAAAACTAGAAAGTGGACTATATCTATTTTACCGAATGCAGTAGCTTTCGCCAACGGTCATACCGCGCTGAATATAGCGGTTCTCGTCCGATCACCGAAGTCAGTCGGTGTCGGGCCTGGTAAGTACTTGGATGCGTGACTGCCTGGGAACACCAGGTACTGTTGGCAACCTTTTCTGTGTTTTGGTTCATAGTGACCTTTTTGTAATTTGAAACCAATCAATCATCCACAGTTTCTGCAGAATTACCTCTTTTATAGCTGTAAGCAAATAATATATGTAAAAAATGTATATTAGTATATATGAATATCTGGAAAGCCGATGTTTTTTTTTATTTCGTATCATGCTGGGTTGCAGGGTGCTGTCGTATTACATCCGGCCGCCATAATTGCGGTGGATAGCGGTGGCCGATTCCGCCGTGTCTCTCTCCGTAGGTCCTGCGTTGGTAGTTTTCGGCGAGTATACGAGTCTTCGTTATTATGGGGTGTATATTTTGTTCAAAACCCTTTCACAGCACTAAATTTGAATCTCTATCTTGTATCTTTAATGTTAACACATCTCTCGAAGTTTGTTAGAGCACATTTTCTCACTATGATTACAATGAATTGTATCATTATTTGTAGTACAAAAACGTATGTTTATTCTACAAATTCTTGGCATTGCCTACGAAACGTGAGATGTCCCGACTCGTCTCGAAAACTAGAAGGTGGACTATATGTAACTTACCGAAAGCAGTGTCTTTCGCCAACGGACATACCGCGTTAAATATACCGGTTTTCGTCCCAAAACAGAAGTCAAGAAGCGACGGATCTGATAAGTACTTGGATGGGTGACCGCCTGAGAGTACCAGGTACTTTTATCAACCTTTTTCTTTT
This sequence comes from Lepisma saccharinum, assembly GCF_977018435.1. Taxonomy (NCBI): domain Eukaryota; kingdom Metazoa; phylum Arthropoda; class Insecta; order Zygentoma; family Lepismatidae; genus Lepisma; species Lepisma saccharinum. The sequence goes on along the minus strand of NC_139239.1, from coordinate 43,683,292 downwards.
TTAATGGTGATAATGACTTTTTGAAACTTGAAGTCAATCAATCACAAACATTTTTTGCAGAATCGCTTCCCGAAGAGCCGGCGTTGGTAGTTTTTGTGCGAGGATACGTTCCTGAAATATTATTTGATGTATTTTTGGGCCTTTCTGTTTAAAATCCCAACCCTGCACAAAATTTCCTTCTCTGTCTTTTAGCTTTAATGTTAACACATCTCTCGAAAGTTGATAAAGCACATTTTCTCACTATGATGACAATGAAATGTATCATTAATAGTAACAATTATGTTTCATCTACACATTCTTGGCAGTCCACACTAAACGAGACATAACCCGTCTCGTCTCGTGGAGTATATCTATCTTACCGAAAGCAGTACCTTTCGCCAACGGTCATACCGCGCTGAATATACCGGTTCTCGTCCGATCACCGAAGTCAAGCAGCGTCGGGCCTGGTAAGTACTTGGATGGGTGACCTCCTGGGAACACCAGGTACTGTTGGCAACCTTTTTCTTATTTTACGTTTATAGTGACCTTTTTACTAATTTGAAGCCAATCAATCACTGACAGTTTCTGCAGAATCACCTCTTTCATAGCAGTCAGAAAATAATATATGTAAAAAAATGTATGTTAGTATATATGAATATCTGGGAAGCCGATGTTTTTTTTAATTTCTTATCATTCTGGGTTGCAGGGTGCTGTCGTATTACATCTGGCCGCCATAATTGCGGTGGATAGCGGTTGCCTGGATCCGACGTGTCTCTCTCCGTAGGTCCTACGTTGGTAGTTTTCGGCGAGAATACGAGTCTGCGTTATTATGGGGTGTATATTTTGTTCAAAACCCTTTCACTGCACTAAATTTGAATCTCTATATTGCAGCTTTAATGTTAACACATCTCTCGAAGTTTGTTAGAGCACATTTTCTCACTATGATTTCAATGAATTGTATCATTATTTGTAGTACAAACACGTATGTTTCTTCTACACATTCCTGGCATTGCCCACGAAACGTAGGATGTCAGTAGATAGTAAATATGCCTTTGACTGCAATTTTGATTTCTTGACCAAACGACCACAAAAACCTCAAAAACTCACTTTTCTCTCCCCGTTTCGCGCCTCATTTATTACGCTGACGATGTTTCACGGCGCAGAAAAGCAGTGATGAGTGAAAGATGAGCTCTCATCCTCTCATCCTCTCATCCTCTCATCCTCTCATCCTCTCATCTTCTCATCCTCTCATCCTCTCATCTTATGCACCTTATCGTAATCTTCCAAGTCTCGGGGACACCAATGTTTGTATATCGTGACCTTTGTAAACCTCTCTCGGGAACGATGTGCCACACACACGCGCGCGCGCCTCATTTATTACGCTGACGATGTTTCGCAACGAAGAAAACGGCACCAAAACATCAAAAATTCATTTTACTCATTTGGCGTTCGCCAAAACCTCAAAAGTCCCGGTCAAATGTTTGTATATCGTGACCTTTGTAAACCTCTCTCGGGAACAATGTGCCACACACGCGCGCGCGCTTATTTATTGCGCTGACGATGTTTCGCAGCAAAGAAAACAGCGCCAAAACATCAAAAAATTCATTTTACTCATTTGGCGTTCACCAAAACCTCAAAAGTCCCAGTCAAACTGACGTCACTATTTCTCAACAATTGCCAGAGCTGATGTTAACAACCTGCTGTATACGTCGGCCTTGGGACGACGAAAGTATGGGTGGAACTGTCAACGCCTGTTTATTTGCTATTTGTCCCCCACAAAATATTGTGCGCATTGAAAAGTTTTTTGTTGAAAAAAGTATAGTATTGTTTGTTTTGTACCACAAACGAGAAGAAAGGAGAGAAGAAAGAGGAAGAAAGGGGGGGGGTTTATTGCTAGGACATTGACTATAGCGCTTATTGTGTTTTTAGTTTACTGCGTGTTTCGAGCCTCGAAGCGACTGCAGGTCATCAGCCGCCGGCCTGCGTGGAAATTCCCCCCCGCTCTGCTCCGGAAGGTGATCGCTTGCGAGAAGCGAGATATCATCATCCGGCCGGCCTACTGCGTGTTTCGAGCCTCGAAGCGACTGCAGGTCATCAGTCGCCGGCCTGCGTGGAAATTCCCCCCCCGCTCTGCTCCGGAAGGTGACTGCTTGCGAGAAGCGAGATATCATCATCCGGTCGGCCTGCTGCGTGTTTCGAGCCTCGAAGCGACTGCAGGTCATCAGTCGCCGGCCTGCGTGGAAATTCCCCCCCCCCCCCCGCTCTGCTCCGGAAGGTGACTGCTTGCGAGAAGCGAGATATCATCATCCGGTCGGCCTGCTGCGTGTTTCGTGCCTCGAAGCGATTGCAGGTCATCACCCCACCAAAGGAGGGGTGGTCCTGTGGGGTGGGGATTCCTATATAAACGTAGCAGTTTTCTTCCTATCATAGTGAAACGTCAATCGTGGCAGTTCAGTATTCTTTAATTTGTTTGTCTGGCAGTATACATACATACATATCATCGTGGAAGTTTTTTTTAGTGAGCTACAAGTTTATTTTCAAGTCTCTCTATCTCTCTTGAAAGGTGAACGTCAATCGTGGCAGTTCAGTATTTTTTAATTTGTTTGTCTGGCAGTATACATACATACATATCATCGTGGAAGTTTTTTTTAGTGAGCTACAAGTTTTTTGAAGTCTCTCTATCTCTCTTGAAAGGTAAGTTTTTATTTTTTTCATGATATATTTATATTTTGTTTTGCGTCTGACACACACATATTCAAGAGGAGTCATAAAAAAATTGACACACACACTTACATGTCGCATATTTTTTACCTCCTACAACAGTGCACACACACACACACACACACATACTGTTCGCGTCTATAGAGGAGCCCAAGTTAAGAGTTCAGTATGGGCCGTTATGGGCTTTTATTTTTGAGATCCCCATCCCCATTCTGCCAGAAACAAAAGTCATTAACAAAAGTCATTAACATGCGAAGAGAAAATAATAAATATGCAAAAAGGAGAGGAAATGTAAGGTTTTGATGCTCTATACCTTCTATTACAATTCAGAACATTCAAAAAATGTGCTTTTTTTTCTTATGTTAAGCGCGATTTGGGGAGTCAAAAATAACAGCCATTCGCCTGTTGCCACTTGCTGCAAACACGTGTCGGGAAGAGGGAAGGGGGTGGGGAATGGTCAGGCAAAAGTTCGTGAATAGGCTTCCGTCTTGGGGCCAGGTCAAGAAATTTATTATTTGTGTGTGGGCTTTCTTGTTTTGGGGAATTTTTCTCTGAAAACAGGCATATTGTATGCATTGGTGGATCTAGCGGGAATACCCCCGGTTCACTCGCTCTTCCCAAAGGATGACTAACTATTATAAAAAAGTTAGATAGCATTATATTAAAAGAACATAAAATGATCGAGCAGTTTTTTTCCAGATAGTAAAGTTTGACGCAAATGCATAAATAGGGAATAGATTTATGAGATACCTAAGTAAATTTAATCCGGAACTTGTTGTTTGAAAGGCAATAACGTTAACTGATGGACACAAAGCGAGAGCATTTTAGATTGAATATTTCCAATGTCTGTTTTTTTCTATTACACAAATACAACAGAACTTTATCTATTTCACACCTCTAGTTTTTGATTAATTGAGTTTTAAATTCACTTTTCTGCACAGATATGTTAATTGGGACTGGACGGACTTACGGTTTTATGTGAGATACGAACCTTTAAATGCCTCCACAGGGTATAGAACCCTAATCCCTTAAATAAAATGCGACGACCGGGGTTCTTTGGTGTATGCCGGTATTATAATGAACACTGTTCCGTTTCAAATGAGACAGTGCACCGAAAAATGTGAAAGAGGCCTCCCCGATAGAGCAGTGGTAACGTTGTCGCCTTTATGTGCATAAAGGAAAGAAAAACACTGTGATAAAATAGAGAGCAAGACGTATAAAAAGTATATTCGGAAACAGTTATTTTCAAATCTTCCTCCACGGACCGTCATTATTGTGGACCAACAGCTGCAAGAATGACCAGCTTCCCACCAAGTCATGCATTCTTGTATGTTCCAGTCAAAGCAAACTATTGTAGGTGCCAGCACCCATGTTGTGACCCCATGCTTTTGATAGGCAATTGTTCTCCCATATTTAAATATAAGGGGAATTTGATGCTGAACGTGCTGCTATTACATTAAATTGCAAGTTTAATTTCATCTTAACATCGGAAATTATATCGGAACATCAGTGTTGTGAAACTAAGAATTTTAATAAGACGATCGTCAATAACAGAAAAGATATCGGATCTAAAAATAGCATTAAATTTGCACAGCACTTGTTTACGTCACTTTGAATTTTCACAATTTAAGTGTTTTATTCTTGTGAATCTGGTAAAGAATAATACATAATAATTCCACGCGACTGCACTTTTTTTATAGCTAGTTGTTATTAATACCCGACTTATTTTTTATCGTGATATCATATTTTTCCTCATAGCTAGTAAATATAGTTCTCTATTTTATACATACATATTTATTGAGAAGAATAGTTACTACAAGAAATATGTTACATTCTGTTTCATATCTCGCAACCTCTAGGATTTTCTTATTTACAGGAATTATAATCTTAAAAGGACGAAAATACGAGGGGGAAATGTCTGCTTCATACAAAGAAAACATATGTTAATATTAAGTTATAGGATAGGGCATAGTGTATAATAATAAATATTATGCGCTTATCCACTTAATACATTTTCTTTTTGTAATTTAGGTAGTTTTCCCGATTCCTACTCCCGCCGTTGAATTGCACATACTTGCAAGTTGCAACAAGAGGAAACATAAAACCGTAGTGCAGAAAATCTATTTTTTTTAAAATTATAGACCCATAGCAGCTAGGGACGACCAAAATAACGTCTAGTTTAGTGCTCTTTGTGCATAAATATACTATATTTAGCCCGTCTGAGCTACCCTGTCGTTGCGCTTTAATATATTAATTCTTAGGTTCAGGACAACGTAATTTTCAGAAATTTATGACTTGCTACATAATCCTAAAGCTTTGGTAAACAATTTTTGTTATCGATTTACACAAGAAGTTCTTACCTTCGTTGAAAATAACGTTTGAATAGCCATCCTATCGCACTCCAATGTAAAGCTTAGAGCAACCAGATGACGAACGAAATTATTTAGGGACAAACAGGGCTGGCGCCTCTAGAGGAAAAGTTTGGCAGTGAACAGCCCCGTTGACCACTAACTTTTGTTGTTGCGTGTACCACAGCAGACGCTCGATGTGCGCTGGAGCTTTCTTCTACTGCACACCATGCGGCAACGCTGTTGCCATAAGCCCCATACTGAACTCTTAAGTTGGGCTCGCCAATAATATATATATATGTGGAAGGAAAAAAAAATGTCTAGCATTTTTTCAACTTTTTTCCTTCTGTTTCAGTGTGCTTTCCCCTACCAACCCCCCCCCCCAAAAAATTTATCTGTATATATAAATAACAGAGGAAAAATGGAACCGCAACCAGGTCCCTCCGGTCTTTGCGGGAAAGTGGCATGTCGCAACTGTGAAAAATTAATTTCTAAACCTAATATTGCTAGGCATTTGAAAAAATGTCGTCTACCGGAACATGACGTCGTAGTCCCCCCGACAAAAAAATCTCGCATTGATGCGCATGAATGCGGCGGTGCTTTGAATAAAAGTGCACGCATTATGACGTATAAATCTGGAGCTGACGAAAAATGTGACTCGAGCACCTTCCTCGACAATGTGAAATCTCCGATAGTCGATCAATTACGGGATTGCCTCGTTAATGTTGCAATTAAAATTCATCTCGTCTTGACCCTGCTGTATGAGAAAGTTGTCTCGTCCGAGTCAAGCACTTTCAGCTTTTATGTAGGGTGCGAAGGTTTACATGAGAGCAATCACGACGATCTGGAGGAAATTGTGACACGGCTATTCGAGCACTTGGGACAAAAACAAGAAGAGTTTGAAGGTCGTGGAAGTGGATGGAGTCTTTGCGGTCGCAGCCACATGTTACAGCTTCGAGTCTGCAATTTCAAACCGTTACGCAGCGCTCAAAAAAACAAAAAAACAAAAAAAAAGCAAAATGCAGTGTTGAACATAAAAAGTAATGATGCGAAGAGTTTCCTATGGTCTGTCATCGCCGCATTACACCCAGCTAATAATGTTAACCCCGAACGCCTGTCCAATTACAGAGGATATGAGGGGGGATACAAGAATGTCATGCGAGGAATTTCCTATCCTGTGCCCCTGAATGAGATCAATCAATTTGAAAAAAACTATAGAGAGGAAAAAGGAGAAGATATCGATATTTTCGTGTTTGGGGTTGACGATTGCGACAACATTCGTGTGTTAAGACCTGCGAGAAGCCAGAAAAATGTAATTCGACTCTTGCTTGTAGATGGCCGTTACAGTTTGATACGGAATTTCTCACGATTAGTAGGAAGACAGATCAGCAAGGATCACGATAAGATCGAAATTTGCGATCGATGTTTGAGAATTTTTCGCGTGGGAAAGAAGACGAAAGAACAGCACAAGTGTTTTGGCTCCGTGACTGCAGAACCCGAAGATGTCATGCCGGAACCCGGAACCAAGATGAAATTTCAGAAACACCAGGCTCTTCTCCACCATCCCGCTGTCCTTTATGCCGACTTTGAAAGCTTCCAAGTTCCCATGACGTCTTGCAACCCTGATCCCTCTACCTCAAGCACAATCCAAATTTTTCACCACGAGCCTTGCAGTTTCTCCATCTACGGAGAAAAATTAAATGATGTCATCTTGTATTGCGGACCTGATGCGGCAAAACATTTTGTTAAGAAGATAGCGGAATGCGCAAGAGAACTTGCACCCAGCCTGAAAGGCTCTTACGTTTCTCCACCTGCTCTCACGACGGAACAACAGCGGAGACATGACACGGCGACAAGATGCGCGGAGTGTGACCAGGCTTTCACCCCCGAAAATCACAAGGTCGTACACCATGATCATCAGAATGGATTATTCCTGAGCACGATCTGTAATTCGTGCAATCTTAAGATTAAGGAGTCGCATTTCGTTGCCGTGTTTCTGCATTACACGGAGAAGTACGATACGCATCTGTTCGTCAAAGAGCTCTACAACATAACGACTCGAATCAGCATCATCCCGAGAACGAGCGAGAAGTACATCGCGGTGAGAGTGTGGATCCCTCTCGAAGAAGGAGGAAGTGTGGAAGTTAGAATCCTGGATTCGTACAATTTCCTGTCCTCCAGCCTGGCCTCCCTTGCAGCTCAACTTGGCGACGAAGATCTTGTGGCCACCAAGCAAAAGTGTTCTTCGGGGAGAGATGAGAATTTGAATCTGTTGCGTCGCAAGGGCGTCTACCCCTACGAGTACGTCAATGATTTCGACAAATTTGACGAGACGGAACTTCCACCCCGGGAGGCATTTTATTCCCATCTCACGGAGGACGTCTGTTCCGAAGAGGACTACGAACACGCTCGTAGTGTGTGGACGGCCTTCAATTGCCAAACTTTTCGTGATTATCACGACCTGTATTTGAAATTGGACGTGACTCTCCTCATGGACATTTTCGAGTCGTTTCGCAAGAGATGCATCTCGATCTACAAGTTGGATCCTGCGTATTTCTTCACGACGCCGGGATTGACTTGGGAATCGATGATGAAATACACCAACATGGAACTGGGACTCATCGCAGAGAAGGAACAGTATGCCTTCATGGAGAGTGCGATACGCGGTGGCATCGTCCAATGTCCCCGACGCCATGCTCAGGCAAACAATCCTCGTACGCCTGGTTACGATGCATCGAAGCCCAACACCTACATCGTCTACTGGGATGTCAACAACCTGTACGGCCACTCCATGTCCCAGTGTCTTCCCATCAGCGACTACGCGTGGATGACCAAAGAGGAACTCTCCTGCGAGGATTTTTTTCTCAACTGGAGCGAAGATAACGAATGGGGCTGTTTCTTGGAAGTGGATCTCGATTATCCCGAAACACTTCACGAGAAACATCACGGATTCGCCCTGGCCCCCACCAAAGAGAAGCCACCTGGAGGATCATCAGAGCCAAAACTCATACTAAGCGTGGAGAACAAGAGGAATTACGTTGTGCACTACCGACTCCTTCAATTCTACGTGCGTCACGGCTTGCAGCTGAAGAAAATACACAGAGGATTGAAATTTAGGCAGAGCAGGTGGCTGGAACCCTACATAGCCGAGAACACGCGACGCAGAGCACAATCAACATCGCCTGCGGACAAGGATCTGTACAAACTGTTCAACAACGCCATCTACGGCAAGACGATGGAGAACGTGCGCAATTACATCGACGCAACGTTGGTCACGGACGAAAAGAAATTCGAAAAGATTGTCGCGTCCCCCTACTTCAAAAACTTCACCATTTTCGACGAGAATCTGGTATTCGTCGAGAAGAACAAGAAGCAAGTGATGCTCAACAAGCCGATTGCCATAGGTGCCACCGTCCTTGAACTATCAAAATTGCACATGTACCAATCGTACTACGACCGGTTTCAACTCTTTTACGGAGATAACATCCAAATATGCTACATTGACACGGATAGCTTCATTTTTCTAATCCAAACACCAAGCCTCGAACGTGATCTGAGTTCGATGAAGCATCTTTTTGATTTCAGTAACTTACCATCAGGCCATCACTTGCATTCGACGGAAAACAAAATGACCATAGGAAAGTTCAAAGACGAAGCGGCTGGTAATTACATCAGCGAATTTGCGGGGCTTCGTGCCAAAATGTACTGCGTCAAGATTGCAGATAAGAAAGAGATCAAGAAAGCGAAAGGGGTAGGAAGAACAAGTACTGCTAAATTCAACATGAAAGACTACAAAGAATGCCTTTTTCATGGTGAAAAAAAACTCAGCACAGATCATCGCATTGCGAATACTTTACACGAACTGTACACGACGCGCGTAACCAAGGTCGCATTGGATGCAAGGGACAACAAGTTGCGTGTTCTCGATTGTCAAATACATACCAGAGAGTGGGGCCACTGCAATGGAAGCGATAAATGTGACGTGTGTTAACTGTAACCCCATAGCCATGAAGTCCGCTGTGTGTTTTTTGCCATTTTTTCAAAAACAGACGGAGGAAAAGAATGAAAGGGGAGCCCTCGGGCGATGAAAAGTTGGAACTCGTTATTATGTTGTTAAGGCTCGCTCTAAACACGAGGCTCATTAAATTCAACTTTTATTTTTTTTTCTTCATTGTGCTTTAACGAGATAATTATATGTTAGAGTCTTTTTTGTATTGCGGACTGCTGCAGATAAAATCTTCTTTTTTCTTCATTCGATCTACGAAGGGGCACAGCATGTAGAAATTTAATTTAATTTAAATAACAGGGACAATGAATCTTTTTGGTTTCCGGAAACAAAGCAACATGGAAACTCCACTACCAAATTCCAATAACCTTTTACCTTCCGTGTTACCTAAACTCAACGGTCTGTTGATCATTCACCTCAACAGCATTTGGACGAAATTGGATGAAGACGTCGGCAAAACTTTTTACATCTTCAACAACAATTTACATTTTTACAAAATTCCGATCGGTGGGAAACTTCGAATCACCGTGAATCCGGAGAACGAAGGGCAAAATATTAAAATTTCTAGCGGCAAGAACATTTTTCGAATCAAGCACGTCAAGATGCTTTCTAACATTACATACGATGTTTCTGCAGGAGATTGTTTATACGTGGAACTCCTAGGAGATTACGACAAACTCATTCCTCTCTTCGTAGAATTACGAATCGTCTATCCTATTATAAATAACCGTTAACCAAAATGCCTAACGATATTTTCGGCAACACTAAGCGTGTAGACCACGCAGAAGAGATTCTCATGCTCGACGTCCGAATTAAAAAGTTGAGGAGCGATTTGATCGCTTTGCAGGAGACCTTAAACAAAAGTTTAGAGTCCGAGATCGCTACGCTCCAAACGCAATGTCTCGACCCCATTCTGAAAATCGATTCCGAACTGAAAACGCTCATAAAAAATTATGTCGACGTACCTTCTTACGACAACGTTCAAAATATACAGTTTAGCGTGGATAAGCTTCAAAATGATTTGGCCAAATTACAACAATTTCAATCGAAAAATGAAGATTTGGAAAAATTGAAACTCGAAATCGAAGAACGAACTTCGGCAATCGAAAAGAATTTCTCTGAACTTCAAACCGTCGTGAAGGATATTGATGTAGAACGCTTGCATGTTGTTGTTTCCAAATTACAAGAAGAATTCGCCGGCACGTTGGAAGAAATTAAATCCAAGTTACAGACTTTGGAAGATACCATGACGAACCTACCATCGTCAGACGAACTGCAGGTCATCAGCAAAAGCGTCGCGAACATAAAAATTCAATTGGAGGCTTATAAAGATTTCGAACACATTCAAACCACCATCGCTACGCTTCAGGCGTCTCTGGAGTTGATCAACGAAGAAATTAAAAATATTCACGCTGAAGCCAGTGCGTTGACGAGCATACAAGACACGTTGAGCACGGTTCAGCAGAAGATCGAATATTTAGAAACTTTGAACGTCGAAACGAATCTTTCTCATTTTCATCACGTACTGGACAACATACAGGGTGACTTGGAATCGTTACGGACGAGCGTACCTTCGAGCGAAGATTTGGAAAAATTAAAATCTGCGGTGACGGCACTATCCGATTCGAGCGACATCAAAAGTTCATTGAGCGATCTCGAGAGTAGGGTGGCCAATCTCCCCACCTCAAAAGAATTGCACGCTTTGAAAAAGAACATATCACGTATGCTGAAACGACTGGAAACGGAAACGGCGAACGTGGAACAGATTCGAGACGAACTTACTTCGCTGGTGTCGACGCTGCCCACTTCGCAGAGCGTCGCCGACCTTCACACGCAGTTTACCGAAATGCGAAGCATCGTGAACGATCTTACCGAGAAGAGCTCGAAATTGAATCAAGTCGAGAACCTTCAGAACATCGTCGTCAACATCAGAGATCAAGTTGGAGTGCTGGAATCCACGCAGGAATCGACGCTGGCCTCTTTCGGTGCCAAGTTGCAAGAACTAAACGAAAGCTACAAGCAGTTGAACGTGGAAGTGAAAATCAAACCGTCATTTTCTACAGTAACGGATACCATAGTCGAATATTTGTTGCCCGTACAAAATACACTGGGACAGCTTCACAGCAACCTTGTTAGCGTCGATACTAAATTCGCTAAACTGCATTCTCTGCAAGCCATCGAAATTAACAGCGTACCCAATCAACAGAGAATCTCCACGTTCGTCGAAGGTAACAAACTGTACATGTTGCATCCTTATCACCCGTACTACAAGTTTCTCCTCGATGGCACGATTCAGATAAATGAATTTTCGTACTGGTCTCACGGTAGAAAAGCTAGCGTTCCCACCATGACCTTGATATCGAATCGTGGTGTCCAGAAAGCAGGAAACATTCCTCTGGCACGTTGGAACGAAACGCGCAACATATATGAAATACACGAAGACGAAGATCTTACCGTTTTTGACGTGAGTGCCGGCGATAAGCTGATCATTCAAAACACGAGCGAAGTGCCACCCTCTTTGAATCCCATCACGCTGGTGCTTCTCTTCAAACGTAATCTCTAAAAAAAAATGTCTAGGCAAGCTATTGTCGAAGAATTGCATAAACCTGCACGCCGCAACTACGAGCGTTTAGCTGTGGTAACCAAGGGAATCGATGACCTCTGGCAAAGTGACCTCGTGGAGATGAGTAACGGCAATCTAAAAAATGTGCATAAATTGAACAAGGGCAACAAGTACCTCCTCACCGTCATAGACACGTTTTCGAAATTCGCATGGGCTCTACCTTTGAAAGCCAAAACAGGAACGTGCGTCACGGAAGCATTCAAGACAATTTTTCGCGAAAGCGACAGACGACCTCGGTTTTTGCAAACAGACAACGGGAAGGAATTTTACAATGCCGTATTCCAAAAATTTATTCAAAAACATGACATTCGACATTATTCAACCTTCAGTCACATCAAAGCCAGCATCGTGGAAAGATTTAATCGCACTCTGAAATCGCGCATGTGGTCACGCTTCACGCTTCGAGGAAATTACAAATGGGTCGACATACTGCCGGAACTCGTTAACGACTATAATCACACGGTACACAGAACAATAGGCATGAAGCCAGCTGACGTTACCAAGTCCGACGAGCAGCGATTAATTTCCAGCGTTTACTGTCCAAAGTACACGCCCACGACAAAAAAACCTAAATATAAAATTGGAGACCAGGTGAGGGTCAGTAAATTGAAGCGAACGTTCGACAGGGGTTTCACACGAAACTGGAGCACGGAACTTTTTACCGTGGTTCGAGTTCTACCCGGAAACCGTCACACGTATATAATAAAGGACAGTGGCGGTGAAATTTTATTGGGGCGCTTCTACGAGGAGGAACTCTCTAAAACGAAATACCCCGACACATACCTTATCGAAAAAGTTTTGCGTAAGAGAGGCGACAAACTTTTGGTGAAATGGCTGGGACTTCCGGACACGAGTTGGATCGATTCAAACGAAGTGATTCTATGAGTGCGTGGAATGTCGTGAAACGTCTACCTGATTCGGAAAATCGAAAGAACAAAAGGAACGGCGAGTTGCTTCCCGACAGCATCCGCTGTCTGATTGTAGGTCCTTCGGGGTGTGGAAAAACAACACTGCTCGTGGACAATTTTCTCCTCGCACCGAATTGGTTAGATTGGAAGAACAGGCACCTCTACGTATTTTCGAAAAGTTTGGAGCAAGCGAAATACCAGCAACTGATGAAACTGTACGATGGTCTGGACATTGCAACGTTCTCTTCGGAAATAAAACCACTCGACGATTGTCGTGAAAATTCAGTTGTTGTGTTCGACGATGTTATCCTGGAAAATCAAAATGAAATTCGCAATTTTTTCACGCAAGGTCGTCACAAAGGAATAGATTGCTTCTTCCTAGCTCAAACGTTTTCCAAAATTCCAAAACAGTTAGTACGCGACAACGCTAATTTCATATGTTTGTTTCGTCAAGATCACACCAACCTCAAGCACGCGTACGATGACTACGTAGGCGGAGACATGAACTACAATCAATTTTCGGAACGCTGCTGCTCCCACTGTTGGAACAGTGACGATTTCGGATTCGCGACGACCGACATGACGAGAAAACCCAACGACGGAAAATACAGAAACAAAATCAACGACTTTCTAAACGTTGCAACGTTGTGAGAAACGACGTGTATAAATAACGCTATGACGAAACGAAAAATCGAAGACGAAAATCTCAAGCTTCGCGATTACCTCGCGAAACGCTTCAAAGGTTGGAAATCCGAGAATCGCGGATTCTACGAAGAGAAGAAACGTCAAGATCAACCTGTGATCGACGCCATCAGCGATCTAGGTAAAGAAATTAAAGGCGTCACGGAACAAAATAAAAATTTGATCAACGAACTCGTACCACTTGCAGCTAAAAGTTACACCGTACCCACGCCCATTTCGAGCATTCCTTCGACGCCGTTCGAACTGAAGGACGTACCGGCACGACGTCGAGCCATAGGTAGCACGCCGTCGTCTTTGGATAAGATTGAGTTAGGACCTTTGGCACGAGACTACCTAAGCACGGGAAAATTCGACAAAGATGAAGTGTTCGGATTGTATCCGAGCATGGAGAGCAACGAAGGCGGCGGTGTGGTTTGGAAGATTGGAAAATCGAAGGTGAGCTTCGAAGGCAACGACATTAAAGTTAATTTAGGCGAGAAGGATAGTTGGAACAGGTATCCGGGTACGGTGGGACTGTGGGAACTCGTTGCCAAAAAGCAGCCGAAAGATTACACTGACGAAGATTACCAGAGTTACAAGGAAATTTTGATCATGACGGATGCCTTATACCAGAACAACGACGCCTCGCAGAATAGGGTGAAATCGAGCAGCGGCGAGAAGTACAGAAATCTCATCAAACCGATTTGGAACCAGGTGAAAACAGGCAGCGGCGTCAAACTCTACAACACCCTGCCCAAAGAGTTTGTGTGGGTGGACGACGTGCGCAAGCTCATAGACCGATTGTTGGTTATTGCAGGAGAGGAGAATGCAGGCAATCGTAATTTCTACAACGAGAAGGTAGGAATTGTGGACATGATCAGCACAAAACTTTCCAACTTCATCGTGAACAACGACAAGGGCATAGGTTACCTCATTAAAATTATCAACACGCTGCCTCCGAGATTCTGGAACGTGGCCGAAGGAAAGGGACTCGTGAACGACATCATCAACAAGTTACCTTTCGAGATGCATTTACCCGGCTACCAGTTCTGCGGACCGGGTACCAAACTCGAGAAAAGATTGGAGAGAGGAGACAAGGGTGTGAATCCGTTGGACGCCGCATGCAAAGATCACGACATTGCCTACAACACCACTCGCACCGATCTGAATGCACGTCACGAAGCAGACAGAAAGTTAGAGCACGCAGCTTTCGAAAGATTCGTTAGTAGAGACGCTTCGCTGGGAGAAAGAGTTGCAGCACTGGGCACCACCATCGCCATGAACACGAAACAAAAATTTGGATGGGGTGTATAAATAAATAACATACAGTAAAAAAGAAATAATAACAACATGTCTTGCATAACCGATTTGCCGCACGAACTGCTATGTAAAATATTCAAACACGCTTGCGAGGATGTAGGGAAACTTTTACACGTAGCAAGAACAACTCCGAAATTTCGTATCCCTTGTGAAATGCTTATCAAGGGCCATCTTCGGGAGATCAGTGGAATGAGGAGCGGTGATCTTGACACTCTTCTTTCGGTTGCGGGGGAAAAATTAAACGATAGGTTAGACGAACTGCACGAGGCGAGGCAGGGGAGAAGACGATATACTGATGATTGGTGTAAGTCCAAACAGGAAACTGAAGAAATCATCACGCACATCATTGCGTTTTCCGAAGCACGAACTTTCTTCCTCTAACGCACACACACAAAAAAAATCTTCGATACAAATCGTGAAAAAAAATATATATATAAATAACACACATCGTGAAAAAAATCTTCGGTATATATAAATAACACACATCGTGAAAAAAAAACTAAATTTCTCTAACACACACACTGAAAATTTCTCTTCGATATGACAACTGAAAAAATGAGTGACCTCCAAGCATTAAAACAAATGCTAAATTTGTCAGTAGAGTATGTAAAAATTCGGGAATTGGAAGTGGACAAACCTTACACGATAACTTCCGGTTCAATTGTTTCTACCCAGTATGGTCCCAAGGCACGTCTCTTGCTCAACGCACAATACAGTCTATTTTTACCAGATCGATACGCTGACATGTTATCCAACGAGAAGCTAGCTATTTTAATCGAGAACAAAACTCGAATCGTGTACAAGGGTACAAAAGAACTTCTTGGTAAAAAAACAAAGCACGTAATAGAATTTGTGTAACGACTCTGCGCGAAGTATATCCTTGAAAAAAATTACACGGAACAAAAAAATCTCAGAACATTTATATATAAATAACATACCAAAAAAAATTACACAAAACAAAAAAATCTCAAAACATATATATATAAATAACATATCGTGAAGATAACATATAGAGCATCAACATGAAGCCCAAAGGTGTCGTGTACCAGATACCATACTCCAATCTGAAAAATCTAGGTGCCCTCGATGGGTTACTCACCAAGAAACAACGTGAGAAGAAACGTTCTTGCTTGACGAAAGGACACGGAATGAAATTACTTCTCAGCACACCTCAATTGAAACGCTTGCAGCGTTCGCGGAAACAGCAAAAGATTGGAGGTTTCATATTCAGCATCCCAGCCATCCTGGCAGCATTGGGGGCCGTTGGAAGTTTGGCCGGCGGTAGCGCCGCCATCGCGAAAACCGTCATCGACTCGAAGAAGAACAAGGCAGAATTGGAAGAACAGAAACGTCACAACCTGGCTATGGAGAAGAAGGGGAAAGGTATAACCAAAAAACAAAAAAGCAACCTCGATGCTTTGAAAAAATATAAAAAAAAGAAGAAGCCCTGTCCAACTTCGATATTGAATCTCTAATCGAACTGTTGGGAATAAAAAACTTCAGGGGTGTTTTCATGTCCGATTCTCTACCCTCTGCTGTGAAGAAAAAGGAGTATGGCGTGGTCAACCTGGACAGTTACAAAAATCCTGGTACACATTGGATATGCTACCTCAAAATTGACGATAACAATGCATTTGTTTTCGATTCGTTCGGTGGCACACCGCCTGCCAGGTTGGTGAAGTATCTCAGTGTTGCCAACCTCTACTACAATGACAAACGCATCCAGGGTTTCACTGATGTTAACTGCGGCCACCTATGCCTTTCCGTTCTCGCATACATGTCTAAAATAAATAACCCGTCGGTGGAACATTTTCAGAAAGCATTGTGGAACCTGAAACACGATGGGCGTGTTCCATCTCACGAGCGAATCTTCAATCTTGAAACTCACGCTGCACGACGACATCGTCTATCCTAAATCCGTAGCTCTGCGTGCATTCTACAGCATGTACCTCATACCTAACGTCACGCAGCACAACAACAAAATTAGCGTCGGAAGCGAACACATCGTCGTCACGCCAGGCCAATACAATCTTTCCACTTTGCAAGCTCAGTTACCCAAAGGCACGTATTTTTCTCAAAATTCGGTCACGCACAGAGTGGAAATCGTGTCGGCGACGGAAACCGTGGACCTGGGCACCATGGGTGAACTTTTAGGTTTCGAGAACGACACCAAACTCGAAGCTGGCATCAAACATACGGCAACCAACATTCCTAAATTTCTAGCCATAGAAACTCTAAACGTTCACTGCAACGTGGCGGAAGGCATGATCACGAAATCCTCGGACGGATTGTTAGGAAGTCACAAGCAGACAGGAATCATAGCCACATTCAAACCCAGTTCCGAATTCATGGAACCGATCATCTACACACCCTCTTCGCCGATCTATTTTCCAGTATGCCGCAACCGCATAGACGACATAGAGTTGGTGGTGACAAACGAGAAAGGAGACGTGGTGGATTTCGCAGGTGCAACGACCACTGCCATCGTGGAGATCAACGTATAATAAATAACACGCATAGTAAAAATGGAGCAAATCGAAAGTTACGAATTGCAATCTTTCCCTCCCAACCGTCGCACGTTCGCCAATCTCAACGAAGCGAACAGGGAGATCGAATACGACGTGGACGTAGGCGACGGGTTTGTTCATCCTCACAGAGCGGACCTCTATCTTCAATTCGACGTGGTGAAGAAGGAAAGCGGAGACGCGTTTCCCGCAACAGCAAATTTGATACTCGTGGACAACTTCGTGCCTCACCTGTTCTCGCAGGTGGAGGTGAGGAAACACAACACCGTCATAGACAGAATAGATTATCCAGGCATCACGTCGACGGCAGTGGGAACATTGAAATTATCCAAAACTGACGCAGCATACTACCAGGCGGGAGGATTCGAAGCGGGGACCAAAATATCGACTAGAAGTCACACGGTGCTCTTTCCCATGCGTCTGCTGCCGGGATTCTTCTCGGACTACAAAGAGATCATGTGGAAGGGGGGATTGCGCGTCACGTTTCGAAGAGCGGCCAACGACAACAACGCACTAATGCGATACACCAACTTGAACGCTGACGGCACGCCGATAGCCAACACATTACCCGAAGCGGCCAAGTGCGTCATACGGAGCATGGAATTGAGAATGCCGATCGTGGAATTCGAGACGAACTACGCCCTCAAGTACAAAGCAGAGATCTTGAAGAATCCGCAGGTGCCGATTCACTTTCACGGTTACCAGTGCGTGCAGAAGATGGCATCGGGAAGTCACATGGAATTCGACGTGACAACTCAGTTCAACAACATACAGTTCGACATGCCAGATTTCGTCGTAGTGTTCTTTCAAACCGGGCGCGATAACAACCAGGAAAAAGATTCCAGCAAGTTCGACGACTGCAAGATCAAAAACATTTATCTCAAAAATGGACGCAACGAAGTGTTCCCGCGCGAGAATTACAACCTCGACATGACCAAAGACGATTACCTCAAACTTTACGAAGCTTACACCTCTTTCAAACGCGTGACCGAGGGAAGCATGGACATGTACTACACGCCCAGCGAATTCAAAACCCGCAGACCCATGTTCGTCATCAATACCACGAAGAGGAAGCAGGTGGTGGTCAACGATCGAACCAACATCAAGGTCGTCTGCGAGTTCAACAGTCCGTTGCCCGAGGACACCGTATGCAGTGTGATCCTGGTCGCCGAGAAGTCCTTCGTCCACGACGTGAAGAACGAGAGGGTCACAGAGCAGTTTTAACAGGTTTTTAACATCTTTTTCTTGCACAATAAGAAATTTTTGTGCTAGCACAATCAGTTTCAATGGCACAATACGAAAATTTCACTAGTTCAAGATCAATTACAATATCAATTTCATCAGTTACAATATTTTTTTGCATTATAGCACAAAATAATCAGAAAATTTGCACAAAAATTTTGTTGTTGGTGTTTTTACATGAGAAAATTAACAATAAAATTTTTTTATCGTTTCAGATGCTGTCGAACATCAAAAACACATACACATACACACACACACTAAAAAATAAGCATGCAACTTTATTTGTAACACACACATACATTCTCCATCTTCATCAAGAAAATATTATAATAAACATAATTATTTTTTTTATCTATATCTCACAATAAAACTCTATATCCAAAAATATTACAACATCAAAATAACACTAGAGTCGTTAGTACACGTTGCATGCATTACGGAGGTCCTCTGTAGGGTTTCATGGAAGTTTGGGGGAAAAAAAAACACGTGAAACTCTACAGAGGTGCGGCTATCTAGAACCGCAGCCATTAGAACCTTTTTGGGTTGGGCACCACGCACCCTGGCGGGGTTAGGGGCCAGGAATCTTAAAAAAATAAAAAAAAATATTTGTTTGTTTGCTTGAGTCACAATACGGAAATAATAAGAGGCGCGCGCGCGTGTGTGGCACATCGTTCCCGAGAGAGGTTTACAAAGGTCACGATATACAAACATTGGTGACCGGGACTTGGAAGATTACGATAAGGTGCATTCATACTTCAAGAATGAGAGGATGAGAAGATGAGAAGATGAGAGGATGAGAAGATGAGAGGATGAGAAGATGAGAGGATGAGAGGATGAGAGGATGAGAGCGCATCTTTCACTCATCACTGCTTTTCTGCGCCGTGAAACATCGTCAGCGCAATAAATAAGCGCGCGCGCGTGTGTGGCACATTGTTCCCGAGAGAGGTTTACAAAGGTCACGATATACAAACATTTGACCGGGACTTTTGAGGTTTTGGCGAACGCCAAATGAGTAAAATGAATTTTTGATGTTTTGGTGCCGTTTTCTTCGTTGCGAAACATCGTCAGCGTAATAAATGAGGCGCGCGCGCGTGTGTGTGGCACATCGTTCCCGAGAGAGGTTTACAAAGGTCACGATATACAAACATTGGTGTCCCCGAGACTTGGAAGATTACGATAAGGTGCATAAGATGAGAGGATGAGAGGATGAGAAGATGAGAGGATGAGAGGATGAGAGGATGAGAGGATGAGAGGATGAGAGCTCATCTTTCACTCATCACTGCTTTTCTGCGCCGTGAAACATCGTCAGCGTAATAAATGAGGCGCGAAACGGGGAGAGAAAAGTGAGTTTTTGAGGTTTTTGTGGTCGTTTGGTCAAGAAATCAAAATTGCAGTCAAAGGCATATTTACTATCTACTGATGTCCCGACTCGTCTCGAAAGCTAGAAGGTGGCCTATATGTAACTTACCGAAAGCAGTGCCTTTCGCCAACGGACATACCGCGTTAAATATACCGGTTTTCGTCCCAAAACAGAAATCAAGCAGCGACGGATCTGGTAAGTACTTGGATGAGTGACAGCCTGGGAGCACCAGGTACTGTTAGTAACCTTTTTGCTTTTGTAATGGTGATAATGACCTTTTTTGTAACTTGAAGTCAATCAATCACAAACATTTTTTGCAGAATCCCTTCCCGAAGAGCCGGCGTTGGTAGTTTTTCTGCGAGGATACGTTCCTGAAATATTATTTGATGTATTTTTAGGCGTTTCTGTTTAAAATCCCAACCCTGCACAAAATTTCCTTCTCTGTCTTTTAGCTTTAATGTTAACACATCTCTCGAAGGTTGTTAAAGCACATTTTCTCACTATGATTACAATGAAATGTATCATTAATAGTAACAATTATGTTTCATCTACACATTCTTGGCAGTGCACACTAAACGAGACATAACCCGTCTCGTCTCGAAAACTAGATGGTTGAGTATATCTTGCTTACCGAGAGCTGTACATTTCGCCAACGGTCATACCGCGCTGAATATATCGGTTCTCGACCGATCACCGAAGTCAAGCAGCGTCGGGCCTAGTAAGTACTTGGATGGGTGACTGCCTGGGAACACCAGGTACTGTTGGCAACCTTTCTTTTGTTTTGTTTAATAGTGACCTTTTTGTAATTTGATACCAATCAATCATCCACAGTTTCTGCAGAATCACCTCTTTTAAACCTGTAAGCAAATAATATATGTAAAAAATGTATATTAGTATAAATAGATATCTGGGAAGCCGATGTTTTTTTTTTACTTTCTTATCATGCTGGGTTGCATGGTGCAGTCGTATTACAGCCGGCCTCCATAGTTGCGGTGGATAGCGGTGCCTGGATCCGCCGTCTCTCTCTCCGTAGGTCCGGCGTTGGTAGTTTTCGGCGAGTATACGAGTCTGCGTTATTATGGGGTGTATATTTTGTTCAAAACCCTTTCACAGCACTAAATTTGAATCTCTATCTTGTATCTTTAATGTTAACACATCTCTCGAAGTTTGTTAGAGCACATTTTCTCACTATGATTACAATGAATTGTATCATTATTTGTAGTACAAAAACGTATGTTTATTCTACAAATTCTTGGCATTGCCTACGAAACGTGAGATGTCCCGACTCGTCTCGAAAACTAGAAGGTGGACTATATGTAACTTACCGAAAGCAGTGTCTTTCGCCAACGGACATACCGCGTTAAATATACCGGTTTTCGTCCCAAAACAGAAGTCAAGAAGCGACGGATCTGATAAGTACTTGGATGGGTGACCGCCTGAGAGTACCAGGTACTTTTATCAACCTTTTTCTTTTTTAATGGTGATAATGACTTTTTGTAACTTGAAGTCAATCAATCACAAACATTTTTTGCAGAATCGCTTCCCGAAGAGCCGGCGTTGGTAGTTTTTGTGCGAGGATACGTTCCTGAAATATTATTTGATGTATTTTTGGGCCTTTCTGTTTAAAATCCCAACCCTGCACAAAATTTCCTTCTCTGTCTTTTAGCTTTAATGTTAACACATCTCTCGAAAGTTGATAAAGCACATTTTCTCACTATGATTACAATGAAATGTATCATTAATAGTAACAATTATGTTTCATCTACACATTCTTGGCAGTCCACACTAAACGAGACATAACCCGTCTCGTCTCGAAAACTAGACGTTGGAGTATAACTATCTTACCGAGAGCAGTACCTTTCGCCAACGGTCATACCGCGCTGAATATACAGGTTCTCGTCCGATCACCGAAGTCAAGCAGCGTCGGTCCTGGTAAGTACTTGGATGGGTGACTGCCCGGGAACACCAGGTACTGTTGGCAACCTTATTCTTTGTTTTGGTTAATAGTGACCTTTTTGTAATTTGAAACCAATCAATCATCCACATTTTCTGCAGAATCACCTCTTTCATAGCAGTCAGAAAATAATATATGTAAAAAAATGTATGTTAGCATATATGAATATCTGGGAAGCCGATGTTTTTTTTAAATTTCTTATCATTCTGGGTTGCAGGGTGCTGTCGTATTACATCTGGCCGCCATAATTGCGGTGGATAGCGGTGCCTGGATCCGACGTGTCTCTCTCCGTAGGTCCTACGTTGGTAGTTTTCGGCGAGAATACGAGTCTGCGTTATTATGGGGTGTATATTTTGTTCAAAACCCTTTCACTGCACTAAATTTGAATCTCTATATTGCAGCTTTAATGTTAACACATCTCTCGAAGTTTGTTAGAGCACATTTTCTCACTATGATTTCAATGAATTGTATCTTTATTTGTAGTACAAAAACTTATATTTCTTCTACACATTCTTGTCATTGCCCACAAAACGTAGGATGTCCCGACTCGTCTCGAAAGCTAGAAGGTTGCCTATATGTAACTTACCGAAAGCAGAGCCTTTCGCCAAAGGACATACCGCGTTAAATATACCGGTTTTCGTCCCTAAACAGAAGTCAAGCAGCGTCGGGCCTGGTAAGTACTTGGATGGGTGACTTCCTGGGAACACCAGGTACTGTTGGCAACCTTTTTCTTTGTTTGGGTTAATAGTGACCTTTTTGTAATTAGAAACCAATCAATCATCCACAGTTTCTGTAGAATCACCTCTTTTATAGCTGTAAGCAAATAATATATGTAAAAAATCATGCTGGCTTGCAGGGTGCTGTCGTATTACATCCGGCCGCCATAATTGCGGTGGATAGCGGTGCCTGGATCTGCCGTGTCTCTCTCCAAAGGTCCAGCGTTTGTAGTTTTCGGCGAGAATACGAGTCTGCGTTATTTTGGGGTGTATATTTTGTGCAAAACCCTTTCAATGCACTAAATTTGAATCTCTATCTTGTATCTTTAATGTTAACACATCTCTCGAAGTTTGTTAGAGCACATTTTCTCACTATGATTACAATGAATTGTATCATTATTTGTAGTACAAAACCGTATGTTTATTCTACAGATTCTTGGCATTGCCCACGAAACGTGAGATGTCCCGACTCGTCTCGAAAACTAGAAGGTGGACTATATCTATCTTACCGAATGCTGTAGCTTTCGCCAACGGTCATACCGCGCTGAATATACTGGTTCTCGTCCGATCACCGAAGTCAAGCAGCTTCGGGCCTGGTAAGTACTTGGATGGGTGACCGCCTGGGAACACCATGTACTGTTGGCGACCTTTTTCTTAATGCTGATAATGATCTTTTTTGAAACTTGAAATCAATCAATCACCCACAGTTTTTGCAGAATCGCTCCCCGAAGAGCCGGCGATGGTAGTTTTTCTGCGAGGATACGTTCCTGCCATATTATCGTATGTATTGTATGTGCGTTTTTTGTTTAAAAACCCAACCCTTCAAAAAATTTCCTTCTCTGTCTTTTAGCTTTAATGTTAACACATCTCTCGAAGGTTGTTAGAGCACATTTTCCCAATATGATTACAATGAATTGTATCATTATTTGTAGTACAAAAACGTATGTTTATTCTACAAATTCTTGGCATTGCCCACGAAACGTGAGATGTCCCGACTCGCCTCGAAAACTAGACGGTGGCCTATATGTAACTTACCGAAAGCAGTGTCTTTCGCCAACGGACATACCGCGTTAAATATACCGTTTTTCGTCCCCAAACAGAAGTCAAGCAGCTAAGGATCTGGTAAGTACTTGGATGGGTGACAGCCTGTGAGCACCAGGTACTGTTAGCAACCTTTTGCTTTTTTAATGGTGATAATAAATTCTCTGTAACTTGAAGTCAATCAATCACAAATATTTTTTGCAGAATCGCTTCCCGAAGAGCCGACGTTGGTAGTTTTTCTGCGAGGATACGTTCCTGCCATATTATTTGATGTATTTTTGGGCGTTTCTGTTTAAAATCCCAACCCTGCGCAAAATTTCCTTCTCTGTCTTTTAGCTTTAATGTTAACACATCTCTCGAAAGTTGATAAAGCACATTTCCTCACTATGATCACAATGAATTGTATCATTATTTGTAGTACAAAAACGTATGTTTATTCTACACATTCTTGGCATTGCCCACGAAACGTGTGATGTCCCGACTCGTCTCGAAAACCAGAAGGGGGAGTATATCTATCTTACCGAAAGCAGCATTTCTCGCCAACGGTCATACCTCGTTGAATATACCGGTTCTCGTCCTATCACCGAAGTCAAGCAGCGTCGGGCCTGGTAAGTACTTGGATTGGTGACCTCCTGGGAACACCAGGTACTGTTGACAACCTTTTTGCTTTTTTAATGGTGATAATGACTTTTTTGTAACTTGAAGTCAATGAATCACAAACATTTTTTGCAGAATCGCTTCCCGAAGAGCCGGCGTTGGTAGCTTTTCTGCGAGGATACGTTCCTTCCATATTATTTGATGTATTTTTAGCGTTTTTTGTTTAAAAACCAAACACTTCACAAAATTTCCTTCTCTGTCTTTAGCTTTAATGTTAACACATCTCTCGAAGATTGTTAAAGCACATTTTCTCACTATGATTACAATGAAATGTATCATTATTTTGTGTAGTAACAATTATGTTTCACCTACACATTCTTGGCAGTGCACACAAAATGAGACATAACCCGTCTCGTCTCGAAAACTAGACGGTGGAGTATATCTATCTTACCGAATGCAGTACCTTTCGCCAACGGTCATACCGCGCTGAATATACCGGTTCTCGTCCGATCACCGAAGTCAAGCAGCGTCGGGCCTAGTAAGAACTTGGATGGGTGACCGCCTGGGAACACCAGGTACTGTTGGCAACCTTTTCTTTAATGCTGATAATGACCTTTCTTGAAACTTGAAGTCAATCAATCACCCACAGTTTTTGATAAATCGCTCCCCGAAGAACCGACGTTGGTAGTTTTTCTGCGAGGATACCTTCCTGCCATATTATGTGATGTATTTTATGTGCGTTTTTTGTTTAAAAACCAAACACTTCACAAAATTTCCTTCACTGTCTTTTAGCTTTAATGTTAACACATCTCTCGAAGGTTGTTAAAGCACATTTTCACACTATGATTACAATGAAATGTATCATTAATAGTAACAATTATGTTTCATCTACACATTCTTGGCAGTGCACACTAAACGAGACATAACCCGTCTCGTCTCGAAAACTAGATGGTGGAGTATATCTAGCTTACCGAGAGCAGTACTTTTCGCCAACGGTCATACCGCGCTGAATATACCGGTTCTCGTCCGATCACCGAAGTCAAGCAGCGTCGGGCCTGGTAAGTACTTGGATGGGTGACTGCCTGGGAACACCAGGTACTGTTGGCAATCATTTTCTTTGTTTTGGTTAATAGTGACTTTTTGTAATTTGAAACCAATCAATCATCCACAGTTTCTGCAGAATCACCTCTTTTATAGCTGTAAGCATATAATATATGAAAAAAATATATATTAGTAATTATGAATATCCGGGAAGCCGATGTTTTATTTAATTTCTTATCATGCTGGGTTGCAGGGTGCTGTCGTATTACATCCGGCCGCCATAATTGCGGTGGATAGCTGTGCCTAGACCCGCCGTGTCTCTCTCCGTAGTTCCGGCGTTGGTAGTTTTCGGCGAGAATACGAGTCTGCGTTATTATTGGGTGTATATTTTGTTCAAAACCCTTTCACTGCACTAAATTTGAATCTCTATCTTGTAGCTTTAATTTTAACACATGTCTCGAATTTTTTTAGAGCACATTTTCTCACTATGATTACAATGAATTGTATCATTATTTGTAGTTCAAAAACGTATGTTTCTTCTACACATTCTTGGCATTGCCCACGAAACGTAGGATGTCGCGACTAATCTCGAAAGCTAGACGGTGGCCTATATGTAACTTACCGAAAGTTGTGCACTTCGCCAACGGACATACCGCGTTAAATATACCGGTTTTCGTCCCAAAACAGAAGTCAAGCAGCGACGGATCTGGTAAGTACTTGGATGGTTGACAGCCTGAGAGCACCATTTACTGTTAGCAACATTTTGGCTTTTTCAATGGTGTTAATGACTTTTTTGTAACTTGAAGTCAATGAATCACAAACATTTTTTGCAGAATCGCTTCCCGAAGAGACGGCGTTGGTAGCTTTTCTGCGAGGATACGTTCCTGCCATATTATTTGATGTATTTTTGGGCGTTTCTGTTTAAAATCCCAACCCTGCGCAAAATTTCCTTCTCTGTCTTTTAGCTTTAATGTTAACACATCTCTCGAAAGTTGATAAAGCACATTTTCTCACTATGATTACAATGAAATGTATCATTAATAGTATCAATTATGTTTCATCTACACATTCTTGGCAGTCCACACAAAACGGGACATAATACGTCTCGTCTGGAAAACTAGACGGTGGAGTATATCTATCTTACCGAAAGCAGTACCTTTCGCCAACGGTCATACCGCGCTGAATATACCGGTTCTCATCCGATCACCGAAGTCAAGCAGCGTCGGGCCTGGTAAGTACTTGGATGGTTGACTGCCTGGGAACACCAGGTACTGTTGGCAACCTTTTTTTTTGTTTTGGTTGATAATGACCTTTTTGTAATTTGAAACCAATCAATCATCCACAGTTGCTGCAGAATCACCTCTCTTATAGCTATAAGCAATTAATATATGTAAAATATGTATATTAGTATATATGAATATCTGGGAAGCCGATGTTTTTTTTTAGTTTCTTATCATGCTGGTTTGAAGGGTGCAGTCGTATTACAGCCGGCCGCCATAATTGCGGTGGATAGCGGTGCCTGGATCCGCCGTGTCTCTCTCCGTAGGTCCGGCGTTGGTAGTTTTCGGCGAGAATACGAGTCTGCGTTATTATGGGGTGTATATTTTGTTCAAAACCCTTTAACTGCACTAAATTTGAATCCCTATCGAATGCTGTAGCTTTCGCCAACGGTTATACCGCGCTGAATACACCGGTTCTCGTCCGATCACCGAAGTCAAGCAGCTTCGGGCCTGGTAAGTACTTGGATGGGTGACCGCCTGGGAACACCATGTACTGTTGGCGACCTTTTTCTTAATGCTGATAATGATCTTTTTTGAAACTTGAAATCAATCAATCACCCACAGTTTTTGCAGAATCGCTCTCCGAAGAGCCGGCGATGGTAGTTTTTCTGCGAGGATACGTTCCTGCCATATTATCGTATGTATTTTATGTGCGTTTTTTGTTTAAAAACCCAACCCTTCAAAAAATTTCCTTCTCTGTCTTTTAGCTTTAATGTTAACACATCTCTCGAAGGTTGTTAGAGCACATTTTCTCAATATGATTACAATGAATTGTATCATTATTTGTAGTACAAAAACGTATGTTTATTCTACAAATTCTTGGCATTGCCCACGATACGTGAGATGTCCCGACTCGCCTCGAAAACTAGACGGTGGCCTATATGTAACTTACCGAAAGCAGTGTCTTTCGCCAACGGACATACCGCGTTAAATATACCGGTTTTCGTCCCAAAACAGAAGTCAAGCAGCGACGGATCTGGTAAGTACTTGGATGGGTGACAGCCTGGGAGCACCAGGTACTGTTAGCAACTTTTTGCTTTTTTAATGGTGATAATGACTTCTTTGTAACTTGAAGTCAATCAATCACAAATATTTTTTGCAGAATCGCTTCCCGAAGAGCCGGCGTTGGTAGTTTTTCTGCGAGGATACGTTCCTGCCATATTATTTGATGTATTTTTGGGCGTTTCTGTTTAAAATCCCAACCCTGCGCAAAATTTCCTTCTCTGTCTTTTAGCTCTAATGTTAACACATCTCTCGAAAGTTGATAAAGCACATTTTCTCACTATGATTAAAATGAAATGTATCATTAATAGTAACAATTATGTTTCATCTACACATTCTTGGCAGTCCACACTAAACGAGACATAACCCGTCTCGTCTCGAAAACTAGACGTTGGAGTATATCTATCTTACCGAAAGCAGTACCTTTCGCCAACGGTCATACCGCGCTGAATATACCGGTTCTCGTCCGATCACCGAAGTCAAGCAGTGTCGGGCCTGGTAAGTACTTGGATGGGTGACTGCCTGGGAACACCAGGTACTGTTGGCAACCTTTTTCTTTGTTTTGGTTAATATTGACCTTTTTGTAATTTGAAACCAATCAATCATCCACAGTTTCTGCAGAATCACCTCTTTCATAGCAGTCAGAAAATAATATATGTAAAAAATGTATATTAGTATATATGAATATCTGGGAAGCCGATGTTTTTTTTTTTAAATTTCATATCACTCTGGGTTGCAGGGTGCTGTTGTATTACATCTGGCCGCCATAATTGCGGTGGATAGCGGTGCCTGGATCCGACGTGTCTCTCTCCGTAGGTCCTGCGTTGGTAGTTTTCGGCGAGAATACGAGTCTGCGTTATTATGGGGTGTATATTTTGTTCAAAACCCTTTCACTGCACTAAATTTGAATCTCTATCTTGTAGCTTTAATATTAACACATCTCTCGAAGTTTGTTAGAGCACATTTTCTCACTATGATTACAATGAATTGTATCATTATTTGTAGTACAAAAACCTATGTTTCTTCTACACATTCTTGGCATTGCCCACGAAACATGAGATGTCCGACTCGTCTCGAAAACTAGAAGGTGGCCTATATGTAACTTACCGAAAGCAGTGTCTTTCGCCAACGGACATACCGCGTTAAATATACCGGTTTTCGTCCCAAAACAGAAGTCAAGAAGCGACGGATCTGGTAAGTACTTGGATGGGTGACAGCCTGGGAGCACCAGGTACTGTTAGCAACCTTTTGCTTTTTTAATGGAGATAATGACTTTTTTGTAACTTGAAGTTAATCAATCACAAATATTTTTTGCAGAATCGCTTCCCAAACAGCCGGCGTTGGTAGTTTTTCGGCGAGGATACGTTCCTGCCATATTATTTGATATATTTTTGGGCGTTTCTGTTTAGCATCCCAAACCTGCACAAAATTTCCTTCTCTGTCTTTTAGCTTTAATGTTAACACATCTCTCGAAGAGCGTTAAAGCACATTTTCTCACTATGATTACAATCAAATGTATCAATATTTGGTGTAGTAACACTTACGTTTCATCTACACTTTCTTGGCAGTGCACACAAAACGGGACATAATACGTCTCGTCTCGAAAACTAGACGGTGGAGTATATCTATGTTACCGAAAGCAGTACCCCTCGCCAACGGTCATACCGCGCTGAATATACCGGTTCTCGTCCGATCACCGAATTCAAGCAGCGTCGGGCCTGGTAAGTACTTGGATGGGTGACTGCCTTTGAACACCAGGTACTGTTGGCAACCTTTTTTTTGTTTTGGTTGATAATGACCTTTTTGTAATTTGAAACCAATCAATCATCCTCAGTTTCTGCAGAATCACCTCTTTTATAGCTGTAAGCAAATAATATATGTAAAAAATGAATATTAGTATATATGAATATCTGGGAAGCCGATGTTTTTTTTTAGTTTCTTATCATGCTGGTTTGAAGGGTGCAGTCGTATTACATCCGGCCGCCATAATTGCGGTGGATAGCGGTGCCTGGATCCGCCGTGTCTCTCTCCGTAGGTCCGGCGTTGGTAGTTTTCGGCGAGAATATGAGTCTGCGTTATTATTATGTGTATATTTTGTTCAAAACCCTTTCACTGCACTAAATTTTAATCTCTATCTTGTAGCTTTAATGTTAACACATCTCTCGAAGTTTGTTAGAGCACATTTTCTCACTATGATTACAATGAATTGTATCATTATTTTAGTACAAAAACGTATGTTTCTTCAACACATAATTGGCATTGCCCACGAAACGTAGGATGTCCCGACTCGTCTCGAAAGCTAGAAGGTGGCCTATATGTAACTTACCGAAAGCAGTGCATTTAGCCAGCGGACATACCGCGTTAAATATACCGGTTTTCGTCCCAAAAAAGAAACCAAGCAGCGACGGATCTGGAAAGTACTTGGATGGGTGACAGCCAGGGAGCACCAGGTACTGTTAGCAACCTTTTTGCTTTTGTAATGGTGATAATGACCTTTTTTGTGACTTGAAGTCAATAAATCACAAACATTTCTTGCAGAATCGCTTCCCGAAGAGCCGGCGTTGGTAGTTTTTGTGCGAGGATACCTTCCTGAAATATTATTTGATGTATTTTTGGGCGTTTCTGTTTAAAATCCCAACCCTGCTTAAAATTTCCTTCTCTGTCTTTTAGCTTTTATGTTAACACATCTCTCTAGGGTTGTTAAAGCACATTTTCTCACTATGATTAAAATGAAATGTATCATTAATAGTAACAATTATGTTTCATCTACACATTCTTGGCAGTGCACACTAAACGAGACATAACCCGTGTCGTCTCGAAAACTAGACGGTGGAGTATATCTATCTTACCGAAAGCAGTACCTTTCGCCAACGGTCATACCGCGCTGAATATACCGGTTCTCGTCCGATCACCGAAGTCAAGCAGTGTCGGGCCTGGTAAGTACTTGGATGGGTGACTGCCTGGGAACACCAGGTACTGTTGGCAACCTTTTTCTTTGTTTTGGTTAATAGTGACATTTTTGTAATTTGAAACCAATCAATCATCCACAGTTTCTGCAGAATCACCTCTTTTATAGATGTAAGCATATAATATATGTAAAAAATGTATATTAGTATATATGAATATCTGGGAAGCCGATGTTTTATTTAATTTCTTATCATGCTGGGTTGCAGGGTGCTGTCTTATTACATCCGGCCGCCATAATTGCAGTTTATAGCTGTGCCTGGATCCGCCGTGTCTCTCTCCGTAGTTCCGGCGTTGGTAGTTTTCGGCGAGAATACGAGTCTGCGTTATTATTGGGTGTATATTTTGTTCAAAACCCTTTCACTGCACTAAAGTTGAATCCCTATCTTGTAGCTTTTATGTTAACACATCTCTCGAAGTTTGTTAGAGCACATTTTCTCACTATGATTACAATGAATTGTATCATTATTTTAGTACAAAAACGTATGTTTCTTCAACACATTCTTGGCATTGCCCACGAAACGTAGGATGTCCCGACTCGTCTCGAAAGCTAGAAGGTGGCCTATATGTAACTTACCGAAAGCAGTGCATTTCGCCAGCGGACATACCGCGTTAAATATACCGGTTTTCGTCAAAAAACAGAAACCAAGCAGCGACGGATCTTGAAAGTACTTGGATTGGTGACAGCCTGGGAGCACCAGGTACTGTTAGCAACCTTTTTGCTTTTGTAATGGTGATAATGACCTTTTTAGTAACTTGAAGTCAATAAATCACAAACATTTCTTACAAAATCGCTTCCCGAAGAGCCGGCGTTGGCAGTTTTTGTGCGAGGATACGTTCCTGAAATATTATTTGATGTATTTTTGGGCGTTTCTGTTTAAAATCCTAACCCTGCACAAAATTTCCTTCTCTGTCTTTTAGCTTTAATGTTAACACATCTCTCGAAGGTTGTTAAAGCACATTTTCTCACTATGATTACAATGAAATGTATCATTAATAGTAACAATTATGTTTCATCTACACATTCTTGGCAGTGCACACTAAACGAGACATAACCCGTCTCGTCTCGAAAACTAGACGGTGGAGTATATCTATCTTACCGAAAGCAGTACCTTTCGCCAACGGTCATACCGCGCTGAATATACCAGTAGAGATCAGGCACTTGGGGTGAAAATGTTTGTTTAGTGATAAGATAAGCGGGGTCAGTTTTGTTTGTTTAGAGATATGATAAGAGTGGCGTACTCTTGGAGGGCATGTTGAAACCTAGGTGTGACGAAATCAGTGATAAGATTGGAGTAGCGTTTCATGACCTAAGTAAACCTTACTGGAGTAGGAGGTTATGGCCTTAGTATGACGGTGCATGGATGTCGCCATTATGTATGTATCGATGAGATGTTTTGAGGTCACGGTGTCAATGAACTTTCATAGTAGCGTCAATCTGTCTGGGGATTTCAATGCAGGTTCCAGCAAGTTTTGGTTTAGAGATATGATAAGAGTGGCGTACTCTTGGAGGGCATGTTGAAACCTAGGTGTGACGAAATCAGTGATAAGATTGGAGTAGCGTTTCATGACCTAAGTAAACCTTACTGGAGTAGAAGGTCATGGCCTAAGTATGACGGTGCATGGATGTCGCCATTATGTCTGTATCGATGAGATGTTTTGAGGTCACGGTGTTAATGAACTTTCATAGTAGCGTCAAGCTGTTTGGGGATTTCAATGCAGGTTCCAGCAAGTTTTGTTTGGGGTGTGACGTAGTTGATAATATAAATGGCGAGGTTGGCTGTTTGATCCCTAGTATAGTTATTCGTATACAGAAGTTAGAAGGTTACACTTACGTTTTCCTTGCTACGTTGTGTCTGAATACTGTTGTTGTGAAAGTACGTTCAGTGGAAGTTAAGATTTATTAGTGTGAAATATTCTACGGCGGAATATCTTCTGTTGGAGAGAGAGAGAGAGAGAGAGAGAGAGAGAGAGAGAGAGAAGACAGCGAAATAAGAAGAAAATATGGGTAAGTATTGATTTATTTTGTGAATATAACTCTGTAAAACCTGATGATATCAAACACTCACGTAGAGTCACCAGATCTATCGAACTTTACGATGTTAACCCCTCAACCAATTTGCTACATCCCTACATCGGTTATTTTCCACGGGCGGGGCCCTCTATCTATAACGGTTAATCAGGGACTGGACCTACAGTTTAAACTCGGATCCGAACCACTTGTGCCTCCATAGAGTATCGACCCTGGGACCTTTTGATTGCAAACTGATTGATTGAGATGCTGTTTTAAGTACAGTTTATGGACAGTAAAGTTAATTGGGACTGGACCTACAGTTTCGAGTCGGACCCGAACCACTTGTAACTCCACAGAGTATCGACTCCGGAACTTTTTTATTGCAAATCAATAGCATTACTACTACATCATTGGGGGGACCCCATCAAAAATATTGGAAAATATAATAAAATAAGGACTGGACCTACAGTTTCAATCAAATCCGAACCACTTATGCCTCCACAGAGTATCGACCTCGGGACCCTTTGGTTCCAAAGCAATAACATTATCACTACATAATTCGGGAGGCCCTATAAAGGTAATGAAAAATATATTAAAATCGGGACTGGACCTACAGTTTCAAGCCGGATCCGAACCACTTGTGCCTTTACAGAGTATCGATCTCGGGACCTTTGATTCCAAACCGATTGATTGATTGAGATGCTGTTTTAATTTCACTTTATGGTCAGAAAAGCTAATTGGGACTGGGCCTACAGTATAAAGTTGGATCCGAACCACTTATGCCTCCACAGAGTATCGACCTCGGGACCCTTTGATTCCAAAGCAATAACATTATCACTACATCATTCGGGAGACCCTATAAAGGTAATGGAAGATATATTAAATATTGTTTTTATTTATATTTGTAAATTCCTCGCGATATTTCTTCACAGTGGTAAATACGAAGTGGCCCCCGCGTTGCAAATTTTAGGGACGTTCTCGTATAATAAAACACCTTAGCATCATCCTGAACATGCATAGCCACGAAAATTTTGCTCAGCCCTGTTATTAAACATGCTCTGCACAATTCCCAACTATCCAAGATTACGAACATGGCTCGTTTTTATTTTACCTCTGTTTTAATAGGTTTTCACTAAGCGACAGTGAAAATATACGGGTGACTACTAAAAAATATGTATTTTATCCAAGATTGAAGTGTACTATACTATCGAGTTTATAAAGAAATTTTGTTTGTAATTAAATATTATTAATTTTTGGAGAAAAAGTTTATTAAATTTATAAAATTAGATCCACTTTAAATGTGGATCCTCTCGTACTGTACATCAACTGTAATTTTGAGTACAATTTAAACAATATCTCAAATAGAATTTTTATCCTTGTTTCAATATTATCGAAAATTAACTATTAAATAATGTGAAGGATGATAATTTTTGTATCAGTATAAAACATAATTCAAATACAAATTAATTTACAAGGGTATAATTTTGTTTACAGATAAAACATCTCATCTGCAATCAACACAGGATGTTATCTGTGAAATTGAGGAGTATATAGGGCATAATAATAATAACAGGCAGGAGGAGGTTCAATCAAAACAAAATAGGGTAGTTATAAGTAATCCTATGAATTCTGATGAATCTCCATCTCAGTGTATACATGCATTTAGTGACATCCGGGGTAGTCGGTCTGAACAAAAACCGGTTATGTCAGACGACAGTTTATGTACACAGAAGTTATTCAATGACATCAGCGAATATGTAGGATCCCCACTATATATTCAACAACCACCCACACCTCAAAGTCTGAGTAATGTTACCAATGGACCGATTATACAGATTGAGAAAAAAAAAGGGGGAGAGCCCGACAACTTAGTGACTAAAGTGGTTTCAATTTCGGGAGAGAGTAACAATACAAGTACTGGAGAAAATTATGAAGTAACAGCTCCTTACAAAAATATATTGCTCAGTCTTGACTCTGGGTGGTGTGGTGAAGAGAACTATGGAGCAGAAACACCAACAGAGAAAAATGAGTATAATTTAGATGCTTTGACGGAAGAAATTGTGGATATGATTTCTGGTGTTGTTAGGAAGAATAATGAAATAACAATGGAGGAATTTATTAGTAACGCGTTAAGACGACCGATGGACAGCGAGGTGATTTCACTTAGAAATGAATTGGAGATGTTAGGTTCCGATGTTGTTAGGGGGAACAATGAAATGACAATGGAGGAATTTATTAGTAATGCGTTAAGGCGACCGATGGACAACGAGGTTATTTCACTCAGGAATGAATTGGAGATGTTAGGGACTATAAATTATGTGCAAGAAGGATGTGGATCAAAAGGGGAAATTCCTGGAAATGATGGTTCGAGTGGTTCCTCGGAAAAATGTTCTACAAGTAATGTTCCTAGGAACGAGGGTATGTTTACGGTGTTTGGTGATTTTGAACGGCATTATAAAAAGTTCAACCTTGAAGGTCGCCAAATAAATGTTCGTCTGCTTCCAGTCCCTGACAATACAAACCCGCTTAACTGGATCCATGACGGACTAAACCAGATTATAGAATATTTAACCCAAAACATAGATAAAAATGATCATGTTGGTTTAACAATAAGAAATATTAATTCTCCAAGGGACCCATTCTGGCTTAGTTTCCGGTTAGGAAGTGAACTCGACGGGGATGTAGTATGGGAGAGCCTTGAAAGAGTAATGCAGAGCAACGCTACTTTTCTCGCATCTGACCAACTGGTTTTCCATCTCCACCGTGTCCGACTACCCTCAGGCACAGGTCGTTTTAAGAGAGGGTTGGATAGTATTGAGGAAGTTTGCAGACGACGTTCCGGTATAATTTCCATTACAAACAAAGATTACATGTGTCTTCCTCGTGCACTTGTTGTAGCAAGGGGATATGCATGTTTGCCAGGACACAACGAACGAAACAAGTATCGAATGGGTGGTCCAATTGTTCGAACCGAGGCTCTACAATTATGTCGAGATGCAGGAGTAGATATCACCAAGAAAGGATGCAGTATTCAGGAGCTGCAGAAGTTTCAAGCTGTTATGCCTCAGTACAGAATTGTTGTATACGGAGATCTTAGCGGAGATAATATTATGTTTGAAGGGAGTACTGAAAAGTCCAGAAAACCTCTGTTTCTTCTGCATAATAATGATCATTATAATGTTATAACTTCCTTGACATCGGCGTTTTCTTGCAGCTACTATTGCGAGCATTGTAAGAAAAAATTCGGCTCTGTAACAGAACATAAAGATTGTCTGGGAAAATGCAATAAATGTTTTGCATCTCATGAAATGTCTAATGAGTTAAGAAAGTGCCTTGAATGTAATAGAGACTTCCATGGTGCTGAGTGCTTTGAAAATCATAGAAAAAAACCTAAAAATGGAAAAAGTATATGCATGAAAATTTCCCAATGTCCCTCTTGTTTGAAAGTTATATTCATGGCTAAGAGAAAAACCCAACATGTTTGTGGGGAGATATTTTGCAGAACTTGTAAGAGACATTATCCAAGTGGTCATCAGTGTTACATACAGAAATCTACACCACCGCAAGATAAGAAGCCATTTATTTTAATTTTTTACGATCTAGAGTGTACTCAAGATACTCAATTTGATGGTTATGCCGATAGGAATGAACATCAACCAAACCTCTGTGTCATACAGCAAGTATGTAATAATTGTATATGCAATTCAGACGTGTCTGTCTCCTGCAGTACTTGTGGAAATAGGCAGCACATATTCAGCAATTCACCAGTTGAAGAAATGTTGTCTTACATCAAAAACCTACCACACAAATTTAATATTTTCTGCATATGCCATAATATGAGGGGATACGATGGTCATTTCCTCCTCAGAACAATGATCACAAAATTCAATGTCTACCCGGAGATCATAATGAATGGGTCAAAAATTTTGTTGATGCAGACAGGTTACATTAAATTCCTCGATTCATTGAATTTTCTTCCTATGCCACTTGCAAGTTTACCGAAAGCATTCGACCTACCACCTGAAAAGAAGAAAGGATTTTACCCTCATCTTTTTAACCAATCTGTTAATAGATCTTACAGAGGTGAACTACCTGATATGGAATATTACTCCCCCGATCAAATGGATCCAAAAATGAGAGAGGATTTTCTGAAGTGGTACAGAGAACAGAAGAAGAAGAATTATGTGTTTGACGCTGAACAAGAGTTGATAGAGTATTGCATAAGTGATGTGGAAATACTGCGATTAGCCTGTCTGAAATTCAGGGAATCTTTCTACGCAGAAACTGGGATTGATGTGTGGAGGGAAGGAGTCACAATATCCGGAGTGTGTAATCTATTATTCCGGAGGAAATTCTTGAAGGATAAGTCTATAGGAATAATACCTCCCAATGGTTACCGGTGGGCTGACAAGCAATCAGTAGGGGCTGTTGAATGGCTCGTTTACGAAGAGATGAGAAGAAGTGTTGTTATTCAACATGCTGGAAGGGGGCTCGAAAGTAAAATTGCAGGTCTCAAAGTTGACGGGTTTTACAAAGATGAGGATGGGAAAGGACATATACTTCAGTATCACGGATGTTATTTCCATTCTTGTGAGAGGTGTATGTTAAACAAAACAGGTCAAGCTAGTACAGAAGATGGTGATACAGTCGACACTAGAAGAGAAAGAACAAAAAGAGTTACAGAGCGTTTGGAGAAAAGTGGTAATAAAGTGGAGATTATGTGGGAATGTGACTGGATAAAACTGAAAAATGAAAATCCTGAAATTAAGAAGTATGTAGAAAAACATCCAATAACACTAAGGAAAATCCTTAACCCGCGTAGCAGTTTAACGGGTGGACGTACAAATGCTACCAAACTGTATTATAAAGCTACTAGTAATGAAAAGATTGGTTATATCGATGTTTGTTCTCTGTATCCATTTGTCTGCAAGTATGGCAAATTCCCTCTTGGACACCCCAAAATTTATCTGGGAGATGACTGTCCACCTATTGAACAAGTGGAAGGACTTGTATTATGTTCTGTTCTACCACCTCGTGATCTTTATCACCCTGTCTTGCCTGTTAAGATGGATGGCAAATTATTTTTTGCGTTATGTAGATCTTGTGCAGAAGAAAAGAATCAGAAGGACTGTACGCACACTAATCAAGAAAGACTGTTTACAGGGACCTGGGTTGCTGACGAGTTAAGAAAAGCTGTGAGTCAAGGATACCAGATAATAGAGATGTTTGAAGTATGGCAATACGAGGTGACCACTTACGACCCAGAAAGTAGAGAAGGGGGATTATTTGTTGGTTATATCAACAAATTCCTAAAAATAAAGCAGGAAGCGAGCGGCTGGCCTTCAAGATGTGAAACAGAAGAAGATAAACAAAGTTTTATTCAAGATTACCATGAAAAAGAGGGGATATTGCTGGAGTACAACAAAATAGAGAATAACCCTGGTAAACGAAGACTTGCCAAATTAATGCTTAACAGTTTTTGGGGCAAATTTGGACAACGACCGAATCTTCCCAAGACGTCAATAATATCCCAACCTTCCGAACTTTATGACAAACTAACCAGTCCATCTGTAAGTGTGAACTCTTTACTACCTATTGATGAGAATGCGGTAGTTGTGAATTGGGAACATGTGGATGAGGCTGTTGAAGAGTTACACACAGTAAATGTAGTCATTGCCGCATATACTACAGCTGGGGCGAGACTACACCTTTACAAATACTTAGAAGAATTAAAGGAAAGAGTAATATACTACGATACAGATAGTGTAATTTTCAGTACAAAAACTGGTGAAACTGAACCTAAAACAGGTGACTATCTTGGTCAGATGACAGATGAACTGGAAGTATATGGTAAAGGCAGTTATATAACAGAGTTTGTCTCTACAGGACCAAAGTCTTATGCTTTTAATGTCAGAAACCCTGTTACAGGAAATGAAACAAGTGTGTGCAAAGTAAAAGGAATAACTCTAAATCATGAGAACAGGAAAGTAATAAATATGTCATCACTAAAAGATTTGATTATTCACGAGACACCAGATATAACAGTCCACAATAGAAGAAAAATTTCCAGAACAAAAGATTTTAGGGTTTACAATAGACCAGAAAGTAAAGTTTTGAGGGTAGTTTACACAAAGAGGAGAATCATACATGATTTTGATACAGTACCGTTTGGTTA
Source organism: Lepisma saccharinum (assembly GCF_977018435.1). Lineage (NCBI taxonomy): Eukaryota > Metazoa > Arthropoda > Insecta > Zygentoma > Lepismatidae > Lepisma > Lepisma saccharinum. Next base: position 43,644,795 of record NC_139239.1, on the reverse strand, counting down.
CATTCATCCTGTAAAGAAAATACGTACGAAGTAAAATCACAAAAAAAATGTACTCACCTACCAAGATACGGAAACAACTAAAACAAATTGTACTTACCTCTTATTTCCTGTAAATATCCTGATTATATGTAAATTTACTTACTTCAAACTATGGCACACACATGGACACATCCCTTCTCCATGATACTAGCTGGTCCTTCAGGATGCGGAAAATCAGTTTTTGTATCGCGGATTTTGTTACATCTTGAAAATTTAGTAAATGTAAAGTTCAACAATATTACCTGGTGTTATAGTGAATGGCAACCTCTGTATGAAAATATTTCACGTAATATTGAATTCCAGAAAGGACTACCTAACATGGACACATGTCAGTCAGAGGAAGGACCACATTTAGTTATTCTTGACGATCTAATGAGAGAGGCTGATGGTAGAGTTGTTGATCTTTTCACAAAAGGTTGCCATCACAGAAATATAAGTACAATATTTCTAACACAAAACATATTTCACCAAGGAAAAGGACGCCGTGATATATCACTGAATTGCCATTACCTGGTCTACTTCAAGAATCCGAGAGATAAAGCTCAAATTTACCCTCTTTCGACTCAGATTTGCCCTGAGAATAAAAAGTTTATGTTGGATGTGTTTAAGGATGCTACTTCTCCACCTTATGGATATATTTTCTTTGACTTGAAACAGTCAACTCCAGAAAATCAACGGTACCTAACTTGCATCTTCCCTGACGACCCTTATAATTATGCCTATGTTCCCAAATAAGTAGATGTACATTTATAGAAGAACACCACTTTATCATCATGTCTCCCATGATCAGGAACGCTGAATTACTCCGCACACTATCGAAATGTAAACCCTCAGTCAGAAATATTATTCTTAAAAATGCAGATTCTGGCTTGGTGCAGGATATATGCGAGTGTGCACATAATACTTTAAAAGGCAATGTACCTTTAAAACCAGCTCAGAAAAAAAAATTAGCTCGTTACAAGCATATGCTAAGAAATCTCGTGAAACGAGGAATATCCTGGAAGAAAAAGAAGAAGTTTATAGTTCAGTCGGGAGGTTTTCTACCATATCTTATCGCTCCGATACTTAGTGGAATATTTTCAAGTCTCTTCAAATAATGGAACATGCAAGAAAAATGGTATTGCTACCTCATGAAACTCTCCAAAAATTTTATTATCAGCAACACCGGACATCATCAATGTCAGAACTAGATAAAGAAATGGAAAGAATATTACAAAAGAAAAATATTTCTGATGTACAAAAATGGGATATGTACCAGCAAGTTTTGAGTAGGTACCTTCATTTTGCAAGAAATTTAAACAATCCTATTGAGCTTCCGTTAATTTCAAAAGAACATCAAGAACAGAAAAAAGAGGAAAATATGGAGTTACAGGAGAGAGAGATTTCTGATCCTGTTTATAATGATATTTTAGCTACCACACCTAAAAAATTTCATTATAAAGTAGAACTATTATATCGTCGACTAAAGAACAATAAAAATATAGAGTGGAATTCTAGTGGAGAAACCAGTATATACAATAAAAATATACAAGGAAGTAATATTGTCGATCTTGTCAGTGATATAGTGAGAAATCGCCAAAATAGTAACCCGAAAGGATATGAAAATTTCTCTGAATTATTAGCCGACTTAAACATTCCTCAAGAAGTTGTTGGTAATTCTCGACGTTGGGGGTTAATTCAGAAACTCAAAGGAAGAAAGCAGAAAGATGTGGCAGACACCGAAAAAAACGAGCAGCATGGGCATTGGTTAAGGTATTAAATATAGAATCATCTCAAGTTTACATTATTTCCTTAATATGGATTCAAGATTAAAGAACATATATTATGATGTCTCGAATCCTGCGGGTTTCTCTACTGTAGATCGTCTGTGGAAAGGTGCCCTTAAGAAATATTCAAAAAAGGAGATTCAGAAATGGATGGAGAGTCAAGAAAGTTACACATTACACAGACCACAACGGAAAGTATATCCACGAGGTAGATATATTGTAAATAACATTGATGACTTGTGGCAGGCAGACCTTGTTGATTTGAGAAGTATAAGTTCACACAACGATCATTTTAGATTCGTCTTAACAGTTATAGACACATTCTCCAAATATGCATGGGCAGTCCCGATATTAAGCAAGACTAGTAGTAATATAGTCAGAGCATTCTATGATATTTTGGAACAAGCAAACGGAAGAAAACCAATCACCATACAGACCGATAAAGGATCGGAATTTATCAACGCATCTATTCAATCCTTTTTCAAAACTAACAGTATTCATCATTTTACTACAAAAAATCCAGATGGAAAGGCTAGTATTATTGAAAGATTCAACAGGACTCTCAAAGAGAAAATGTGGAAATATTTCACGGCAAAACATTCTTACCGTTATATTGATGATTTACCGAAAATGTTGACATCTTATAACAACACTAGACATAGAAGTATTAAAATGGCCCCTGTGGAAGTAAAACCCGGTAATATTCTTGAAGTATGGAGAAATCTCCGAAATATAAAACCATTAAAAGGCACAACAAAATCTAGAAACAAACCTCTAGAGAAAAATAACTACGTTAGGATTAGCAGAGAAAGTTTACCTTTTGAGAAAGGATATACCGGGAAATGGTCTAAGGAGATTTTCAAAATTAAAAATGTTGTTGGTCATACTCCGACAGTTTACAAACTTGAAGATTTGAATAATGAAGATGTTGACGGGTTATTTTATCGTGAGGAAATCCAGAAAGTGCAACACCCGAAAGAGTTTAATATTGATAAAATACTGAAGACAAGTGGGAAAGGCAGCAGAAGAAGATTATTTGTTAAGTGGAGCGGATATCCCTCATCGTTTAATACCTGGATACCATTCTCGAGTTTAAGAAAACTAACATGAGATCTTCTTTCTACATAACCTTACCTAGCAACAGTTCGGTGGATATTTTTCCTATGAACACATTATGTAATTTTACAACAAAACTACCGAAAGAAATACAACTGAAAGGAGAATGGGAGGTTGCTGTCGTTGAGATTCATTATCCTAATTTTATGTATAATATAACAGAGAGACAGAACATAGTGTACTATAACCTGGACACAATTACACATAACTGGAAAAAAGTTAAAATACCAGCAGGCTATTACCAAGACATAGCACAAGTTGTAACCGCAATTCAAAGTACAAATGTTCCTTTCAGTATTTCGCTTTTAGATGATCGACATGTTCTTCTAAGAGCAAATACAGAGATATCTGATAATCAGAACGCAGAGCTATTATCCACAGAAGTAAGATTTTCTCCGAAACTAGCAACCCAGTTAGGGTTTGACCCATTCCATATAATCAAACTAGGTACTGATCAACGTGTTCATTCGTCATCGCCTGCTAACTTATCACTTGGAGTACCTCAACAGATGTTTATCTACTGTGACATTCTGGAGCACGAGATGGTTGGAGATTCCTTTGCACCACTTTTAAAAATAGTAGGTACTAATGTTCGTCATTTTATTTTTGGAAGTGATGCTAATATCGAGTTTCACTCTCTACAATATATACCCTTAATGAAGAAACAATTTGATACTATAGAAATAGATATTAGGGATAGCACAGGACAAAAAATACCATTCATATCTGGAGAGGTGTCATTAAAACTACATTTTAGACGCTCTGTGCAATAATGAATCCATATGAACATCATTACCATGTTCTTAGTGGTGGAGGTGTTTCAAACATATACCAAGGTTCACCATATCAAAGAGGTCACGGAATCGGTAGTTTCCTTGGAGGATTATTTAGATCAGTTCTCCCACTTATAACTAAAGGAGCAAAAGCTGTTGGAAAAGAGATGCTGACTACAGGAATCAATGTATTAGGTGATATTACACAGAATCAACCTATTAAGCAATCATTGAAAACCAGACTTTCACAAGCAGGAGACCGATTAAAACGAAAAGCTGAAAGTAAAATAGATACTATGGTCGGTTCTGGTAACAAAAGGAGAAAAACATCGAGTAGCAAATCAAAAAACAGACAAAGAACTCTTAAAAAAAATAAAAATAGACAGCAGAAGAGAAAAGCAACAAAAAACAAGAAAAAAATACCCCAGAAGAGAAAAGTTGATATGGATATATTCGGATAACAAATTTCGTGGATATTACACCCATAATGTGGCCAAACACTGTTTTATTACCCAGTTAGAATCTGATTGTTGAAGGGTGAGGTTGTCTCAGATATGTCGTTTATAAGCAACCTCTCGTGTCAGTGTTCAAATTCAGAATTGGAGATATTCTCAATACCTCCAACACAAACAAGTATCCAATCAGGTCAGTGGATTTCGTACAAACCATTAGCTTCGTTATCAGATGATGCTCCTGTTGAATTTACAGTACCTGGACATGGAGAACATTATTTGGACCTTCCACACACATACCTCCATTTAAAAGTTAAAATCTTCACTCTGGATAATACTCCTATAAATATCTCAGATAAAGTTGCTCCTACCAATAATTTTCTACATTCTCTATTCAACCAAGTAGATGTATTTCTAAATCAGAAACTTGTTACGTCACCTTCTCATACGTATCCATACAGAGCATACATCGAAAATCTACTAAACTACGGTCCTGCAGCAAAAGAATCCCATCTAACCTCATATTTATGGTACAAAGATACTCCAGGATATATGGATTCTTTAAATGGTGAAGAAAACAGAGGACTTCAGAAAAGAAAAAGTTTTATCACAAGCAATAAGGCTATCGATCTCATAGGCCATCTACACTGTGACATCTTCAACCTCGAACGTCTAGTTCTTAACAATATCGAAATGCGTGTGAAGTTAATTCGTGCTAAAGATGGTTTTGCACTTATGGCAGACAGCAACAACTTCAAGATTCACATTGAAGATGCCACATTATTTGTTAGAAAGGTATCCATTCACCCAACCATCAAGATAGCTCATTCCCGTGTGCTACAAAAGACAACTGCAAAGTATCCTATAAATCGAGTTCATATGAAGATCATTACCTTTCCTAGAGGTATTCTAAATAAAACTATCGACAACTTATTCCTGGGCCAAATTCCAAAACGTATCATTATAGGATTTGTTACTAATGCAGCATTCAACGGGGATTACACTAAAAATCCTTATAATTTTCATCATTTCAATATAAATTTTCTCTGCCTGTATGTAGACGGGAAACAAATTCCATCGAATCCCCTTCAACCGGATTTTCGGAATAACCTATTTGTCAGGTCGTATCAGACATTATTTGAAAATACTGGAATTCAATATTTAAATGAGGGGAATGGAATCTCTAGAGAGGACTACGGTCAAGGATACACACTTTTTGCCTTTGACCTCACTCCCGACCTATCTGCTCATACATCAACACACTGGAACCTTGTACGACATGGAACAGTTCGTTTGGAGGTCCACTTCAACACAGCTTTAGCAGAGACAGTCAACGGTGTTGTCTACGGGGAGTTCCAAAATCTTTTTGAAGTAGATAAAGATCGAAATATCATCCTGGATTACGCAAGTTGAACAGATATAAGGTAAGTGTATACCATAGTTTATTTCATTTTATTTCAAAATGTTGTTCGCAGTAGTCGATATTCAAGGCTTTAATATAAATAAAACATTTATACCAAAAGAAGTAGCAATATATAGTGGTAATGGTAGCCACTCTTATCATTGGTTATTGAAGCCCCCATTCTCTGTAGATCATCTCTCTGCTGAAAATTTGAAATCCGTTCATTGGTTACAGAGAAATTATCACGGTCTATCATGGTGTGATGGAGTTATTCCTTTTTATTATCTCAAGTATCTTCTAAAATACACACTTGCACCTTATGATTCAGTATTTTGTAAAGGAACTGAAAAATCTAATTTTCTATCACTTCTACTTGGTAGAACAGTTCAAGATCTGACTTTGTACGGTTGTCCTTCATTAAAATTATTTTCGAAGGATAACACCCCTCGTTGTTTTCATTCGGCACATTTAAGGTCAACCTTCTTCTGTTCTTTGTCAAATGCTTACAACCTTGCACAGTGGAAATATGAACACACTTCAACTACTTCTACCACTTCGACATCTTCACGATCATAAACATACAGGGGTATATCCCTCTGATATGCTTCCACTAACAGTATCTACACCTGCTGCGATAATTTTGAATACAGATCCCAGTAACAAACCAGGGACCCATTGGGTTGCTATATACATTGATATATCAAGAAATGGCGAATATTTTGATAGTTTCGGATTACCACCACAGATAGCCTCTGTACGAAATTTTCTTCAAAACAATACTATAAGTTTTTCATATAACACTGTACAACTTCAAGGTTTAAACAGTGATGTGTGTGGACATTATTGTTTATCCTATATCATACATCGATCTAGAGGAAGATCTCTTCAGACATTTGTTACTTATTTCACAAATAACCTATTACGGAATGATAAATATATCAAAAGAAAAATGTCGATTATAATAAATAGAAAAATCAAAACCTGCAGTTTTGTGCCTCCACAACTTCAGACATGTTTTGCAAGGTATATACATATTTATATATATCTCTGTCTTGTTCATAAAGTATATAATTATTTTCTAGTGATTTAAATCTATTAGCTAATTATCACATTTTTATTTTTTTAGGAGAGTATCCTGATGAGAGGGTCGGAACATAGAACAACCTAGAAGTGACATATGACATGTAATAATTCTTACTCGGACATAGAAGAAAAAGTAACAATTGAAGAATAATAAACCAAATCAACTGAATGCTACAAATTAAAAATGTGACACTGTGTGTGTGTGTGTGTGTGTGTGTGGGAGCCAGGATAAAAAAACTATACTTGAACAATATGCAAAAATAGTTGTGTTTAAAGTCTGGAAATCTTCATATACTTTATGTAAATTGAGAAACATTAAAATGTGTATACGATTTTTTTAAAAAAAAAAACGTATAAATAATATATCAACTGTAAATAATAATATTACTTGTACATATGTAAATTTATATATTTGGATAGCTATGTGATCATTGTTTCATTGTAAAATTGGTTATAATTATATAAAATGTGTAATAAATTTAGTACTTTATAATTTGAAATATTTTCTATCATTTTTTTAGTAACCCTAAGTGAAAAATTTGTAATAGTATAATCTTCAGATAATTAAATATGAAATTTTAATTAATTAGTCTGCTAACGCAAATACGAAGTGGGTCCGCGCGTTGCAATTTCTAGCGTAGCTCTCGCACAATTCAAGCATTAAGAACTGTACGACTCCTACTCTGGAAAATGTCATCTCCACTACGTACATGATTTAGCAGCAACATTATAATATGTCACGGTGTTAAATACAAATGGACAAAAACACAAATTTTCAAATTCTGGTATATTTTATTAAAAACCTCCATTTTTGTTTTACATACATTTATTTTTACACACGTATTTCAGAACTTTTTTATCTTTCTACCTGAAATTGGTTAATATCTTTTATTGAAAAACACTAGTTCTTTCTTTCTTTTTTTTTTTTTTTTGTTACACACACACATATCAGAACTTTTTCTACTTGAAATTAAAAAAGTCCGGCATCTCAACCGTTTTTGCACTTGCCAGCAACATAGGAGCTAACATGCCTATTGTCATTTCCTTGCAAAATTGTTCCACTTCAACCAGCAGCCTGTCTCCATCAATTCCAACACAGTCACCCCCAACCGTCTCCGAACACCATCCTTTATGCTCCTCGATGAAATCAGGTTCGATACATCTGTGAATCGGGGAATCATCTCGACAAGCATCACATCTTTCAGCCACATTTTCTGCACATCGCGATAAGTATCTTCCGTACCACTCCGCCACAGGTTTCTCATTTCTCTCCAAAGTAACTACTGCGTAATCCACACAGGGGCAGAGGTTGATCAGACTTTCCCACCCCCTCTTGGTGAGACACACACATAAATTATAGCCAACATTGGGAACTGCTTCCAAACTCACCACCTTATTTCCATGGAAAGTCCAAAAACGAACGTTAAAGTTCACACCTAGTTTTATAGAAGATGGACGTTTTACACTGTTATTCTCGAAATATCCATCGATAACCACTTGTACATTCATCAAAGTGTTCCACTCGTCTACGTTCAATACTGCACCCTGTTGGCCCGATTTACAGACACGTACAAACGTAGCAAACTCTTTAGACGGGTCCAGGCCAACCACAACCTGCTTCGATGCACTAAAATTGTAACATACCTCCAATAATCCCTGCCGAATAGGTTCACTTGCAGTCTTAACGTTCTCCGTATCTTCCTCTGTTTTAACGCCTTCCTCCCCTTCATTCTCCTCCGTTTGCTTGAAAAGTATCTTTCTCTTCACCTGCTTTCTGTCCTTTTCCTCTCCTTGGGGACGCTTCACTCCGCCTTTCTTTCCAACAAGTTTCATCGATGCAGAATTCATTGTCAATAAAACGCCAAAGACCAACTAACTCCGTCTGCGACTTGTAAAGAACTGATGCTCAGGCCACGTCTATTCCACCTCGCCAACTCCATTATCAACTACGTCACAGTCCAAACAAAACTTGCTGGAACCTGTATCGAAACTTGACGTCACTACGAAAGTTCATTGACACCGTGACCTCAAAACAGCTCATCGATACAGACATTGTAGCAACATGCATGCAACGTCATAATAAGGTCATGACCTCCTAGTCCAGTAAGGTTTACTTAGGTCATGAAACGCTACTCTAATCTTATCACTGATTTCGTCACACCTAGGTTTCAACATGCCCTCCAAGAGTACGCCACTCTTATCATATCGCTAAACAAACAAAACTGACCCCGCTTATCTTATCACTAAACAAACATTTTCACCCCAAGTGCCTGATCTCTACTTATACCGGTTCTCGTCCGATCACCGAAGTCAAGCAGTGTCGGGCTTGGTAAGTACTTGGATGGGTGACTGCCTGGGAACACCAGGTACTGTTGGCAACCTTTTTCTTTGTTTTGGTTAATAGTGAAATTTTTGTAATTTGAAACCAATCAATCATCCACAGTTTCTGCAGAATCACCTCTTTTATAGCTGTAAGCATATAATATATGTAAAAAATGTATATTAGTATATATGAATATCTGGGAAGCCGATGTTTTATTTAATTTCTTATCATGCTGGGTTGCAGGGTGCTGTCGTATTACATCCGGCCGCCATAATTGCGGTGGATAGCGGTGCCTGGATCCGCCGTGTCTCTCTCCGTAGGTCCGGCGTTGGTAGTTTTCGGCGAGAATACGAGTCTGCGTTATTATTGGGTGTATATTTTGTTCAAAACCCTTTCACTGCACTAAATTTGAATCTCTATCTTGTAGCTTTAATGTCAACACATGTCTCGAAGTTTGTTAGAGCACATTTTCTCACTATGATTACAATTAATTGTATCATTATTTGTAGTTCAAAAACGTATGTTTCTTCTACACATTCTTGGCATTGCCTACGAAACGTAAGATGTCCCGACTCGTCTCGAAAGCTAGACGGTGCCCTATATGTAACTTACCGAAAGTAGTGCATACGGACATACCGCGTTAAATATACCGGTTTTCGTCCCAAAACAGAAGTCAAGCAGCAACGGATCTGGTAAGTACTTGGATGGTTGACAGCCTGGGAGCACCATTTACTGTTAGCAACGTTTTTGCTTTTTTAATGGTGATAATGACTTTTTTGTAACTTGAAGTCAATGAATCACAAACATATTTTGCAGAATCGCTTCCCGAAGAGCCGGCGTTGGTAGCTTTTCTGCGAGGATACGTTCCTGCCATATTATTTGATGTATTTTTGTGCGTTTTTGTTTAAAATCTCAAACCTGCACAAAATTTCCTTCTATGTCTTTTAGCTTTTATGTTAACACATCTCTCGAAGGTTGTTAGAGCACATTTTCGCACTATGATTACAATGAAATGTATCATTATTTGTTGTACAAAAACCTATGTTTCTTCTACATATTCTTGGCATTGCCCACGAAACGTGAGATGTCCCGACTCGTCTCGAAAACTAGTAGGTGGCCTATATGTAACTTACCGAAAGCAGTGTCTTTCGCCAACGGACATACCGCGTTAAAATACCGGTTTTCGTCCCAAAACAGGAGTCAAGCAGCGACGGATTTGGTAAGTACTTGGATGGGTGACAGCCTGGGAGCACCAGGTACTGTTAGCAACCTTTGCTTTTTTAATGGTGATAATGAATTTTTTGTAACTTGAAGTCAATCAATCACAAATATTTTTTGCAGAATCGCTTCCCAAACAGCAGGCGTTGGTAGTTTTTTGGCGAGGATACGTTCCTGCCATATTTTTTTAATGTATTTTTGGGCGTTTCTGTTTAACATCCCAACCCTGCACAAAATTTCCTTCTCTGTCTTTTAGCTTTAATGTTAACACATCTCCCGAAGAGTGTTAAAGCAAATTTTCTCACTATGATTACAATCAAATGTATCAATATTTGGTGTAGTAACACTTACGTTTCATCTACACTTTCTTGGCAGTGCACACAAAACGGGACATAATACGTCTCGTCTCGAAAACTAGACGGTGGAGTATATATATCTTACTGAAAGCAGTACCTTTCGCCAACGGTCATACCGCGCTGAATATATCGGTTCTCGTCCGATCACCGAAGTCAAGCAGCGTCGAGCCTGGTAAGTACTTGGATGGGTGACCGCCTGGGAACGCCAGGTGCTGTTGGCAACCTTTTTTTTGTTTTGGTTGATAATGACCTTTTTGTAATTTGAAACCAATCAATCATCCACAGTTTCTGCAGAATTACCTCTTTTATAGCTGTAAGCAAATAATATATGTAAAAAATGTATATTAGTATATATGAAGTCCTCCTCCGTAGTCGAGCGGGTTAAGGCGTTCACTCGTCTTGAGATCGTTCGCTGTGGTACGGCGTAGGTTCGAATCCGGCTCTGGTCGGAATTTATTCGGCCTACGTATAGGGCCGGTGGCAACCCACCATCGTGAGGAAATTGGGGAGCTCCGAATGAGTGATCGTAATCCGGTCGAGACGACCTACTATAACGGCTGGGGATACGTCGGGCTGACCCCCCGACTATTCCAATACTGGTTGAAGATCTCCACGCTTAGAGGTGACGAGAGAAAGTGTGGGAGGGAGACCGGCAGTCGGTAGGTATGCCCAGGCCCTTCATGGGCTTTTGCGCAAAGGATTATTATTAGTATATATGAATATCTGGGAAGCCGATGTTTTTTTTTAGTTTCTTATCATGCTGGTTTGAAGGGTGCAGTCGTATTACAGCCGGCCGCCATAATTGCGGTGGATAGCGGTGTTCAAAACCCTTTCACTGCACTAAATTTGAATCCCTATCTTGTAGCTTTAATGTTAACACATGTCTCGAATTTTTTTAGGACACATTTTCTCACTATGATTACAATGAATTGTATCATTATTTGTAGTTCAAAAACGTATGTTTCTTCTACACATTCTTGGCATTGCCCACGAAACGTAGGATGCGCGACTAATCTCGAAAGCTAGACGGTGGCCTATATGTAACTTACCGAAAGTAGTGCACTTCGCCAACGGACATACCGCGTTAAATATACCGGTTTTCGTCCCAAAACAGAAGTCAAGCAGCGACGGATCTAGTAAGTACTTGGATGGTTGACAGCCTGAGAGCACCATTTACTGTTAGCAACATTTTGGCTTTTTCAATGGTGATAATGACTTTTTTGTAACTTGAAGTCAATGAATCACAAACATTTTTTGCAGAATCGCTTCCCGAAGAGACGGCGTTGGTAGTTTTTCTGCGAGGATACGTTCCTGCCATATTATTTGATGTATTTTTGTGCGTTTCTGTTTAAAATCCCAACCCTGCGCAAAATTTCCTTCTCTGTCTTTTAGCTTTAATGTTAACACATCACTCGAAAGTTGATAAAGCACATTTTCTCACTATGATTACAATGAAATGTATCATTAATAGTAACAATTATGTTTCATCTACACATTCTTGGCAGTCCACACAAAACGGGACATAATACGTCTCGTCTGGAAAACTAGACGGTGGAGTATATCTATCTTTCCGAAAGCAGTACCTTTCGCCAACGGTCATACCGCGCTGAATATACCGGTTCTCATCCGATCACCGAAGTCAAGCAGCGTCGGGCCTGGTAAGTACTTGGATGGTTGACTGCCTGGGAACACCAGGTAATGTTGGCAACTTTTTTTTTGTTTTGGTTGATAATGACCTTTTTGTAATTTGAAACCAATCAATCATCAACAGTTTCTGCAGAATCACCTCTCTTATAGCTATAAGCAATTAATATATGTAAAAAATGTATATTAGTATATATGTATATCTGGGAAGCCGATGTTTTTTTTTAGTATCTTATCATGCTGGTTTGAGGGGTGCAGTCGTATTACAGCCGGCCGCCATAATTGCGGTGGATAGCGGTGCCTGGATCCGCCGTGTCTCTCTCCGTAGGTCCGGCGTTGGTAGTTTTCGGCGAGAATACGAGTCTGCGTTATTATGGGGTGTATATTTTGTTCAAAACCCTTTCACTGCACTAAATTTGAATCCCTATCGAATGCTGTAGCTTTCGCCAACGGTCATACCGCGCTGAATATACCGGTTCTCGTCCGATCACCGAAGTCAAGCAGCTTCGGGCCTGGTAAGTACTTGGATGGGTGACCGCCTGGGAACACCATGTACTGTTGGCGACCTTTTTCTTAATGCTGATAATGATCTTTTTTGAAACTTGAAATCAATCAATCACCCACAGTTTTTGCAGAATCGCTCCCCGAAGAGCCGGCGATGGTAGTTTTTCTGCGAGGATACGTTCCTGCCATATTATCGTATGTATTTTATGTGCGATTTTTGTTTAAAAACCCAACCCTTCAAAAAATTTCCTTCTCTGTCTTTTAGCTTTAATGTTAACACATCTCTCGAAGGTTGTTAGAGCACATTTTCTCAATATGATTACAGTGAATTGTATCATTATTTGTACTACAAAAACGTATGTTTATTTTACAAATTCTTGGCATTGCCCACGAAACGTGAGATGTCCCGACTCGCCTCGAAAACTAGACGGTGGCCTATATGTAACTTACCGAAAGCAGTGTCTTTCGCCAACGGACATACCGCGTTAAATATACCGGTTTTCGTCCCAAAACAGAAGTCAAGCAGCGAAGGATCTGGTAAGTACTTGGATGGGTGACAGCCTGGGAGCACCAGGTACTGTTAGCAACCTTTTGCTTTTTTAATGGTGATAATGACTTTTTTTGTAACTTGAAGTTAATCAATCACAAATATTTTTTGCAGAATCGCTTCCCAAACAGCCGGCGTTGGTAGTTTTTCGGCGAGGATACGTTCCTGCCATATTATTTGATGTATTTTTGGGCGTTTCTGTTTAAAATCCCAACCCTGCGCAAAATTTCCTTCTCTGTCTTTTAGCTTTAATGTTAACACATCTCTCGAAAGTTGATAAAGCACATTTTCTCACTATGATTACAATGAAATGTATCATTATTAGTAACAATTATGTTTCATCTACACATTCTTGGCAGTCCACACTAAACGAGACATAACCCGTCTCGTCTCGAAAACTAGACGTTGGAGTATATCTATCTTACCGAGAGCAGTACCTTTCGCCAACGGTCATACCGCGATGAATATACTGGTTCTCGTCCGATCACCGAAGTCAAGCAGCGTCGGGCCTGGTAAGTACTTGGATTGGTGACTGCCCGGGAACACCAGGTACTGTCGGCAACCTTTTTCTTTGTTTTGGTTAATATTGACCTTTTTTGTAATTTGAAACCAATCAATCATCCACAGTTTCTGCAGAATCACCTCTTTCATAGCAGTCAGAAAATAATATATGTAAAAAATGTATATCAGTATATATGAATATCTTGGAAGCCGATGTTTTTTTTTTTAATTTCATATCACTCTGGGTTGCAGGGTGCTGCCGTATTACATCTGGCCGCCATAATTGCGGTGGATAGCGGTGCCTGGATCCGACGTGTCTCTCTCCGTAGGTCCTGCGTTGGTAGTTTTTGGCGAGAATACGAGTCTGCGTTATTATGGGGTGTATATTTTGTTCAAAACCCTTTCACTGCACTAAATTTGAATCTCTATCTTGTAGCTTTAATATTAACACATCTCTCGAAGTTTGTTAGAGTACATTTTCTCAGTATGATTACAATGAATTTTATCATTATTTGTAGTACAAAAACCTATGTTTCTTCTACACATTCTTGGCATTGCCCACGAAACATGAGATGTCCGACTCGTCTCGAAAACTAGAAGGTGGCCTATATGTAACTTACCGAAAGCAGTGTCTTTCGCCAACGGACATACCGCGTTAAATATACCGGTTTTCGTCCCAAAACAGAAGTCAAGAAGCGACGGATCTGGTAAGTACTTGGATGGGTGACAGCCTGGGAGCACCAGGTACTGTTAGCAACCTTTTGCTTTTTTAATGGTGATAATGACTTTTTTGTAACTTGAAGTTAATCAATCACAAATATTTTTTGCAGAATCGCTTCCCAAACAGCCGGCGTTGGTAGTTTTTCGGCGAGGATACGTTCCTGCCATATTATTTGATATATTTTTGGGCGTTTCTGTTTAGCATCCCAAACCTGCACAAAATTTCCTTCTCTGTCTTTTAGCTTTAATGTTAACACATCTCCGAAGAGTGTTAAAGCACATTTTCTCACTATGATTACAATCAAATGTATCAATATTTGGTGTAGTAACACTTACGTTTCATCTACACTTTCTTGGCAGTGCACACAAAACGGGACATAATACGTCTCGTCTCGAAAACTAGACGGTGGAGTATATCTATGTTACCGAAAGCAGTACCCCTCGCCAACGGTCATACCGCGCTGAATATACCGGTTCTCGTCCGATCACCGAATTCAAGCAGCGTCGGGCCTGGTAAGTACTTGGATGGGTGACTGCCTTTGAACACCAGGTACTGTTGGCAACCTTTTTTTTGTTTTGGTTGATAATGACCTTTTTGTAATTTGAAACCAATCAATCATCCACAGTTTCTGCAGAATCACCTCTTTTATAGCTGTAAGCAAATAATATATGTAAAAAATGAATATTAGTATATATGAATATCTGGGAAGCCGATGTTTTTTTTTTAGTTTCTTATCATGCTGGTTTGAAGGGTGCAGTCGTATTATAGCCGGCCGCCATAATTGCGGTGGATAGCGGTGCCTGGATCCGCCGTGTCTCTCTCCGTAGGTCCGGCGTTGGTAGTTTTCGGCGAGAATATGAGTCTGCGTTATTATTATGTGTATATTTTGTTCAAAACCCTTTCACTGCACTAAATTTTAATCTCTATCTTGTAGCTTTAATGTTAACACATCTCTCGAAGTTCGTTAGAGCACATTTCCTCACTATGATTACAATGAATTGTATCATTATTTGTAGTACAAAAACGTATGTTTCTTCAACAAATTCTTGGCATTGCCCACGAAACGTAGGATGTATCGACTCGTCTCGAAAGCTAGAAGGTGGCATATATGTAACTTACCGAAAGCAGTGCATTTCGCCAGCGGACATACCGCGTTAAATATACCGATTTTCGTCCCAAAAAAGAAACCAAGCAGCGACGGATCTGGAAAGTACTTGGATGGGTGACAGCCAGGGAGCACCAGGTACTGTTAGCAACCTTTTTGCTTTTGTAATGGTGATAATGACCTTTTTTGTAACTTGAAGTCAATAAATCACAAACATTTCTTGCAGAATCGCTTCCCGAAGAGCCGGCGTTGGTAGTTTTTGTGCGAGGATACGTTCCTGAAATATTATTTGATGTATTTTTGGGCGTTTCTGTTTAAAATCCCAACCCTGCTTAAAATTTCCTTCTCTGTCTTTTAGCTTTTATGTTAACACATCTCTCGAAGGTTGTTAAAGCACATTTTCTCACTATGATTAAAATGAAATGTATCATTAATAGTAACAATTATGTTTCATCTACACATTCTTGGCAGTGCACACTAAACGAGACATAACCCGTCTCGTCTCGAAAACTAGACGGTGGAGTATATCTATCTCACCGAAAGCAGTACCTTTCGCCAACGGTCATACCGCTCTGAATATACCGGTTCTCGTCCGATCACCGAAGTCAAGCAGTGTCGGGCCTGGTAAGTACTTGGATGGGTGACTGCCTGGGAACACCAGGTACTGTTGGCAACCTTTATCTTTCTTTTGGTTAATAGTGACATTTTTGTAATTTGAAACCAATCAATCATCCACAGTTTCTGCAGAATCACATCTTTTATATCTGCAATCATATAATATATGATTAGTATATATGAATATCTGGGAAGCCGATGTTTTATTTAATTTCTTATCATGCTGGGTTGCAGGGTGCTGTCGTATTACATCCCGCCGCCATAATTGCGGTGGATAGCGGTGCCTGGATCCGCCGTGACTCTCTCCGTAGGCCCGGCGTTGGTAGTTTTCGGCGAGAATATGAGTCTGTGTTATTATTATGTGTATATTTTGTTCAAAACCCTTTCACTGCACTAAATTTTAATCTCTATCTTGTAGCTTTAATGTTAACACATCTCTCGAAGTTCGTTAGAGCACATTTCCTCACTATGATTACAATGAATTGTATCATTATTTGTAGTACAAAAAAGTATGTTTATTCTACACATTCTTGGCATTGTCCACGAAACGTGTGATGTCCCGACTCGTCTCGAAAACCAGAAGGTGGAATATATCTATCTTACCGAAAGCAGCATTTCTCGCCAACGGTCATACCTCGTTGAATATACCGGTTCTCGTCCTATCACCGAAGTCAAGCAGCGTCGGGCCTTGTAAGTACTTGGATTGGTGACCTCCTGGGAACACCAGGTACTGTTGACAACCTTTTTGCTTTTTTAATGGTGATAATGACTTTTTTGTAACTTGAAGTCAATGAATCACAAACATTTTTTGCAGAATCGCTTCCCGAGGAGCCGGCGTTGGTAGCTTTTCTGCGAGGATATGTTCCTGCCCTATTATTTGATGTATTTTTGGGCGTTTTTTGTTTAAAAACCAAACACTTCACAAAATTTCCTTCTCTGTCTTTTAGCTTTAATGTTAACACATCTCTCGAAGGTTGTTAAAGCACATTTTCTCACTATGATTACAATGAAATGTATCATTCTTTTATGTAGTAACAATTATGTTTCACCTACACATTCTTGGCAGTGCACACAAAATGAGACATAACCCGTCTCGTCTCGAAAACTAGACGGTGGAGTATATCTATCTTACCGAATGCAGTACCTTTCGCCAACGGTCATACCGCGCTGAATATACCGGTTCTCGTCCGATCACCGAAGTCAAGCAGCGTCGGGACTAGTAAGTACTTGGATGGGTGACCGCCTGGAAACACCAGGTACTGTTTTGCAACCTTTTCTTTAATGCTGATAATGACCTTTTTTGAAACTTGAAGTCAATCAATCACCCACAGTTTTTGATAAATCGCTCCCCGAAGAGCCGACGTTGGTAGTTTTTCTGCGAGGATACCTTCCTGCCATATTATGTGATGTATTTTATGTGCGTTTTTTGTTTAAAAACAAAACACTTCACAAAATTTCCTTCTCTGTCTTTTAGCTTTAATGTTATGACATCTCTCGAAGGTTGTTAAAGCACATTTTCTCACTATGATTACAATGAAATGTATCATTAATAGTAACAATTATCTTTCACCTACACATTCTTGGCAGTCCACACTAAACGAGACATAACCCGTCTCGTCTCGAAAACTAGACGTTGGAGTATATCTATCTTACCGAGAGCAGTACCTTTCGCCAACGGTCATACCGCGCTGAATATACCGGTTCTCGTCCGATCACCGAAGTCAAGCAGCGTCGCCTGGTAAGTACTTGGATGGGTGACTGCCTGGGAACACCAGGTACTGTTGGCAACCTTTTTCTTTGTTTTGGTTAATAGTGACTTTTTGTAATTTGAAACCAATCAATCATCCACAGTTTCTGCAGAATCACCTCTTTCATAGCAGTCAGAAAATAATATATGTAAAAAATGTATATTAGTATATATGAATATCTGGGAAGCCGATGTTTTTTTTAATTTCGTATCATTCTGGGTTGCAGGGTGCTGTCGTATTACATCTGGCCGCCATAATTGCGGTGGATAGCGGTGCCTGGATCCGCCTTGTCTCTCTCCGTTGGTCCTGCGTTGGTAGTTTTCGGCGAGAATACAAGTCTGCGTTATTATGGGGTGTATGTTTTGTTCAAAACCCTTTCACTGCACTAAATTTGAATCTCTATCTTGTAGCTTTAATGTTAACAGATCTCTCGAAGTTTGTTAGAGCACATTTTCTCACTATGATTGCAATGAATTGTATCATTATTTGTAGTACAAAAACGTATGTTTATTCTACACATTCTTGGCATTGCCCACGAAACGTGTGATGTCCCGACTCGTTTCGAAAACCAGAAGGTGGGTTATATCTATCTTACCGAAAGCAGCATTTCTCGCCAACTGTCATACCTCGTTGAATATACCGGTTCTCGTCCGATCACCGAAGTCAAGCAGCGTCGAGCCCGGTAAGTACTTGGATTGGTGACCTCCTGGGAACACCAGGTACTGTTGGCAACCTTTTTGCTTTTTTAATGGTGATAATGACTTTTTTGTAACTTGAAGTCAATGAATCACAAACATTTTTTGCAGAATCGCTTCCCGAAGAGCCGGCGTTGGTAGTTTTTCGGCGAGGATACGTTCCTGCCATATTATTTGATGTATTTTTGGGCGTTTCTGTTTAACATCCCAACCCTGCACAAAATTTCCCTCTCTGTCTTTTAGCTTTAATGTTAACACATCTCTCGAAGAGTGTTAAAGCACATTTTCTCACTATGATTACAATCAAATGTATCAATATTTGGTGTAGTAACACTTACGTTTCATCTACACTTTCTTGGCAGTGCACACAAAACGGGACATAATACGTCTCGTCTCGAAAACTAGCCGGTGGAGTATATCTATCTTACTGAAAGCAGTACCTTTCGCCAACGGTCATACCGCGCTTAATATACCGGTTCTCGTCCGATCACCGAAGTCAAGCAGCGTCGAGCCTGGTAAGTACTTGGATGGGTGACCGCCTGGGAACACCAGGTACTGTTTTGCAACCTTTTCTTTAATGCTGATAATGACCTTTTTTGAAACTTGAAGTCAATCAATCACCCACAGTTTTTGATAAATCGCTCCCCGAAGAGCCGACGTTGGTAGTTTTTCTGCGAGGATACCTTCCTGCCATATTATGTGATGTATTTTATGTGCGTTTTTTGTTTAAAAACCAAACACTTCACAAAATTTCCTTCTCTGTCTTTTAGCTTTAATGTTAACACATCTCTCGAAGGTTGTTAAAGCACATTTTCTCACTATGATTACAATGAAATGTATCATTAATAGTAACAAATATGTTTCATCTACACATTCTTGGCAGTCCACACTAAACGAGACATAACCCGTCTCGTCTCGAAAACTAGACGGTGGAGTATATCTATCTTACCGATAGCAGTACCTTTCGCCAACGGTCATACCGCGCTGAATATACCGGTTCTCGTCCGATCACCGAAGTCAAGCAGTGTCGGGCCTGGTAAGTACTTGGATGGGTGACTGCCTGGGAACACCAGGTACTGTTGGCAACCTTTTTTTTGTTTTGGTTGATAGTGACCTTTTTGTAATTTGAAACCAATCAATCATCCACAGTTTCTGCAGAATCACCTCTTATATAGCTGTAAGCAAATAATATATGTAAAAAATGTATATTAGTATATATGAATATCTGGGAAGCCGATGTTTTTTTTAGTTTCTTATCATGCTGGTTTGAAGGGTGCTGTCGTATTACAGCCGGCCGCCATAATTGCGGTGGATAGCGGTGCCTGGATCCGCCGTGTCTCTCTCCGTAGGTCCGGCGTTGGGAGTTTTCGGAGAGAATACGAGTCTGCGTTATTATGGGGTGTATATTTTGTTCAAAACCCTTTCACTGCACTAAAGTTGAATCCCTATCTTGTAGCTTTAATGTTAAGACATCTCTCGAAGTTTGTTAGAGCACATTTTCTCACTATGATTACAATGAATTGTATCATTATTTTAGTACAAAAACGTATGTTTCTTCAACACATTCTTGGCATTGCCCACGAAACGTAGGATGTCCCGACTCGTCTCGAAAGCTAGAAGGTGGCCTATATGTAACTTACCGAAAGCAGTGCATTTCGCCAGCGGACATACCGCGTTAAATATACCTGTTTTCGTCAGAAAACAGAAACCAAGCAGCGACGGATCTGGAAAGTACTTGGATTGGTGACAGCCTGGGAGCACCAGGTACTGTTAGCAACAATTTTGCTTTTGTAATGGTGATAATGACCTTTTTTGTAACTTGAAGTCAATAAATCACAAACATTTCTTGCAGAATCGCTTCCCGAAGAGCCGGCGTTTGTAGTTTTTGTGCGAGGATACGTTCCTGAAATATTATTTGATGTATTTTTGGGCGTTTCTGTTTAAAATCCTAACCCTGCACAAAATTTCCTTCTCTGTCTTTTAGCTTTAATGTTAACACATCTCTCGAAGGTTGTTAAAGCACATTTTCTCACTATGATTACAATGAAATGTATCATTAATAGTAACAATTATATTCCATCTACACATTCTTGGCAGTGCACACTAAACGAGACATAACCCGTCTCGTCTCGAAAACTAGACGGTGGAGTATATCTATCTTACCGAAAGCAGTACCTTTCGCCAACGGTCATACCGCGCTGAATATCCCGGTTCTCGTCCGATCACCGAAGTCAAGCAGTGTCGGGCCTGGTAAGTACTTGGATGGGTGACTGCCTGGGAACACCAGGTACTGTTGGCAACCTTTTTCTTTGTTTTGGTTAATAGTGACATTTTTGTAATTTGAAACCAATCAATCATCCACAGTTTCTGCAGAATCACCTCTTTTATAGCTGTAAGCATATAATATATGTAAAAAATGTATATTAGTATATATGAATATCTGGGAAGCCGATGTTTTATTTAATTTCTTATCATGCTGGGTTGCAGGGTGCTGTCGTATTACATCCGGCCGCCATAATTGCGGTGGATAGCTGTGCCTGGATCCGCCGTGTCTCTCTCCGTAGGTCCGGCGTTGGTAGTTTTCGGCGAGAATACGAGTCTGCGTTATTATTGGGTGTATATTTTGTTCAAAACCCTTTCACTGCACTAAATTTGAATCTCTATCTTGTAGCTTTAATGTTAACACATGTCTCGAAGTTTGTTAGAGCACATTTTCTCACTATGATTACAATGAATTGTATCATTATTTGTAGTTCAAAAACGTATGTTTCTTCTACACATTCTTGGCATTGCCCACGAAACGTAGGATGTCCCGACTCGTCTCGAAAGCTAGACGGTGCCCTATATGTAACTTACCGAAAGTAGTGCATACGGACATACCGCGTTAAATATACCTGTTTTCGTCCCAAAACAGAAGTCAAGCAGCGACGGATCTGGTAAGTACTTGGATGGTTGACAGCCTGGGAGCACCATTTACTGTTAGCAACGTTTTTGCTTTTTTAATGGTGATAATGACTTTTTTGTAACTTGAAGTCAATCAATCACAAACATATTTTGCAGAATCCCTTCCCGAAGAGCCGGCGTTGGTAGCTTTTCTGCGAGGATACGTTCCTGCCATATTATTTGATGTATTTTTGTGCGTTTTTGTTTAAAATCTCAACCCTGCACAAAATTTCCTTCTCTGTCTTTTAGCTTTTATGTTAACACATCTCTCGAAGGTTGTTAGAGCACATTTTCTCACTATGATTACAATGAAATGTATCATTATTTTGTGTAGTAACAATTATGTTTTATCTACACATTCTTGGCAGTGCACACAAAATGAGACATAACCCGTCTCGTCGCGAAAACTAGACGGTGGAGTATATCTATTTTACCGAATGCAGTACCTTTCGCCAACGGTCATACCGCGCTGAATATACCGGTTCTCGTCCGATCACCGAAGTCAAGCAGCGTCGGGCCTGGTAAGTACTTGGATGGGTGACCGCCTGGGAACACCAGGTACTGTTGGCAACCTTTTCTTTAATGCTGATAATGACCATCTTTGAAACTTGAAGTCAATCAATCACCCACAGTTTTTGAGGAATCCTTCCCCGAAGAGCCGACGTTGGTAGTTTTTCTGCGAGGATACCTTCCTGCCATATTATTTGATGTATTTTATGTGCGGTTTTTGTTAAAAAACCAAACACTTCACAAAATTTCCTTCTCTGTCTTTTAGCTTTAATGTTAACACATCTCTCGAAGGTTGTTAAAGCACATTTTCTCACTATGATTACAATGAAATGTATCATTATTTGTTGTACAAGAACCTATGTTTCTTCAACACATTCTTGGCATTGCCCACGAAACGTAGGATGTCCCGACTCGTCTCGAAAGCTAGAAGGTGGCCTATATGTAACTTACCGAAAGCAGTGCATTTCGCCAACGGACATACAGCGTTAAATATACTGGTTTTCGTCAAAAAACAGAAACCAAGCAGCGACGGATCTGGAAAGTAGTTGGATGGGTGACAGCCTGGGAGCACCAGGTACTGTAAGCAACCTTTTTGCTTTTTTAATGGTGATAATGACCTTTTTTGTAACTTGAAGTCAATAAATCACAAACATTTCTTGCAGAATGGCTTCCCGAAGAGCCGGCGTTGGTAGTTTTTGTGCGAGGATACGTTCCTGAAATATTATTTGATGTATTTTTGGGCGTTTCTGTTTAAAATCCTAACCCTGCACAAAATTTCCTTCTCTGTCTTCTAGCTTTAATGTTAACACATCTCTCGAAGGTTGTTAAAGCACATTTTCTCACTATGATTACAATGAAATGTATCATTAATAGTAACAATTATGTTTCATCTACACATTCTGGGCAGTGCACACTACACGAGACATAACCAGTCTCGTCTCGAAAACTAGACGGTGGAGTATATCTATCTTACCGAAAGCAGTACCTTTCGCCAACGGTCATACCGCGCTGAATATACCGGTTCTCGTCCGATCACCGAAGTCAAGCAGTGTCGGGCCTGGTAAGTACTTGGATGGGTGACTGCCTGGGAACACCAGGTACTGTTGGCAACCTTTTTCTTTGTCTTGGTTAATAGTGACATTTTTGTAATTTGAAACCAATCAATCATCCACAGTTTCTGCAGAATCACCTCTTTTATAGCTGTAAGCATATAATATATGTAAAAAATGTATATTAGTATATATGAATATCTGGGAAGCCGATGTTTTATTTAATTTCTTATCATGCTGGGTTGCAGGGTGCTGTCGTATTACATCCGGCCGCCATAATTGCAGTTGATAGCTGTGCCTGGATCCGCCGTGTCTCTCTCCGTAGTTCCGGCGTTGGTAGTTTTCGGCGAGAATACGAGTCTGCGTTATTATTGGGTGTATATTTTGTTCAAAACCCTTTCACTGCACTAAATTTGAATCTCTATCTTGTAGCTTTAATGTTAACACATGTCTCGAAGCTTGTTAGAGCACATTTTCTCACTATGATTACAATGAATTGTATCATTATTTGTAGTTCAAAAACGTATGTTTCTTCTACACCTTCTTGGCATTGCTCACGAAACGTAGGATGTCCCGACTCGTCTCGAAAGCTAGAAGTTTGCCTATATGTAACTTACCGAAAGTAGTGCATTTCGCCAACGGACATACCGCGTTAAATATACCGGTTCTCGTCGGATCACCGTAGTCAAGCAGCGTCGGGCCTGGTAAGTACTTGGATTGGTGACCTCCTGGGAACACCAGGTACTGTTGGCAACCTTTTTGCTTTTTTAATGGTGATAATGACTTTTTTGTAACTTGAAATCAATGAATCACAAACATTTTTTGCAGAATCGCTTCCCGAAGAGCCGGCGTTGGTAGCTTTTCTGCGAGGATACGTTCCTGCCATATTATTTGATGTATTTTTGTGCGTTTTTGTTTAAAATCTCAACCCTGCACAAAATTTCCTTCTCTGTCTTTTAGCTTTTATGTTAACACATCTCTCGAAGGTTGTTAGAGCACATTTTCTCACTATGATTACAATGAAATGTATCATTATTTTGTGTAGTAACAATTATGTTTTATCTACACATTCTTGGCAGTGCACACAAAATGAGACATAACCCGTCTCGTCGCGAAAACTAGACGGTGGAGAATATCTATTTTACTGAATGCAGTACCTTTCGCCAACGGTCATACCGCGCTGAATATACCGGTTCTCGTCCGATCACCGAAGTCAAGCAGCGTCGGGCCTGGTAAGTACTTGGATGGGTGACCGCCTGGGAACACCAGGTACTGTTGGCAACCTTTTCTTTAATGCTGATAATGACCATCTTTGAAACTTGAAGTCAATCAATCACCCACAGTTTTTGAGGAATCGTTCCCCGAAGAGCCGACGTTGGTAGTTTTTCTGCGAGGATACCTTCCTGCCATATTATTTGATGTATTTTATGTGCGTTTTTTGTTTAAAAACCAAACACTTCACAAAATTTCCTTCTCTGTCTTTTAGCTTTAATGTTAACACATCTCTCGAAGGTTGTTAAAGCACATTTTCTCACTATGATTACAATGAAATGTATCATTATTTGTTGTACAAGAACCTATGTTTCTTCTACATATTCTTGGCATTGCCCACGAAACGTATGATGTCCCGACTCTTCTCGGAAACTAGAAGGTGGCCTATATGTAACTTACCGAAAGCAGTGTCTTTCGCCAACGAACATACCGCGTTAAATATACCAGTTTTCGTCCCAAAACAGAAGTCAAGAAGCGACGGATCTGGAAAGTACTTGGATGGGTGACAGCCTGGGAGTACCAGGTACTGTTAGCAACCTTTTTGCTTTTTTAATGGTGATAATGACTTTTTTGTAACTTGAAGTCAATCAATCACAAATATTTTTTGCAGAATCGCTTCCCAAAGAGCCGGCGTTGTAGTTTTTCGGCGAGGATACGTTCCTCCCATATTATGTGATGTATTTTTGGGCGTTTCTGTTTAAAATCCCAACCCTGCGCAAAATTTCCTTCTCTGTCTCTTAGCTTTAATGTTAACACATCTCTCGAAAGTTGATAAAGCACATTTTCTCACTATGATTACAATGAAATGTATCATTAATAGTAACAATTATGTTTCATCTACACATTCTTGGCAGTCCACACAAAACGGGACATAATACGTCTCGTCTCGAAAACTAGACGGTGGAGTATATCTATCTTACCGAAAGCAGTACCTTTCGCTAACGGTCATACCGCGCTGAATATACCGGTTCTCATCCGATCACCGAAGTCAAGCAGCGTCGGGCCTGGTAAGTACTTGGATGGTTGACTGCCTGGGAACACCAGGTACTGTTGGCAACCTTTTTTTTGTTTTGGTTGATAATGAACTTTTTGTAATTTGAAACCAATCAATCATCCACAGCTTCTGCAGAATCACCTCTCTTATAGCTGTAAGCAAATAATATATGTAAAAAATGTATATTAGTATATATGAATATCTGGGAAGCCGATGTTTTTTTTTAGTTTCTTATCATGCTGGTTTGAAGGGTGCTGTCGTATTACAGCCGGCCGCCATAATTGCGGTGGATAGCGGTGCCTGGATCCGCCGTGTCTCTCTCCGTAGGTCCGGCGTTGGTAGTTTTCGGCGAGAATACGAGTCTGCGTTATTATGTGGTGTATATTTTGTTCAAAACCCTTTCACTGCACTAATTTTGAATCCCTATCGTGTAGCTTTAATGTTAGCACATCTCTCGAAATTTGTTAGAGAACATTTTCTCACTATGATTTTAATGAATTGTATCATTATTTTAGTACAAAAACGTATGTTCCTTCAACACATTCTTGGCACTGCCCACGAAACGTAGGATGTCCCGACTCGTCTCGAAAGCTAGAAGGTGGCCTATATGTAACTTACCGAAAGCAGTGCATTTCCCCAGCGGACATACCGCGTTAAATATACCGGTTTTCGTCCCAAAAAAGAAACCAAGCAGCGACGGATCTGGAAAGTACTAGGATGGGTGACAGCCAGGGAGCACCAAGTACTGTTAGCAACCTTTTTGTTTTTGTAATGGTGATAATGACCTTTTTTGTAACTTGAAGTCAATAAATCACAAACATTTCTTGCAGAATCGCTTCCCGAAGAGCCGGCGTTGGTAGTTTTTGTGCGAGGATACGTTCCTGAAATATTATTTGATGTATTTTTAGGCGTTTCTGTTTAAAATCCCAACCCTGCTTAAAATTTCCTTCTCTGTCTTTTAGCTTTAATGTTAACACATCTCTCGAAGGTTGTTAAAGCACATTTTCTCACTATGATTACAATGAAATGTATCATTAATAGTAACAATTATGTTTCATCTACACATTCTTGGCAGTCCACACAAAACGGGACATAATACGTCTCGTCTCGAAAACTAGACGGTGGAGTATATCTATCTTACTGAAAGCAGTACCTTTCGCCAACGGTCATACCGCGCTGAATATACAGGTTCTCGTCCGATCACCGAAGTCAAGCAGTGTCGGGCCTGGTAAGTACTTGGATGGGTGACTGCCTGGGAACACCAGGTACTGTTGGCAACCTTTTTCTTTGTTTTGGTTAATAGTGACATTTTTGTAATTTGAAACCAATCAATCATCCACAGTTTCTGCAGAATCACCTCTTTTATAGCTGTAAGCATATAATATATGTAAAAAATATATATTAGTATATATGAATATCTGGGAAGCCGATGTTTTATTTAATTTCTTATCATGCTGGGTTGCAGGGTGCTGTCGTATTACATCCGGCCGCCATAATTGCGGTGGATAGCTGTGCCTGGATCCGCCGTGTCTCTCTCCGTAGGTCCGGCGTTGGTAGTTTTCGGCGAGAATACGAGTCTGCGTTATTATTGGGTGTATATTTTGTTCAAAACCCTTTCACTGCACTAAATTTGAATCTCTATCTTGTAGCTTTAATGTTAACACATGTCTCGAAGTTTGTTAGAGCACATTTTCTCACTATGATTACAATGAATTGTATCATTATTTGTAGTTCAAAAACGTATGTTTCTTCTACACATTCTTGGCATTGCCCACGAAACGTAGGATGTCCCGACTCGTCTCGAAAGCTAGACGGTGCCCTATATGTAACTTACCGAAAGTAGTGCATACGGACATACCGCGTTAAATATACCTGTTTTCGTCCCAAAACAGAAGTCAAGCAGCGACGGATCTGGTAAGTACTTGGAAGGTTGACAGCCTGGGAGCACCATTTACTGTTAGCAACGTTTTTGCTTTTTTAATGGTGATAATGACTTTTTTGTAACTTGAAGTCAATCAATCACAAACATATTTTGCAGAATCCCTTCCCGAAGAGCCGGCGTTGGTAGCTTTTCTGCGAGGATACGTTCCTGCCATATTATTTGATGTATTTTTGTGCGTTTTTGTTTAAAATCTCAAACCTGCAAAAAATTTCCTTCTCTGTGTTTTAGCTTTTATGTTAACACATCTCTCGAAGGTTGTTAGAGCACATTTTCTCACTATGATTACAATGAAATGTATCATTATTTTGTGTAGTAACAATTATATTTCATCTACACATTCTTGGCATTGCACACAAAATGAGACATAACCCGTCTCGTCTCGAAAACTAGACGGTGGAGTATATCTATCTTACCGAATGCAGTACCTTTCGCCAACGTTCATACCGCGCTGAATATACCGGTTCTCGTCCGATCACCGAAGTCAAGCAGCGTCGGGCCTGGTAAGTACTTGGATGGGTGACCGCCTGGGAACACCAGGTACTGTTGGCAACCTTTTCTTTAATGCTGATAATGACCATTTTTGAAACTTGAAGTCAATCAATCACCCACAGTTTTTGAGGAATCGGTCCCCAAAGAGCCGACGTTGGTAGTTTTTCTGCGAGGATACCTTCCTGCCATATTATTTGATGTATTTTATGTGCGTTTTTTGTTTAAAAACCAAACACTTCACAAAATTTCCTTCTCTGTCTTTTAGCTTTAATGTTAACACATCTCTGGAAGGTTGTTAAAGCACATTTTCTCACTATGATTACAATGAAATGTATCATTATTTGTTGTACAAAAACCTATGTTTCTTCTACATATTCTTGGCATTGCCCACGAAACGTGAGATGTCCCGACTCGTCTCGAAAACTAGAAGGTGGCCTATATGTAACTTACCGAAAGCAGTGTCTTTCGCCAACGGACATACCGCGTTAAATATACCGGTTTTCGTCCCAAAACAGAAGTAAAGCAGCGACGGATTTGGTAAGTACTTGGATGGGTGACAGCCTGGGAGCACCAGGTACTGTTAGCAACCTTTGCTTTTTTAATGGTGATAATGACTTTTTTGTAACTTGAAGTCAATCAATCACAAATATTTTTTGCAGAATCGCTTCCCAAACAGCAGGCGTTGGTAGTTTTTCTGCGAGGATACGTTCCTGCCATATTTTTTGAAGTATTTTTGGGCGTTTCTGTTTAACATCCCAACCCTGCACAAAATTTCCTTCTCTGTCTTTTAGCTTTAATGTTAACACATCTCTCGAAAAGTGTTAAAGCACATTTTCTCACTATGATTACAATCAAATGTATCAATATTTCGTGTAGTAACACTTACGTTTCATCTACACTTTCTTGGCAGTGCACACAAAACGGGACATAATACGTCTCGTCTCGAAAACTAGACGGTGGAGTATATATATCTTACTGAAAGCAGTACCTGTCGCCAACGGTCATACCGCGCTGAATATATCGGTTCTCGTCCGATCACCGAAGTCAAGCAGCGTCGAGCCTGGTAAGTACTTGGATGGGTGACCGCCTGGGAACGCCAGGTGCTGTTGGCAACCTTTTTTTTTGTTTTGGTTGATAATGACCTTTTTGTAATTTGAAACCGATCAATCATCCACAGTTTCTGCAGAATCACCTCTTTTATAGCTATAAGCAAATAATATATGTAAAAAATGTATATTAATATATATGAAGTCCTCCTCCGTAGTCGAGCGGGTTAAGGCGTTCACTCGTCTTGAGATCGTTCGCTGTGGGACGGCGTAGGTTCGAATCCGGCTCTGGTCGGAATTTATTCGGCCTACGTATAGGGCCGGTGGCAACCCACCATCGTAAGGAAATTGGGGAGCTCCGAATGAGTGATAGTAATCCGGTAGAGACGACCTACTATAACGGCTGGGGATACGTCGGGCTGACCCCCCGACTATTCCAATACTGGTTGAAGATCTCCACGTTTAGAGGTGACGAGAGAAAGTGTGGGAGGGAGACCGGCAGTCCGTAGGTATGCCCAGGCCCTTCATGGGCTGTTGCGCAAAGGATTATTATTAGTATATATGAATATCTGGGAAGCCGATGTTTTTTTTTAGTTTTTTATCATGCTGGTTTGAAGGGTGCAGTCGTATTACAGCCGGCCGCCATAATTGCGGTGGATAGCGGTGCCTGGATCCGCCGTGTCTCTCTCCGTAGGTCCGGCGTTGGGAGTTTTCGGCGAGAATACGAGTCTGCGTTATTATGGGGTGTATATTTTGTTCAAAACCCTTTCACTGCACTAAATTTGAATCCCTATCTTGTAGCTTTAATGTTAACACATCTCTCGAAGTTTGTTAGAGCACATTTTCTCACTATGATTACAATGAATTGTATCATTATTTTAGTACAAAAACGTATGTTTCTTCAACACATTCTTGGCATTGCCCACGAAACGTAGGATGTCCCGACTCGTCTCGAAAGCTAGAAGGTGGCCTATATGTAACTTACCGAAAGCAGTGCATTTCGCCAGCGGACATACCGCGTTAAATATACCGGTTTTCGTCAAAAAACAGAAACCAAGCAGCGACGGATCTGGAAAGTACTTGGATTGGTGACAGCCTGGGAGCACCAGGTACTGTTAGCAACCTTTTTGCTTTTGTAATGGTGATAATGACCTTTTTAGTAACTTGAAGTCAATAAATCACAAATATTTCTTTCAGAATCGCTTCCCGAAGAGCCGGCGTTGGTAGTTTTTGTGCGAGGATACGTTCCTGAAATATTATTTGATGTATTTTTGGGCGTTTCTGTTTAAAATCCTAACCCTGCACAAAATTTCCTTCTCTGTCTTTTAGCTTTAATGTTAACACATCTCTCGAAGGTTGTTAAAGCACATTTTCTCACTATGATTACAATGAAATGTATCATTAATAGTAACAATTATGTTTCAACTACACATTCTTGGCAGTGCACACTAAACGAGACATAACCCGTCTCGTCTCGAAAACTAGACGGTGGAGTATATCTATCTTACCGAAAGCAGTACCTTTCGCCAACGGTCATACCGCGCTGAATATACCGGTTCTCGTCCGATCACCGAAGTCAAGCAGTGTCGGGCCTGGTAAGTACTTGGATGGGTGACTGCCTGGGAACACCAGGTACTGTTGGCAACCTTTTTCTTTGTTTTGGTTAATAGTGACATTTTTGTAATTTCAAACCAATCAATCATCCACAGTTTCTGCAGAATCACCTCTTTTATAGCTGTAAGCATATAATATATGTAAAAAATGTATATTAGTATATATGAATATCTGGGAAGCCGATGTTTTATTTAATTTCTTATCATGCTGGGTTGCAGGGTGCTGTCGTATTACATCCGGCCGCCATAATTGCGGTGGATAGCTGTGCCTGGATCCGCCGTGTCTCTCTCCGTAGGTCCGGCGTTGGTAGTTTTCGGCGAGAATACGAGTCTGCGTTATTATGGGGTGTATATTTTGTTCAAAACCCTTTCACTGCACTAAATTTGAATCTCTATCTTGTAGCTTTAATGTTAACACATGTCTCGAAGTTTGTTAGAGCACATTTTCTCACTATGATTACAATGAATTGTATCATTATTTGTAGTTCAAAAACGTATGTTTCTTCTACACATTCTTGGCATTGCCCACGAAACGTACGATGTCCTGACTCGTCTCGAAAGCTAGACGGTGCCCTATATGTAACTTACCGAAAGTAGTGCATACGGACATACCGCGTTAAATATACCGGTTTTCGTCCCAAAACAGAAGTCAAGCAGCGACGGATCTGGTAATTACTTGGATGGTTGACAGCCTGGGAGCACCAATTACTGTTAGCAACGTTTTTGCTTTTTTAATGGTGATAATGACTTTTTTGTAACTTGAAGTCAATGAATCACAAACATATTTTGCAGAATCGCTTCCCGAAGAGCCGGCGTTGGTAGCTTTTCGGCGAGGATACCTTCCTGCCATATTATTTGATGTATTTTTGGGCGTTTCTGTTTAACATCCCAACCCTGCACAAAATTTCCTTCTCTGTCTTTTAGCTTTAATGTTAACACATCTCTCGAAGAGTGTTAAAGCACATTTTCTCACTATGATTACAATCAAATGTATCTATATTTTGTGTAGTAACAATTATATTTCATCTACACATTCTTGGCATTGCACACAAAATGAGACATAACCCGTCTCGTCTCGAAAACTAGACGGTGGAGTATATCTATCTTACCGAATGCAGTACCTTTCGCCAACGGTCATACCGCGCTGAATATACCGGTTCTCGTCCGATCACCGAAGTCAAGCAGCGTCGGGAATGGTAAGTACTTGGATGGGTGACCGCCTGGGAACACCAGGTACTGTTGGCAACCATTTCTTTAATGCTGATAATGACCATTTTTGAAACTTGAAGTCAATCAATCACCCACAGTTTTTGAGGAATCGCTCCCCGAAGAGCCGACGTTGGTAGTTTTTCTGCGAGGATAGCTTCCTGCCATATTATTTGATGCATTTTATGTGCGTTTTTTGTTTAAAAACCAAACACTTCACAAAATTTCCTTCTCTGTCTTTTAGCTTTAATGTTAACACATCTCTGGAAGGTTGTTAAAGCACATTTTCGCACTATGATTACAATGAAATGTATCATTATTTGTTGTACAAAAACCTATGTTTCTTCTACATATTCTTGGCATTCCCCACGAAACGTGAGATGTCCCGACTCTTCTCGAAAACTAGAAGGTGGCATATATGTAACTTACCGAAAGCAGTGTCTTTCGCCAACGGACATACCGCGTTAAATATACCGGTTTTCGTCCCAAAACAGAAATCAAGCAGCGACGGATTTGGTAAGTACTTGGATGGGTGACAGCCTGGGAGCACCAGGTACTGTTAGCAACCTTTGCTTTTTTAATGGTGATAATGACTTTTTTGTAACTTGAAGTCAATCAATCACAAATATTTTTTGCAGAATCTCTTCCCAAACAGCAGGCGTTGGTAGTTTTTCGGCGAGGATTCGTTCCTGCCATATTTTTTGATGTATTTTTGGGCGTTTCTGTTTAAAATCCTAACCCTGCACAAAATTTCCTTCTCTGTCTTCTAGCTTTAATGTTAACACATCTCTCGAAGGTTGTTAAAGCACATTTTCTCACTATGATTACAATGAAATGTATCATTAATAGTAACAATTATGTTTCATCTACACATTCTGGGCAGTGCACACTAAACGAGACATAACCCGTCTCGTCTCGAAAACTAGACGGTGGAGTATATCTATCTTACCGAGAGCAGTACCTTTCGCCAACGGTCATACCGCGATGAATATACCGGTTCTCGTCCGATCACCGAAGTCAAGCAGCGTCGGGCCTGGTAAGTACTTGGATGGGTGACTGCCTGGGAACACCAGGTACTGTTGGCAACCTTTTTCTTTGTTTTGGTTAATAGTGACTTTTTGTAATTTGCAACCAATCAATCATCCACAGTTTCTGCAGAATCACCTCTTTCATAGCAGTCAGAAAATAATATATGTAAAAAATGTATATTAGTATATATGAATATCTGGGAAGCCGATGTTTTTTTTTAATTTCTTATCATTCTGGGTTGCAGGGTGCTGTCGTATTACATCTGGCCGCCATAATTGCGGTGGATAGGGGTGCCTGTATCCGCCTTGTCTCTCTCCGTTGGTCCTGCCTTGGTATTTTTCGGCGAGAATACAAGTCTGCGTTATTATGGGGTGTATATTTTGTTCAGAACCCTTTCACTGCACTAAATTTTAATCTCTATCTTGTAGCTTTAATGTTAACACATCTCTCGAAGTTTGTTAGAGCACATTTTCTCACTATGATTGCAATGAATTGTATCATTATTTGTAGTACAAAAACGTATGTTTCTTCTACACATTCTTGGCATTGCCCACGAAACGTGAGATGTCCCGACTCGTCTCGAAAACTAGAAGGTGGCCTATATGTAACTTACCGAAAGCAGTGTCTTTCGCCAACGGACATACCGCGTTAAATATACCGGTTTTCGTCCCAAAACAGAAGTCAAGCAGCGACGGATCTGGTAAGTACTTGGATGGGTGACAGCCTGGGAGCACCAGGTACTGTGAGCAACCTTTTGCTTTTTTAATGGTGATAATGACTTTTTTGTAACTTGAAGTCAATCAATCACAAATATTTTTTGAAGAATCGCTTCCCAAACAGCCGCCGTTGGTAGTTTTTCGGCCAGGATACGTTCCTGCCATATTATTTGATGTATTTTTGGGCGTTTCTGTTTAACATCCCAACCCTGCACAAAATTTCCTTCTCTGTCTTTTAGCTTTAATGTTAACACATCTCTCGAAGAGTGTTAAAGCACATTTTCTCACTATGATTACAATCAAATGTATCAATATTTGGTGTAGTAACACTTACGTTTCATCTACACTTTCTTGGCAGTGCACACAAAACGGGACATAATACGTCTCGTCTCGAAAACTAGACGGTGGAATATATCTATCTTACTGAAAGCAGTACCTTTCGCCAACGGTCATACCGCGCTGAATATACCGGTTCTCGTCCGATCACCGAAGTCAAGCAGCGTCGAGCCTGGTAAGTACTTGGATGGGTTACTGCCTGGGAACACCAGGTACTGTTGGCAAAATTTTTTTTGTTTTGGTTGATAATGACCTTTTTGTAATTTGAAACCAATCAATCATCCACAGTTTCTGCAGAATCACCTCTTTTAAAACTGTAAGCAAATAATATATGTAAAAAATGTATATTAGTATATATGAATATCTGGGAAGCCGATGTTTTTTTTTAGTTTCTTATCAAGCTGGTTTGAAGGGTGCAGTCGTATTACAGCCGGCCGCCATAATTGCGGTGGATAGCGGTGCCTGGATCCGCCGTGTCTCTCTCCGTAGGTCCGGCGTTGGTAGTTTTCGGCGAGAATACGCGTCTGCGTTATTATGGGGTGTATATTTTGTTCAAAACCCTTTCACTGCACTAAATTTGAATCCCTATCTTGTAGCTTTAATGTTAACACATCTCTCGAAGTTTGTTAGAGCACATTTTCTCACTATGATTACAATGAATTGTATCATTATTTTAATACAAAAACGTATGTTTCTTCAACACATTCTTGGCATTGCCCACGAAACGTAGGATGTCCCGACTCGTCTCGAAAGCTAGAAGGTGGCCTATATGTAACTTACCGAAAGCAGTGCATTTCGCCAGCGGACATACCGCGTTAAATATACCGGTTTTCGTCAAAAAACAGAAACCAAGCAGCGACGGATCTGGAAAGTAGTTGGATGGGTGACAGTCTGGGAGCACCAGGTACTGTTAGCAACCTTTTTGCTTTTGTAATTGTGATAATGACCTTTTTTGTAACTTGAAGTCAATAAATCACAAACATTTCTTGCAGAATCGCTTCCCGAAGAGCCGGCGTTGGTAGTTTTTGTGCGAGGATACGTTCCTGAAATATTATTTGATGTATTTTTGGGCGTTTCTGTTTAAAATCCTAACCCTGCACAAAATTTTCTTCTCTGTCTTTTAGCTTTAATGTTAACACATCTCTCGAAGTTTGTTAAAGCACATTTTCTCACTATGATTACAATGAAATGTATCATTAATAGTAACAATTATGTTTCATCTACACATTCTTGGCAGTGCACACTAAACGAGACATAACCCGTCTCGTCTCGAAAACTAGACGGTGGAGTATATCTATCTTACCGAAAGCAGTACCTTTCGCCAACGGTCATACCGCGCTGAATATACCGGTTCTCGTCCTATCACCGAAGTCAAGCAGTGTCGGGCCTGGTAAGTACTTGGATGGGTGACTGCCTGGGAACACCAGGTACTGTTGGCAACCTTTTTCTTTGTTTTGGTTAATAGTGAAATTTTTGTAATTTGAAACCAATCAATCATCCACAGTTTCTGCAGAATCACCTCTTTTATAGCTGTAAGCATATAATATATGTAAAAAATGTATATTAGTATATATGAATATCTGGGAAGCCGATTTTTTATTTAATTTCTTATCATGCTGGGTTGCAGGGTGCTGTCGTATTACAGCCGGCCGCCATAATTGCGGTGGATAGCTGTGCCTAGATCCGCCGTGTCTCTCTCCGTAGTTCCGGCGTTGGTAGTTTTCGGCGAGAATACGAGTCTGCGTTATTATTGGGTGTATATTTTGTTCAAAACCCTTTCACTGCACTAAATTTGAATCTCTATCTTGTAGCTTTAATGTTAACACATGTCTCGAATTTTTTAGAGCACATTTTCTCACTATGATTACAATTAATTGTATCATTATTTGTAGTTCAAAAACGTATGTTTCTTCTACACATTCTTGGCATTGCCCACGAAACGTAGGATGTCCCGACTAATCTCGAAAGCTAGATGGTGGCCTATATGTAACTTACCGAAAGTAGTGCACTTCGCCAACGGACATACCGCGTTAAATATACCGGTTTTCGTCCCAAAACAGAAGTCAAGCAGCGACGGATCTGGTAAGTACTTGGATGGTTGACAGCCTGAGAGCACCATTTACTGTTAGCAACATTTTGGCTTTCTCAATGGTGATAATGACTTTTTTGTAACTTGAAGTCAATGAACCACAAACATTTTTTGCAGAATCGCATCCCGAAGAGACGGCGTTGGTAGTTTTTCTGCGAGGATACGTTCCTGCCATATTATTTGATGTATTTTTGGGCGTTTCTGTTTAAAATCCCAACCCTGCGCAAAATTTCCTTCTCTGTCTTTTAGCTTTAATGTTAACACACCTCTCGAAAGTTGATAAAGCACATTTTCTCACTATGATTACAATGAAATGTATCATTAATAGTAACAATTATGTTTCATCTACACATTCTTGGCAGTCCACACTAAACGAGACATAACCCGTCTCGTCTCGAAAACTAGACGTTGGAGTATATCTATCTTACCGAAAGCAGTACCTTTCGCCAACGGTCATACCGCGCTGAATATACCGGTTCTCGTCCGATCACCGAAGTCAAGCAGTGTCGGGCCTGGTAAGTACTTGGATGGGTGACTGCCTGGGAACACCAGGTACTGTTGGCAACCTTTTTCTTTGTTTTGGTTAATATTGACCTTTTTGTAATTTGAAACCAATCAATCATCCACAGTTTCTGCAGATTCACCTCTTTCATAGCAGTCAGAAAATAATATATGTAAAAAATGTATATTAGTATATATGAATATCTGGGAAGCCGATGTTTTTTTTTTAAATTTCATATCACTCTGGGTTGCAGGGTGCTGTTGTATTACATCTGGCCGCCATAATTGCGGTGGATAGCGGTGCCTGGATCCGACGTGTCTCTCTCCGTAGGTCCTGCGTTGGTAGTTTTCGGCGAGAATACGAGTCTGCGTTATTATGGGGTGTATATTTTGTTCAAAACCCTTTCACTGCACTAAATTTGAATCTCTATCTTGTAGCTTTAATATTAACACATCTCTCGAAGTTTGTTAGAGCACATTTTCTCACTATGATTACAATGAATTGTATCATTATTTGTAGTACAAAAACCTATGTTTCTTCTACACATTCTTGGCATTGCCCACGAAACATGAGATGTCCGACTCGTCTCGAAAACTAGAAGGTGGCCTATATGTAACTTACCGAAAGCAGTGTCTTTCGCCAACGGACATACCGCGTTAAATATACCGGTTTTCGTCCCAAAACAGAAGTCAAGAAGCGACGGATCTGGTAAGTACTTGGATGGGTGACAGCCTGGGAGCACCAGGTACTGTTAGCAACCTTTTGCTTTTTTAATGGAGATAATGACTTTTTTGTAACTTGAAGTTAATCAATCACAAATATTTTTTGCAGAATCGCTTCCCAAACAGCCGGCGTTGGTAGTTTTTCGGCGAGGATACGTTCCTGCCATATTATTTGATATATTTTTGGGCGTTTCTGTTTAGCATCCCAAACCTGCACAAAATTTCCTTCTCTGTCTTTTAGCTTTAATGTTAACACATCTCTCGAAGAGCGTTAAAGCACATTTTCTCACTATGATTACAATCAAATGTATCAATATTTGGTGTAGTAACACTTACGTTTCATCTACACTTTCTTGGCAGTGCACACAAAACGGGACATAATACGTCTCGTCTCGAAAACTAGACGGTGGAGTATATCTATGTTACCGAAAGCAGTACCCCTCGCCAACGGTCATACCGCGCTGAATATACCGGTTCTCGTCCGATCACCGAATTCAAGCAGCGTCGGGCCTGGTAAGTACTTGGATGGGTGACTGCCTTTGAACACCAGGTACTGTTGGCAACCTTTTTTTTGTTTTGGTTGATAATGACCTTTTTGTAATTTGAAACCAATCAATCATCCTCAGTTTCTGCAGAATCACCTCTTTTATAGCTGTAAGCAAATAATATATGTAAAAAATGAATATTAGTATATATGAATATCTGGGAAGCCGATGTTTTTTTTTAGTTTCTTATCATGCTGGTTTGAAGGGTGCAGTCGTATTACATCCGGCCGCCATAATTGCGGTGGATAGCGGTGCCTGGATCCGCCGTGTCTCTCTCCGTAGGTCCGGCGTTGGTAGTTTTCGGCGAGAATATGAGTCTGCGTTATTATTATGTGTATATTTTGTTCAAAACCCTTTCACTGCACTAAATTTTCATCTCTATCTTGTAGCTTTAATGTTAACACATCTCTCGAAGTTTGTTAGAGCACATTTTCTCACTATGATTACAATGAATTGTATCATTATTTTAGTACAAAAACGTATGTTTCTTCAACACATAATTGGCATTGCCCACGAAACGTAGGATGTCCCGACTCGTCTCGAAAGCTAGAAGGTGGCCTATATGTAACTTACCGAAAGCAGTGCATTTCGCCAGCGGACATACCGCGTTAAATATACCGGTTTTCGTCCCAAAAAAGAAACCAAGCAGCGACGGATCTGGAAAGTACTTGGATGGGTGACAGCCAGGGAGCACCAGGTACTGTTAGCAACCTTTTTGCTTTTGTAATGGTGATAATGACCTTTTTTGTAACTTGAAGTCAATAAATCACAAACATTTCTTGCAGAATCGCTTCCCGAAGAGCCGGCGTTAGTAGTTTTTGTGCGAGGATACCTTCCTGAAATATTATTTGATGTATTTTTGGGCCTTTCTGTTTAAAATCCCAACCCTGCTTAAAATTTCCTTCTCTGTCTTTTAGCTTTTATGTTAACACATCTCTCTAGGGTTGTTAAAGCACATTTTCTCACTATGATTAAAATGAAATGTATCATTAATAGTAACAATTATGTTTCATCTACACATTCTTGGCAGTGCACACTAAACGAGACATAACCCGTGTCGTCTCGAAAACTAGACGGTGGAGTATATCTATCTTACCGAAAGCAGTACCTTTCGCCAACGGTCATACCGCGCTGAATATACCGGTTCTCGTCCGATCACCGAAGTCAAGCAGTGTCGGGCCTGGTAAGTACTTGGATGGGTGACTGCCTGGGAACACCAGGTACTGTTGGCAACCTTTTTCTTTGTTTTGGTTAATAGTGACATTTTTGTAATTTGAAACCAATCAATCATCCACAGTTTCTGCAGAATCACCTCTTTTATAGATGTAAGCATATAATATATGTAAAAAATGTATATTAGTATATATGAATATCTGGGAAGCCGATGTTTTATTTAATTTCTTATCATGCTGGGTTGCAGGGTGCTGTCTTATTACATCCGGCCGCCATAATTGCAGTTTATAGCTGTGCCTGGATCCGCCGTGTCTCTCTCCGTAGTTCCGGCGTTGGTAGTTTTCGGCGAGAATACGAGTCTGCGTTATTATTGGGTGTATATTTTGTTCAAAACCCTTTCACTGCACTAAAGTTGAATCCCTATCTTGTAGCTTTTATGTTAACACATCTCTCGAAGTTTGTTAGAGCACATTTTCTCACTATGATTACAATGAATTGTATCATTATTTTAGTACAAAAACGTATGTTTCTTCAACACATTCTTGGCATTGCCCACGAAACGTAGGATGTCCCGACTCGTCTCGAAAGCTAGAAGGTGGCCTATATGTAACTTACCGAAAGCAGTGCATTTCGCCAGCGGACATACCGCGTTAAATATACCGGTTTTCGTCAAAAAACAGAAACCAAGCAGCGACGGATCTTGAAAGTACTTGGATTGGTGACAGCCTGGGAGCACCAGGTACTGTTAGCAACCTTTTTGCTTTTGTAATGGTGATAATGACCTTTTTAGTAACTTGAAGTCAATAAATCACAAACATTTCTTGCAAAATCGCTTCCCGAAGAGCCGGCGTTGGCAGTTTTTGTGCGAGGATACGTTCCTGAAATATTATTTGATGTATTTTTGGGCGTTTCTGTTTAAAATCCTAACCCTGCACAAAATTTCCTTCTCTGTCTTTTAGCTTTAATGTTAACACATCTCTCGAAGGTTGTTAAAGCACATTTTCTCACTATGATTACAATGAAATGTATCATTAATAGTAACAATTATGTTTCATCTACACATTCTTGGCAGTGCACACTAAACGAGACATAACCCGTCTCGTCTCGAAAACTAGACGGTGGAGTATATCTATCTTACCGAAAGCAGTACCTTTCGCCAACGGTCATACCGCGCTGAATATACCAGTAGAGATCAGGCACTTGGGGTGAAAATGTTTGTTTAGTGATAAGATAAGCGGGGTCAGTTTTGTTTGTTTAGAGATATGATAAGAGTGGCGTACTCTTGGAGGGCATGTTGAAACCTAGGTGTGACGAAATCAGTGATAAGATTGGAGTAGCGTTTCATGACCTAAGTAAACCTTACTGGAGTAGGAGGTTATGGCCTTAGTATGACGGTGCATGGATGTCGCCATTATGTATGTATCGATGAGATGTTTTGAGGTCACGGTGTCAATGAACTTTCATAGTAGCGTCAATCTGTCTGGGGATTTCAATGCAGGTTCCAGCAAGTTTTGGTTTAGAGATATGATAAGAGTGGCGTACTCTTGGAGGGCATGTTGAAACCTAGGTGTGACGAAATCAGTGATAAGATTGGAGTAGCGTTTCATGACCTAAGTAAACCTTACTGGAGTAGAAGGTCATGGCCTAAGTATGACGGTGCATGGATGTCGCCATTATGTCTGTATCGATGAGATGTTTTGAGGTCACGGTGTTAATGAACTTTCATAGTAGCGTCAAGCTGTTTGGGGATTTCAATGCATGTTCCAGCAAGTTTTGTTTGGGGTGTGACGTAGTTGATAATATAAATGGCGAGGTTGGCTGTTTGATCCCTAGTATAGTTATTCGTATACAGAAGTTAGAAGGTTACACTTACGTTTTCCTTGCTACGTTGTGTCTGAATACTGTTGTTGTGAAAGTACGTTCAGTGGAAGTTAAGATTTATTAGTGTGAAATATTCTACGGCGGAATATCTTCTGTTGGAGAGAGAGAGAGAGAGAGAGAGAGAGAGAGAGAGAGAGAGAAGACAGCGAAATAAGAAGAAAATATGGGTAAGTATTGATTTATTTTGTGAATATAACTCTGTAAAACCTGATGATATCAAACACTCACGTAGAGTCACCAGATCTATCGAACTTTACGATGTTAACCCCTCAACCAATTTGCTACATCCCTACATCGGTTATTTTCCACGGGCGGGGCCCTCTATCTATAACGGTTAATCAGGGACTGGACCTACAGTTTAAACTCGGATCCGAACCACTTGTGCCTCCATAGAGTATCGACCCTGGGACCTTTTGATTGCAAACTGATTGATTGAGATGCTGTTTTAAGTACAGTTTATGGACAGTAAAGTTAATTGGGACTGGACCTACAGTTTCGAGTCGGACCCGAACCACTTGTAACTCCACAGAGTATCGACTCCGGAACTTTTTTATTGCAAATCAATAGCATTACTACTACATCATTGGGGGGGACCCCATCAAAAATATTGGAAAATATAATAAAATAAGGACTGGACCTACAGTTTCAATCAAATCCGAACCACTTATGCCTCCACAGAGTATCGACCTCGGGACCCTTTGGTTCCAAAGCAATAACATTATCACTACATAATTCGGGAGGCCCTATAAAGGTAATGAAAAATATATTAAAATCGGGACTGGACCTACAGTTTCAAGCCGGATCCGAACCACTTGTGCCTTTACAGAGTATCGATCTCGGGACCTTTGATTCCAAACCGATTGATTGATTGAGATGCTGTTTTAATTTCACTTTATGGTCAGAAAAGCTAATTGGGACTGGGCCTACAGTATAAAGTTGGATCCGAACCACTTATGCCTCCACAGAGTATCGACCTCGGGACCCTTTGATTCCAAAGCAATAACATTATCACTACATCATTCGGGAGACCCTATAAAGGTAATGGAAGATATATTAAATATTGTTTTTATTTATATTTGTAAATTCCTCGCGATATTTCTTCACAGTGGTAAATACGAAGTGGCCCCCGCGTTGCAAATTTTAGGGACGTTCTCGTATAATAAAACACCTTAGCATCATCCTGAACATGCATAGCCACGAAAATTTTGCTCAGCCCTGTTATTAAACATGCTCTGCACAATTCCCAACTATCCAAGATTACGAACATGGCTCGTTTTTATTTTACCTCTGTTTTAATAGGTTTTCACTAAGCGACAGTGAAAATATACGGGTGACTACTAAAAAATATGTATTTTATCCAAGATTGAAGTGTACTATACTATCGAGTTTATAAAGAAATTTTGTTTGTAATTAAATATTATTAATTTTTGGAGAAAAAGTTTATTAAATTTATAAAATTAGATCCACTTTAAATGTGGATCCTCTCGTACTGTACATCAACTGTAATTTTGAGTACAATTTAAACAATATCTCAAATAGAATTTTTATCCTTGTTTCAATATTATCGAAAATTAACTATTAAATAATGTGAAGGATGATAATTTTTGTATCAGTATAAAACATAATTCAAATACAAATTAATTTACAAGGGTATAATTTTGTTTACAGATAAAACATCTCATCTGCAATCAACACAGGATGTTATCTGTGAAATTGAGGAGTATATAGGGCATAATAATAATAACAGGCAGGAGGAGGTTCAATCAAAACAAAATGGGGTAGTTATAAGTAATCCTATGAATTCTGATGAATCTCCATCTCAGTGTATACATGCATTTAGTGACATCCGGGGTAGTCGGTCTGAACAAAAACCGGTTATGTCAGACGACAGTTTATGTACACAGAAGTTATTCAATGACATCAGCGAATATGTAGGATCCCCACTATATATTCAACAACCACCCACACCTCAAAGTCTGAGTAATGTTACCAATGGACCGATTATACAGATTGAGAAAAAAAAGGGGGAGAGCCCGACAACTTAGTGACTAAAGTGGTTTCAATTTCGGGAGAGAGTAACAATACAAGTACTGGAGAAAATTATGAAGTAACAGCTCCTTACAAAAATATATTGCTCAGTCTTGACTCTGGGTGGTGTGGTGAAGAGAACTATGGAGCAGAAACACCAACAGAGAAAAATGAGTATAATTTAGATGCTTTGACGGAAGAAATTGTGGATATGATTTCTGGTGTTGTTAGGAAGAATAATGAAATAACAATGGAGGAATTTATTAGTAACGCGTTAAGACGACCGATGGACAGCGAGGTGATTTCACTTAGAAATGAATTGGAGATGTTAGGTTCCGATGTTGTTAGGGGGAACAATGAAATGACAATGGAGGAATTTATTAGTAATGCGTTAAGGCGACCGATGGACAACGAGGTTATTTCACTCAGGAATGAATTGGAGATGTTAGGGACTATAAATTATGTGCAAGAAGGATGTGGATCAAAAGGGGAAATTCCTGGAAATGATGGTTCGAGTGGTTCCTCGGAAAAATGTTCTACAAGTAATGTTCCTAGGAACGAGGGTATGTTTACGGTGTTTGGTGATTTTGAACGGCATTATAAAAAGTTCAACCTTGAAGGTCGCCAAATAAATGTTCGTCTGCTTCCAGTCCCTGACAATACAAACCCGCTTAACTGGATCCATGACGGACTAAACCAGATTATAGAATATTTAACCCAAAACATAGATAAAAATGATCATGTTGGTTTAACAATAAGAAATATTAATTCTCCAAGGGACCCATTCTGGCTTAGTTTCCGGTTAGGAAGTGAACTCGACGGGGATGTAGTATGGGAGAGCCTTGAAAGAGTAATGCAGAGCAACGCTACTTTTCTCGCATCTGACCAACTGGTTTTCCATCTCCACCGTGTCCGACTACCCTCAGGCACAGGTCGTTTTAAGAGAGGGTTGGATAGTATTGAGGAAGTTTGCAGACGACGTTCCGGTATAATTTCCATTACAAACAAAGATTACATGTGTCTTCCTCGTGCACTTGTTGTAGCAAGGGGATATGCATGTTTGCCAGGACACAACGAACGAAACAAGTATCGAATGGGTGGTCCAATTGTTCGAACCGAGGCTCTACAATTATGTCGAGATGCAGGAGTAGATATCACCAAGAAAGGATGCAGTATTCAGGAGCTGCAGAAGTTTCAAGCTGTTATGCCTCAGTACAGAATTGTTGTATACGGAGATCTTAGCGGAGATAATATTATGTTTGAAGGGAGTACTGAAAAGTCCAGAAAACCTCTGTTTCTTCTGCATAATAATGATCATTATAATGTTATAACTTCCTTGACATCGGCGTTTTCTTGCAGCTACTATTGCGAGCATTGTAAGAAAAAATTCGGCTCTGTAACAGAACATAAAGATTGTCTGGGAAAATGCAATAAATGTTTTGCATCTCATGAAATGTCTAATGAGTTAAGAAAGTGCCTTGAATGTAATAGAGACTTCCATGGTGCTGAGTGCTTTGAAAATCATAGAAAAAAACCTAAAAATGGAAAAAGTATATGCATGAAAATTTCCCAATGTCCCTCTTGTTTGAAAGTTATATTCATGGCTAAGAGAAAAACCCAACATGTTTGTGGGGAGATATTTTGCAGAACTTGTAAGAGACATTATCCAAGTGGTCATCAGTGTTACATACAGAAATCTACACCACCGCAAGATAAGAAGCCATTTATTTTAATTTTTTACGATCTAGAGTGTACTCAAGATAC
The DNA here is from genome assembly GCF_977018435.1 of Lepisma saccharinum. Taxonomy (NCBI): domain Eukaryota; kingdom Metazoa; phylum Arthropoda; class Insecta; order Zygentoma; family Lepismatidae; genus Lepisma; species Lepisma saccharinum. Next base: position 43,600,338 of record NC_139239.1, on the reverse strand, counting down.
TCAATTTGATGGTTATGCCGATAGGAATGAACATCAACCAAACCTCTGTGTCATACAGCAAGTATGTAATAATTGTATATGCAATTCAGACGTGTCTGTCTCCTGCAGTACTTGTGGAAATAGGCAGCACATATTCAGCAATTCACCAGTTGAAGAAATGTTGTCTTACATCAAAAACCTACCACACAAATTTAATATTTTCTGCATATGCCATAATATGAGGGGATACGATGGTCATTTCCTCCTCAGAACAATGATCACAAAATTCAATGTCTACCCGGAGATCATAATGAATGGGTCAAAAATTTTGTTGATGCAGACAGGTTACATTAAATTCCTCGATTCATTGAATTTTCTTCCTATGCCACTTGCAAGTTTACCGAAAGCATTCGACCTACCACCTGAAAAGAAGAAAGGATTTTACCCTCATCTTTTTAACCAATCTGTTAATAGATCTTACAGAGGTGAACTACCTGATATGGAATATTACTCCCCCGATCAAATGGATCCAAAAATGAGAGAGGATTTTCTGAAGTGGTACAGAGAACAGAAGAAGAAGAATTATGTGTTTGACGCTGAACAAGAGTTGATAGAGTATTGCATAAGTGATGTGGAAATACTGCGATTAGCCTGTCTGAAATTCAGGGAATCTTTCTACGCAGAAACTGGGATTGATGTGTGGAGGGAAGGAGTCACAATATCCGGAGTGTGTAATCTATTATTCCGGAGGAAATTCTTGAAGGATAAGTCTATAGGAATAATACCTCCCAATGGTTACCGGTGGGCTGACAAGCAATCAGTAGGGGCTGTTGAATGGCTCGTTTACGAAGAGATGAGAAGAAGTGTTGTTATTCAACATGCTGGAAGGGGGCTCGAAAGTAAAATTGCAGGTCTCAAAGTTGACGGGTTTTACAAAGATGAGGATGGGAAAGGACATATACTTCAGTATCACGGATGTTATTTCCATTCTTGTGAGAGGTGTATGTTAAACAAAACAGGTCAAGCTAGTACAGAAGATGGTGATACAGTCGACACTAGAAGAGAAAGAACAAAAAGAGTTACAGAGCGTTTGGAGAAAAGTGGTAATAAAGTGGAGATTATGTGGGAATGTGACTGGATAAAACTGAAAAATGAAAATCCTGAAATTAAGAAGTATGTAGAAAAACATCCAATAACACTAAGGAAAATCCTTAACCCGCGTAGCAGTTTAACGGGTGGACGTACAAATGCTACCAAACTGTATTATAAAGCTACTAGTAATGAAAAGATTGGTTATATCGATGTTTGTTCTCTGTATCCATTTGTCTGCAAGTATGGCAAATTCCCTCTTGGACACCCCAAAATTTATCTGGGAGATGACTGTCCACCTATTGAACAAGTGGAAGGACTTGTATTATGTTCTGTTCTACCACCTCGTGATCTTTATCACCCTGTCTTGCCTGTTAAGATGGATGGCAAATTATTTTTTGCGTTATGTAGATCTTGTGCAGAAGAAAAGAATCAGAAGGACTGTACGCACACTAATCAAGAAAGACTGTTTACAGGGACCTGGGTTGCTGACGAGTTAAGAAAAGCTGTGAGTCAAGGATACCAGATAATAGAGATGTTTGAAGTATGGCAATACGAGGTGACCACTTACGACCCAGAAAGTAGAGAAGGGGGATTATTTGTTGGTTATATCAACAAATTCCTAAAAATAAAGCAGGAAGCGAGCGGCTGGCCTTCAAGATGTGAAACAGAAGAAGATAAACAAAGTTTTATTCAAGATTACCATGAAAAAGAGGGGATATTGCTGGAGTACAACAAAATAGAGAATAACCCTGGTAAACGAAGACTTGCCAAATTAATGCTTAACAGTTTTTGGGGCAAATTTGGACAACGACCGAATCTTCCCAAGACGTCAATAATATCCCAACCTTCCGAACTTTATGACAAACTAACCAGTCCATCTGTAAGTGTGAACTCTTTACTACCTATTGATGAGAATGCGGTAGTTGTGAATTGGGAACATGTGGATGAGGCTGTTGAAGAGTTACACACAGTAAATGTACTCATTGCCGCATATACTACAGCTGGGGCGAGACTACACCTTTACAAATACTTAGAAGAATTAAAGGAAAGAGTAATATACTACGATACAGATAGTGTAATTTTCAGTACAAAAACTGGTGAAACTGAACCTAAAACAGGTGACTATCTTGGTCAGATGACAGATGAACTGGAAGTATATGGTAAAGGCAGTTATATAACAGAGTTTGTCTCTACAGGACCAAAGTCTTATGCTTTTAATGTCAGAAACCCTGTTACAGGAAATGAAACAAGTGTGTGCAAAGTAAAAGGAATAACTCTAAATCATGAGAACAGGAAAGTAATAAATATGTCATCACTAAAAGATTTGATTATTCACGAGACACCAGATATAACAGTCCACAATAGAAGAAAAATTTCCAGAACAAAAGATTTTAGGGTTTACAATAGACCAGAAAGTAAAGTTTTGAGGGTAGTTTACACAAAGAGGAGAATCATACATGATTTTGATACAGTACCGTTTGGTTACATTCATCCTGTAAAGAAAATACGTACGAAGGAAAATCACAAAAAAAATGTACTCACCTACCAAGATACGGAAACAACTAAAACAAATTGTACTTACCTCTTATTTCCTGTAAATATCCTGATTATATGTAAATTTACTTACTTCAAACTATGGCACACACATGGACACATCCCTTCTCCATGATACTAGCTGGTCCTTCAGGATGCGGAAAATCAGTTTTTGTATCGCGGATTTTGTTACATCTTGAAAATTTAGTAAATGTAAAGTTCAACAATATTACCTGGTGTTATAGTGAATGGCAACCTCTGTATGAAAATATTTCACGTAATATTGAATTCCAGAAAGGACTACCTAACATGGACACATGTCAGTCAGAGGAAGGACCACATTTAGTTATTCTTGACGATCTAATGAGAGAGGCTGATGGTAGAGTTGTTGATCTTTTCACAAAAGGTTGCCATCACAGAAATATAAGTACAATATTTCTAACACAAAACATATTTCACCAAGGAAAAGGACGCCGTGATATATCACTGAATTGCCATTACCTGGTCTACTTCAAGAATCCGAGAGATAAAGCTCAAATTTACCCTCTTTCGACTCAGATTTGCCCTGAGAATAAAAAGTTTATGTTGGATGTGTTTAAGGATGCTACTTCTCCACCTTATGGATATATTTTCTTTGACTTGAAACAGTCAACTCCAGAAAATCAACGGTACCTAACTTGCATCTTCCCTGACGACCCTTATAATTATGCCTATGTTCCCAAATAAGTAGATGTACATTTATAGAAGAACACCACTTTATCATCATGTCTCCCATGATCAGGAACGCTGAATTACTCCGCACACTATCGAAATGTAAACCCTCAGTCAGAAATATTATTCTTAAAAATGCAGATTCTGGCTTGGTGCAGGATATATGCGAGTGTGCACATAATACTTTAAAAGGCAATGTACCTTTAAAACCAGCTCAGAAAAAAAAATTAGCTCGTTACAAGCATATGCTAAGAAATCTCGTGAAACGAGGAATATCCTGGAAGAAAAAGAAGAAGTTTATAGTTCAGTCGGGAGGTTTTCTACCATATCTTATCGCTCCGATACTTAGTGGAATATTTTCAAGTCTCTTCAAATAATGGAACATGCAAGAAAAATGGTATTGCTACCTCATGAAACTCTCCAAAAATTTTATTATCAGCAACACCGGACATCATCAATGTCAGAACTAGATAAAGAAATGGAAAGAATATTACAAAAGAAAAATATTTCTGATGTACAAAAATGGGATATGTACCAGCAAGTTTTGAGTAGGTACCTTCATTTTGCAAGAAATTTAAACAATCCTATTGAGCTTCCGTTAATTTCAAAAGAACATCAAGAACAGAAAAAAGAGGAAAATATGGAGTTACAGGAGAGAGAGATTTCTGATCCTGTTTATAATGATATTTTAGCTACCACACCTAAAAAATTTCATTATAAAGTAGAACTATTATATCGTCGACTAAAGAACAATAAAAATATAGAGTGGAATTCTAGTGGAGAAACCAGTATATACAATAAAAATATACAAGGAAGTAATATTGTCGATCTTGTCAGTGATATAGTGAGAAATCGCCAAAATAGTAACCCGAAAGGATATGAAAATTTCTCTGAATTATTAGCCGACTTAAACATTCCTCAAGAAGTTGTTGGTAATTCTCGACGTTGGGGGTTAATTCAGAAACTCAAAGGAAGAAAGCAGAAAGATGTGGCAGACACCGAAAAAAACGAGCAGCATGGGCATTGGTTAAGGTATTAAATATAGAATCATCTCAAGTTTACATTATTTCCTTAATATGGATTCAAGATTAAAGAACATATATTATGATGTCTCGAATCCTGCGGGTTTCTCTACTGTAGATCGTCTGTGGAAAGGTGCCCTTAAGAAATATTCAAAAAAGGAGATTCAGAAATGGATGGAGAGTCAAGAAAGTTACACATTACACAGACCACAACGGAAAGTATATCCACGAGGTAGATATATTGTAAATAACATTGATGACTTGTGGCAGGCAGACCTTGTTGATTTGAGAAGTATAAGTTCACACAACGATCATTTTAGATTCGTCTTAACAGTTATAGACACATTCTCCAAATATGCATGGGCAGTCCCGATATTAAGCAAGACTAGTAGTAATATAGTCAGAGCATTCTATGATATTTTGGAACAAGCAAACGGAAGAAAACCAATCACCATACAGACCGATAAAGGATCGGAATTTATCAACGCATCTATTCAATCCTTTTTCAAAACTAACAGTATTCATCATTTTACTACAAAAAATCCAGATGGAAAGGCTAGTATTATTGAAAGATTCAACAGGACTCTCAAAGAGAAAATGTGGAAATATTTCACGGCAAAACATTCTTACCGTTATATTGATGATTTACCGAAAATGTTGACATCTTATAACAACACTAGACATAGAAGTATTAAAATGGCCCCTGTGGAAGTAAAACCCGGTAATATTCTTGAAGTATGGAGAAATCTCCGAAATATAAAACCATTAAAAGGCACAACAAAATCTAGAAACAAACCTCTAGAGAAAAATAACTACGTTAGGATTAGCAGAGAAAGTTTACCTTTTGAGAAAGGATATACCGGGAAATGGTCTAAGGAGATTTTCAAAATTAAAAATGTTGTTGGTCATACTCCGACAGTTTACAAACTTGAAGATTTGAATAATGAAGATGTTGACGGGTTATTTTATCGTGAGGAAATCCAGAAAGTGCAACACCCGAAAGAGTTTAATATTGATAAAATACTGAAGACAAGTGGGAAAGGCAGCAGAAGAAGATTATTTGTTAAGTGGAGCGGATATCCCTCATCGTTTAATACCTGGATACCATTCTCGAGTTTAAGAAAACTAACATGAGATCTTCTTTCTACATAACCTTACCTAGCAACAGTTCGGTGGATATTTTTCCTATGAACACATTATGTAATTTTACAACAAAACTACCGAAAGAAATACAACTGAAAGGAGAATGGGAGGTTGCTGTCGTTGAGATTCATTATCCTAATTTTATGTATAATATAACAGAGAGACAGAACATAGTGTACTATAACCTGGACACAATTACACATAACTGGAAAAAAGTTAAAATACCAGCAGGCTATTACCAAGACATAGCACAAGTTGTAACCGCAATTCAAAGTACAAATGTTCCTTTCAGTATTTCGCTTTTAGATGATCGACATGTTCTTCTAAGAGCAAATACAGAGATATCTGATAATCAGAACGCAGAGCTATTATCCACAGAAGTAAGATTTTCTCCGAAACTAGCAACCCAGTTAGGGTTTGACCCATTCCATATAATCAAACTAGGTACTGATCAACGTGTTCATTCGTCATCGCCTGCTAACTTATCACTTGGAGTACCTCAACAGATGTTTATCTACTGTGACATTCTGGAGCACGAGATGGTTGGAGATTCCTTTGCACCACTTTTAAAAATAGTAGGTACTAATGTTCGTCATTTTATTTTTGGAAGTGATGCTAATATCGAGTTTCACTCTCTACAATATATACCCTTAATGAAGAAACAATTTGATACTATAGAAATAGATATTAGGGATAGCACAGGACAAAAAATACCATTCATATCTGGAGAGGTGTCATTAAAACTACATTTTAGACGCTCTGTGCAATAATGAATCCATATGAACATCATTACCATGTTCTTAGTGGTGGAGGTGTTTCAAACATATACCAAGGTTCACCATATCAAAGAGGTCACGGAATCGGTAGTTTCCTTGGAGGATTATTTAGATCAGTTCTCCCACTTATAACTAAAGGAGCAAAAGCTGTTGGAAAAGAGATGCTGACTACAGGAATCAATGTATTAGGTGATATTACACAGAATCAACCTATTAAGCAATCATTGAAAACCAGACTTTCACAAGCAGGAGACCGATTAAAACGAAAAGCTGAAAGTAAAATAGATACTATGGTCGGTTCTGGTAACAAAAGGAGAAAAACATCGAGTAGCAAATCAAAAAACAGACAAAGAACTCTTAAAAAAAATAAAAATAGACAGCAGAAGAGAAAAGCAACAAAAAACAAGAAAAAAATACCCCAGAAGAGAAAAGTTGATATGGATATATTCGGATAACAAATTTCGTGGATATTACACCCATAATGTGGCCAAACACTGTTTTATTACCCAGTTAGAATCTGATTGTTGAAGGGTGAGGTTGTCTCAGATATGTCGTTTATAAGCAACCTCTCGTGTCAGTGTTCAAATTCAGAATTGGAGATATTCTCAATACCTCCAACACAAACAAGTATCCAATCAGGTCAGTGGATTTCGTACAAACCATTAGCTTCGTTATCAGATGATGCTCCTGTTGAATTTACAGTACCTGGACATGGAGAACATTATTTGGACCTTCCACACACATACCTCCATTTAAAAGTTAAAATCTTCACTCTGGATAATACTCCTATAAATATCTCAGATAAAGTTGCTCCTACCAATAATTTTCTACATTCTCTATTCAACCAAGTAGATGTATTTCTAAATCAGAAACTTGTTACGTCACCTTCTCATACGTATCCATACAGAGCATACATCGAAAATCTACTAAACTACGGTCCTGCAGCAAAAGAATCCCATCTAACCTCATATTTATGGTACAAAGATACTCCAGGATATATGGATTCTTTAAATGGTGAAGAAAACAGAGGACTTCAGAAAAGAAAAAGTTTTATCACAAGCAATAAGGCTATCGATCTCATAGGCCATCTACACTGTGACATCTTCAACCTCGAACGTCTAGTTCTTAACAATATCGAAATGCGTGTGAAGTTAATTCGTGCTAAAGATGGTTTTGCACTTATGGCAGACAGCAACAACTTCAAGATTCACATTGAAGATGCCACATTATTTGTTAGAAAGGTATCCATTCACCCAACCATCAAGATAGCTCATTCCCGTGTGCTACAAAAGACAACTGCAAAGTATCCTATAAATCGAGTTCATATGAAGATCATTACCTTTCCTAGAGGTATTCTAAATAAAACTATCGACAACTTATTCCTGGGCCAAATTCCAAAACGTATCATTATAGGATTTGTTACTAATGCAGCATTCAACGGGGATTACACTAAAAATCCTTATAATTTTCATCATTTCAATATAAATTTTCTCTGCCTGTATGTAGACGGGAAACAAATTCCATCGAATCCCCTTCAACCGGATTTTCGGAATAACCTATTTGTCAGGTCGTATCAGACATTATTTGAAAATACTGGAATTCAATATTTAAATGAGGGGAATGGAATCTCTAGAGAGGACTACGGTCAAGGATACACACTTTTTGCCTTTGACCTCACTCCCGACCTATCTGCTCATACATCAACACACTGGAACCTTGTACGACATGGAACAGTTCGTTTGGAGGTCCACTTCAACACAGCTTTAGCAGAGACAGTCAACGGTGTTGTCTACGGGGAGTTCCAAAATCTTTTTGAAGTAGATAAAGATCGAAATATCATCCTGGATTACGCAAGTTGAACAGATATAAGGTAAGTGTATACCATAGTTTATTTCATTTTATTTCAAAATGTTGTTCGCAGTAGTCGATATTCAAGGCTTTAATATAAATAAAACATTTATACCAAAAGAAGTAGCAATATATAGTGGTAATGGTAGCCACTCTTATCATTGGTTATTGAAGCCCCCATTCTCTGTAGATCATCTCTCTGCTGAAAATTTGAAATCCGTTCATTGGTTACAGAGAAATTATCACGGTCTATCATGGTGTGATGGAGTTATTCCTTTTTATTATCTCAAGTATCTTCTAAAATACACACTTGCACCTTATGATTCAGTATTTTGTAAAGGAACTGAAAAATCTAATTTTCTATCACTTCTACTTGGTAGAACAGTTCAAGATCTGACTTTGTACGGTTGTCCTTCATTAAAATTATTTTCGAAGGATAACACCCCTCGTTGTTTTCATTCGGCACATTTAAGGTCAACCTTCTTCTGTTCTTTGTCAAATGCTTACAACCTTGCACAGTGGAAATATGAACACACTTCAACTACTTCTACCACTTCGACATCTTCACGATCATAAACATACAGGGGTATATCCCTCTGATATGCTTCCACTAACAGTATCTACACCTGCTGCGATAATTTTGAATACAGATCCCAGTAACAAACCAGGGACCCATTGGGTTGCTATATACATTGATATATCAAGAAATGGCGAATATTTTGATAGTTTCGGATTACCACCACAGATAGCCTCTGTACGAAATTTTCTTCAAAACAATACTATAAGTTTTTCATATAACACTGTACAACTTCAAGGTTTAAACAGTGATGTGTGTGGACATTATTGTTTATCCTATATCATACATCGATCTAGAGGAAGATCTCTTCAGACATTTGTTACTTATTTCACAAATAACCTATTACGGAATGATAAATATATCAAAAGAAAAATGTCGATTATAATAAATAGAAAAATCAAAACCTGCAGTTTTGTGCCTCCACAACTTCAGACATGTTTTGCAAGGTATATACATATTTATATATATCTCTGTCTTGTTCATAAAGTATATAATTATTTTCTAGTGATTTAAATCTATTAGCTAATTATCACATTTTTATTTTTTTAGGAGAGTATCCTGATGAGAGGGTCGGAACATAGAACAACCTAGAAGTGACATATGACATGTAATAATTCTTACTCGGACATAGAAGAAAAAGTAACAATTGAAGAATAATAAACCAAATCAACTGAATGCTACAAATTAAAAATGTGACACTGTGTGTGTGTGTGTGTGTGTGTGTGGGAGCCAGGATAAAAAACTATACTTGAACAATATGCAAAAATAGTTGTGTTTAAAGTCTGGAAATCTTCATATACTTTATGTAAATTGAGAAACATTAAAATGTGTATACGATTTTTTTAAAAAAAAAACGTATAAATAATATATCAACTGTAAATAATAATATTACTTGTACATATGTAAATTTATATATTTGGATAGCTATGTGATCATTGTTTCATTGTAAAATTGGTTATAATTATATAAAATGTGTAATAAATTTAGTACTTTATAATTTGAAATATTTTCTATCATTTTTTTAGTAACCCTAAGTGAAAAATTTGTAATAGTATAATCTTCAGATAATTAAATATGAAATTTTAATTAATTAGTCTGCTAACGCAAATACGAAGTGGGTCCGCGCGTTGCAATTTCTAGCGTAGCTCTCGCACAATTCAAGCATTAAGAACTGTACGACTCCTACTCTGGAAAATGTCATCTCCACTACGTACATGATTTAGCAGCAACATTATAATATGTCACGGTGTTAAATACAAATGGACAAAAACACAAATTTTCAAATTCTGGTATATTTTATTAAAAACCTCCATTTTTGTTTTACATACATTTATTTTTACACACGTATTTCAGAACTTTTTTATCTTTCTACCTGAAATTGGTTAATATCTTTTATTGAAAAACACTAGTTCTTTCTTTCTTTTTTTTTTTTTTTTTGTTACACACACACATATCAGAACTTTTTCTACTTGAAATTAAAAAAGTCCGGCATCTCAACCGTTTTTGCACTTGCCAGCAACATAGGAGCTAACATGCCTATTGTCATTTCCTTGCAAAATTGTTCCACTTCAACCAGCAGCCTGTCTCCATCAATTCCAACACAGTCACCCCCAACCGTCTCCGAACACCATCCTTTATGCTCCTCGATGAAATCAGGTTCGATACATCTGTGAATCGGGGAATCATCTCGACAAGCATCACATCTTTCAGCCACATTTTCTGCACATCGCGATAAGTATCTTCCGTACCACTCCGCCACAGGTTTCTCATTTCTCTCCAAAGTAACTACTGCGTAATCCACACAGGGGCAGAGGTTGATCAGACTTTCCCACCCCCTCTTGGTGAGACACACACATAAATTATAGCCAACATTGGGAACTGCTTCCAAACTCACCACCTTATTTCCATGGAAAGTCCAAAAACGAACGTTAAAGTTCACACCTAGTTTTATAGAAGATGGACGTTTTACACTGTTATTCTCGAAATATCCATCGATAACCACTTGTACATTCATCAAAGTGTTCCACTCGTCTACGTTCAATACTGCACCCTGTTGGCCCGATTTACAGACACGTACAAACGTAGCAAACTCTTTAGACGGGTCCAGGCCAACCACAACCTGCTTCGATGCACTAAAATTGTAACATACCTCCAATAATCCCTGCCGAATAGGTTCACTTGCAGTCTTAACGTTCTCCGTATCTTCCTCTGTTTTAACGCCTTCCTCCCCTTCATTCTCCTCCGTTTGCTTGAAAAGTATCTTTCTCTTCACCTGCTTTCTGTCCTTTTCCTCTCCTTGGGGACGCTTCACTCCGCCTTTCTTTCCAACAAGTTTCATCGATGCAGAATTCATTGTCAATAAAACGCCAAAGACCAACTAACTCCGTCTGCGACTTGTAAAGAACTGATGCTCAGGCCACGTCTATTCCACCTCGCCAACTCCATTATCAACTACGTCACAGTCCAAACAAAACTTGCTGGAACCTGTATCGAAACTTGACGTCACTACGAAAGTTCATTGACACCGTGACCTCAAAACAGCTCATCGATACAGACATTGTAGCAACATGCATGCAACGTCATAATAAGGTCATGACCTCCTAGTCCAGTAAGGTTTACTTAGGTCATGAAACGCTACTCTAATCTTATCACTGATTTCGTCACACCTAGGTTTCAACATGCCCTCCAAGAGTACGCCACTCTTATCATATCGCTAAACAAACAAAACTGACCCCGCTTATCTTATCACTAAACAAACATTTTCACCCCAAGTGCCTGATCTCTACTTATACCGGTTCTCGTCCGATCACCGAAGTCAAGCAGTGTCGGGCTTGGTAAGTACTTGGATGGGTGACTGCCTGGGAACACCAGGTACTGTTGGCAACCTTTTTCTTTGTTTTGGTTAATAGTGAAATTTTTGTAATTTGAAACCAATCAATCATCCACAGTTTCTGCAGAATCACCTCTTTTATAGCTGTAAGCATATAATATATGTAAAAAATGTATATTAGTATATATGAATATCTGGGAAGCCGATGTTTTATTTAATTTCTTATCATGCTGGGTTGCAGGGTGCTGTCGTATTACATCCGGCCGCCATAATTGCGGTGGATAGCGGTGCCTGGATCCGCCGTGTCTCTCTCCGTAGGTCCGGCGTTGGTAGTTTTCGGCGAGAATACGAGTCTGCGTTATTATTGGGTGTATATTTTGTTCAAAACCCTTTCACTGCACTAAATTTGAATCTCTATCTTGTAGCTTTAATGTCAACACATGTCTCGAAGTTTGTTAGAGCACATTTTCTCACTATGATTACAATTAATTGTATCATTATTTGTAGTTCAAAAACGTATGTTTCTTCTACACATTCTTGGCATTGCCTACGAAACGTAAGATGTCCCGACTCGTCTCGAAAGCTAGACGGTGCCCTATATGTAACTTACCGAAAGTAGTGCATACGGACATACCGCGTTAAATATACCGGTTTTCGTCCCAAAACAGAAGTCAAGCAGCAACGGATCTGGTAAGTACTTGGATGGTTGACAGCCTGGGAGCACCATTTACTGTTAGCAACGTTTTTGCTTTTTTAATGGTGATAATGACTTTTTTGTAACTTGAAGTCAATGAATCACAAACATATTTTGCAGAATCGCTTCCCGAAGAGCCGGCGTTGGTAGCTTTTCTGCGAGGATACGTTCCTGCCATATTATTTAATGTATTTTTGTGCGTTTTTGATTAAAATCTCAAACCTGCACAAAATTTCCTTCTCTGTCTTTTAGCTTTTATGTTAACACATCTCTCGAAGGTTGTTAGAGCACATTTTCTCACTATGATTACAATGAAATGTATCATTATTTTGTGTAGTAACAATTATATTTCATCTACACATTCTTGGCAATGCACACAAAATGAGACATAACCCGTCTCGTCTTGAAAACTAGACGGTGGAGTATATCTATCTTACCGAATGCAGTACCTTTCGCCAACGGTCATACCGCGCTGAATATACCGGTTCTCGTCCGATCACCGAAGTCAAGCAGCGTCGGGCCTGGTAAGTACTTGGATGGGTGACTGCCTGGGAACACCAGGTACTGTTGGCAACCTTTTTCTTTGTTTTGGTTAATAGTGACATTTTTGTAATTTGAAACCAATCAATCATCCACAGTTTCTGCAGAATCACCTCTTTTATAGCTGTAAGCATATAATATATGTAAAAAATGTATATTAGTATATATGAATATCTGGGAAGCCGATGTTTTATTTAATTTCTTATCATGCTGGGTTGCAGGGTGCTGTCGTATTACATCCGGCCGCCATAATTGCGGTGGATAGCGGTGCCTGGATCCGCCGTGTCTCTCTCCGTAGGTCCGGCGTTGGGAGTTTTCGGCGAGAATACGAGTCTGCGTTATTATTGGGTGTATATTTTGTTCAAAACCCTTTCACTGCACTAAATTTGAATCTCTATCTTGTAGCTTTAATGTTAACACATGTCTCGAAGTTTGTTAGAGCACATTTTCTCACTATGATTACAATGAATTGTATCATTATTTGTAGTTCAAAAACGTATGTTTCTTCTACACATTCTTGGCATTGCCCACGAAACGTAGGATGTCCCGACTCGTCTCGAAAGCTAGACGATGCCCTCTATGTAACTTACCGAAAGTAGTGCATAGGGACATACCGCGTTAAATATACCGGTTTTCGACCCAAAACAGAAGTCAAGCAGCGACGGATCTGGTAAGTACTTGGATGGTTGACAGCCTGGGAGCACCATTTACTGTTAGCAACGTTTTTGCTTTTCTAATGGTGATAATGACTTTTTTGTAACTTGAAGTCAATGAATCACAAACATATTTTGCAGAATCGCTTCCCGAAGAGCCGGCGTTGGTAGCTTTTCTGCGAGGATACGTTCCTGCCATATTATTTGATGTATTTTTGTGCGTTTTTGTTTAAAATCTCAAACCTGCACAAAATTTCCTTCTATGTCTTTTAGCTTTTATGTTAACACATCTCTCGAAGGTTGTTAGAGCACATTTTCGCACTATGATTACAATGAAATGTATCATTATTTGTTGTACAAAAACCTATGTTTCTTCTACATATTCTTGGCATTGCCCACGAAACGTGAGATGTCCCGACTCGTCTCGAAAACTAGTAGGTGGCCTATATGTAACTTACCGAAAGCAGTGTCTTTCGCCAACGGACATACCGCGTTAAAATACCGGTTTTCGTCCCAAAACAGGAGTCAAGCAGCGACGGATTTGGTAAGTACTTGGATGGGTGACAGCCTGGGAGCACCAGGTACTGTTAGCAACCTTTGCTTTTTTAATGGTGATAATGAATTTTTTGTAACTTGAAGTCAATCAATCACAAATATTTTTTGCAGAATCGCTTCCCAAACAGCAGGCGTTGGTAGTTTTTCGGCGAGGATACGTTCCTGCCATATTTTTTTAATGTATTTTTGGGCGTTTCTGTTTAACATCCCAACCCTGCACAAAATTTCCTTCTCTGTCTTTTAGCATTAATGTTAACACATCTCCCGAAGAGTGTTAAAGCAAATTTTCTCACTATGATTACAATCAAATGTATCAATATTTGGTGTAGTAACACTTACGTTTCATCTACACTTTCTTGGCAGTGCACACAAAACGGGACATAATACGTCTCGTCTCGAAAACTAGACGGTGGAGTATATATATCTTACTGAAAGCAGTACCTTTCGCCAACGGTCATACCGCGCTGAATATATCGGTTCTCGTCCGATCACCGAAGTCAAGCAGCGTCGAGCCTGGTAAGTACTTGGATGGGTGACCGCCTGGGAACGCCAGGTGCTGTTGGCAACCTTTTTTTTGTTTTGGTTGATAATGACCTTTTTGTAATTTGAAACCAATCAATCATCCACAGTTTCTGCAGAATTACCTCTTTTATAGCTGTAAGCAAATAATATATGTAAAAAATGTATATTAGTATATATGAAGTCCTCCTCCGTAGTCGAGCGGGTTAAGGCGTTCATTCGTCTTGAGATCGTTCGCTGTGGTACGGCGTAGGTTCGAATCCGGCTCTGGTCGGAATTTATTCGGCCTACGTATAGGGCCGGTGGCAACCCACCATCGTGAGGAAATTGGGGAGCTCCGAATGAGTGATCGTAATCCGGTCGAGACGACCTATTATAACGGCTGGGGATACGTCGGGCTGACCCCCCGACTATTCCAATACTGGTTGAAGATCTCCACGCTTAGAAGTGACGAGAGAAAGTGTGGGAGGGAGACCGGCAGTCGGTAGGTATGCCCAGGCCCTTCATGGGCTTTTGCGCAAAGGATTATTATTAGTATATATGAATATCTGGGAAGCCGATGTTTTTTTTTAGTTTCTTATCAAGCTGGTTTGAAGGGTGCAGTCGTATTACATCCGGCCGCCATAATTGCGGTGGATAGCGGTGCCTGGATCCGCCGTGTCTCTCTCCGTAGGTCCGGCGTTGGGAGTTTTCGGCGAGAATACGAGTCTGCGTTATTATGGGGTGTATATTTTGTTCAAAACCCTTTCACTGCACTAAATTTGAATCCCTATCTTATAGCTTTAATGTTAACACATGTCTCGAATTTTTTTAGGACACATTTTCTCACTATGATTACAATGAATTGTATCATTATTTGTAGTTCAAAAACGTATGTTTCTTCTACACATTCTTGGCATTGCCCACGAAACGTAGGATGTCGCGACTAATCTCGAAAGCTAGACGGTGGCCTATATGTAACTTACCGAAAGTAGTGCACTTCGCCAACGGACATACCGCGTTAAATATACCGGTTTTCGTCCCAAAACAGAAGTCAAGCAGCGACGGATCTAGTAAGTACTTGGATGGTTGACAGCCTGAGAGCACCATTTACTGTTAGCAACATTTTGGCTTTTTCAATGGTGATAATGACTTTTTTGTAACTTGAAGTCAATGAATCACAAACATTTTTTGCAGAATCGCTTCCCGAAGAGACGGCGTTGGTAGTTTTTCTGCGAGGATACGTTCCTGCCATATTATTTGATGTATTTTTGTGCGTTTCTGTTTAAAATCCCAACCCTGCGCAAAATTTCCTTCTCTGTCTTTTAGCTTTAATGTTAACACATCACTCGAAAGTTGATAAAGGACATTTTCTCACTATGATTACAATGAAATGTATCATTAATAGTAACAATTATGTTTCATCTACACATTCTTGGCAGTCCACACAAAACGGGACATAATACGTCTCGTCTGGAAAACTAGACGGTGGAGTATATCTATCTTTCCGAAAGCAGTACCTTTCGCCAACGGTCATACCGCGCTGAATATACCGGTTCTCATCCGATCACCGAAGTCAAGCAGCGTCGGGCCTGGTAAGTACTTGGATGGTTGACTGCCTGGGAACACCAGGTAATGTTGGCAACTTTTTTTTTGTTTTGGTTGATAATGACCTTTTTGTAATTTGAAACCAATCAATCATCAACAGTTTCTGCAGAATCACCTCTCTTATAGCTATAAGCAATTAATATATGTAAAAAATGTATATTAGTATATATGAATATCTGGGAAGCCGATGTTTTTTTTTAGTATCTTATCATGCTGGTTTGAGGGGTGCAGTCGTATTACAGCCGGCCGCGATAATTGCGGTGGATAGCGGTGCCTGGATCCGCCGTGTCTCTCTCCGTAGGTCCGGCGTTGGGAGTTTTCGGCGAGAATACGAGTCTGCGTTATTATGGGGTGTATATTTTGTTCAAAACCCTTTCACTGCACTAAATTTGAATCCCTATCTTGTAGCTTTAATGTTAACACATGTCTCGAATTTTTTTAGGACACATTTTCTCACTATGATTACAATGAATTGTATCATTATTTGTAGTTCAAAAACGTATGTTTCTTCTACACATTCTTGGCATTGCCCACGAAACGTAGGATGTCGCGACTAATCTCGAAAGCTAGACGGTGGCCTATATGTAACTTACCGAAAGTAGTGCACTTCGCCAACGGACATACCGCGTTAAATATACCGGTTTTCGTCCCAAAACAGAAGTCAAGCAGCGACGGATGTAGTAAGTACTTGGATGGTTGACAGCCTGAGAGCACCATTTACTGTTAGCAACATTTTGGCTTTTTCAATGGTGATAATGACTTTTTTGTAACTTGAAGTCAATGAATCACAAACATTTTTTGCAGAATCGCTTCCCGAAGAGCCGGCGTTGGTAGTTTTTCTGCGAGGATACGTTCCTGCCATATTATTTGATGTATTTTTGTGCGTTTCTGTTTAAAATCCCAACCCTGCGCAAAATTTCCTTCTCTGTCTTTTAGCTTTAATGTTAACACATCACTCGAAAGTTGATAAAGCACATTTTCTCACTATGATTACAATGAAATGTATCATTAATAGTAACAATTATGTTTCATCTACACATTCTTGGCAGTCCACACAAAACGGGACATAATACGTCTCGTCTGGAAAACTAGACGGTGGAGTATATCTATCTTTCCGAAAGCAGTACCTTTCGCCAACGGTCATACCGCGCTGAATATACCGGTTCTCATCCGATCACCGAAGTCAAGCAGCGTCGGGCCTGGTAAGTACTTGGATGGTTGACTGCCTGGGAACACCAGGTAATGTTGGCAACTTTTTTTTTGTTTTGGTTGATAATGACCTTTTTGTAATTTGAAACCAATCAATCATCAACAGTTTCTGCAGAATCACCTCTCTTATAGCTATAAGCAATTAATATATGTAAAAAATGTATATTAGTATATATGAATATCTGGGAAGCCGATGTTTTTTTTTAGTATCTTATCATGCTGGTTTGAGGGGTGCAGTCGTATTACAGCCGGCCGCCATAATTGCGGTGGATAGCGGTGCCTGGATCCGCCGTGTCTCTCTCCGTAGGTCCGGCGTTGGTAGTTTTCGGCGAGAATACGAGTCTGCGTTATTATGGGGTGTATATTTTGTTCAAAACCCTTTCACTGCACTAAATTTGAATCCCTATCGAATGCTGTAGCTTTCGCCAACGGTCATACCGCGCTGAATATACCGGTTCTCGTCCGATCACCGAAGTCAAGCAGCTTCGGGCCTGGTAAGTACTTGGATGGGTGACCGCCTGGGAACACCATGTACTGTTGGCGACCTTTTTCTTAATGCTGATAATGATCTTTTTTGAAACTTGAAAACAATCAATCACCCACAGTTTTTGCAGAATCGCTCCCCGAAGAGCCGGCGATGGTAGTTTTTCTGCGAGGATACGTTCCTGCCATATTATCGTATGTATTTTATGTGCGATTTTTGTTTAAAAACCCAACCCTTCAAAAAATTTCCTTCTCTGTCTTTTAGCTTTAATGTTAACACATCTCTCGAAGGTTGTTAGAGCACATTTTCTCAATATGATTACAGTGAATTGTATCATTATTTGTACTACAAAAACGTATGTTTATTTTACAAATTCTTGGCATTGCCCACGAAACGTGAGATGTCCCGACTCGCCTCGAAAACTAGACGGTGGCCTATATGTAACTTACCGAAAGCAGTGTCTTTCGCCAACGGACATACCGCGTTAAATATACCGGTTTTCGTCCCAAAACAGAAGTCAAGCAGCGAAGGATCTGGTAAGTACTTGGATGGTTGACAGCCTGGGAGCACCAGGTACTGTTAGCAACCTTTTGCTTTTTTAATGGTGATAATGACTTTTTTGTAACTTGAAGTTAATCAATCACAAATATTTTTTGCAGAATCGCTTCCCAAACAGCCGGCGTTGGTAGTTTTTCGGCGAGGATACGTTCCTGCCATATTATTTGATGTATTTTTGGGCGTTTCTGTTTAAAATCCCAACCCTGCGCAAAATTTCCTTCTCTGTCTTTTAGCTTTAATGTTAACACATCTCTCGAAAGTTGATAAAGCACATTTTCTCACTATGATTACAATGAAATGTATCATTATTAGTAACAATTATGTTTCATCTACACATTCTTGGCAGTCCACACTAAACGAGACATAACCCGTCTCGTCTCGAAAACTAGACGTTGGAGTATATCTATCTTACCGAGAGCAGTACCTTTCGCCAACGGTCATACCGCGATGAATATACTGGTTCTCGTCCGATCACCGAAGTCAAGCAGCGTCGGGCCTGGTAAGTACTTGGATTGGTGACTGCCCGGGAACACCAGGTACTGTCGGCAACCTTTTTCTTTGTTTTGGTTAATATTGACCTTTTTTGTAATTTGAAACCAATCAATCATCCACAGTTTCTGCAGAATCAACTCTTTCATAGCAGTCAGAAAATAATATATGTAAAAAATGTATATCAGTATATATGAATATCTGGGAAGCCGATGTTTTTTTTTATAATTTCATATCACTCTGGGTTGCAGGGTGCTGCCGTATTACATCTGGCCGCCATAATTGCGGTGGATAGCGGTGCCTGGATCCGACGTGTCTCTCTCCGTAGGTCCTGCGATGGTAGTTTTTGGCGAGAATACGAGTCTGCGTTATTATGGGGTGTATATTTTGTTCAAAACCATTTCACTGCACTAAATTTGAATCTCTATCTTGTAGCTTTAATATTAACACATCTCTCGAAGTTTGTTAGAATACATTTTCTCAGTATGATTACAATGAATTTTATCATTATTTGTAGTACAAAAACCTATGTTTCTTCTACACATTCTTGGCATTGCCCACGAAACATGAGATGTCCGACTCGTCTCGAAAACTAGAAGGTGGCCTATATGTAACTTACCGAAAGCAGTGTCTTTCGCCAACGGACATACCGCGTTAAATATACCGGTTTTCGTCCCAAAACAGAAGTCAAGAAGCGACGGATCTGGTAAGTACTTGGATGGGTGACAGCCTGGGAGCACCAGGTACTGTTAGCAACCTTTTGCTTTTTTAATGGTGATAATGACTTTTTTGTAACTTGAATTTAATCAATCACAAATATTTTTTGCAGAATCGCTTCCCAAACAGCCGGCGTTGGTAGTTTTTCGGCGAGGATACGTTCCTGCCATATTATTTGATATATTTTTGGGCGTTTCTGTTTAGCATCCCAAACCTGCACAAAATTTCCTTCTCTGTCTTTTAGCTTTAATGTTAACACATCTCCGAAGAGTGTTAAAGCACATTTTCTCACTATGATTACAATCAAATGTATCAATATTTGGTGTAGTAACACTTACGTTTCATCTACACTTTCTTGGCAGTGCACACAAAACGGGACATAATACGTCTCGTCTCGAAAACTAGACGGTGGAGTATATCTATGTTACCGAAAGCAGTACCCCTCGCCAACGGTCATACCGCGCTGAATATACCGGTTCTCGTCCGATCACCGAATTCAAGCAGCGTCGGGCCTGGTAAGTACTTGGATGGGTGACTGCCTTTGAACACCAGGTACTGTTGGCAACCTTTTTTTTGTTTTGGTTGATAATGACCTTTTTGTAATTTGAAACCAATCAATCATCCACAGTTTCTGCAGAATCACCTCTTTTATAGCTGTAAGCAAATAATATATGTAAAAAATGAATATTAGTATATATGAATATCTGGGAAGCCGATGTTTTTTTTTTAGTTTCTTATCATGCTGGTTTGAAGGGTGCAGTCGTATTATAGCCGGCCGCCATAATTGCGGTGGATAGCGGTGCCTGGATCCGCCGTGTCTCTCTCCGTAGGTCCGGCGTTGGTAGTTTTCGGCGAGAATATGAGTCTGCGTTATTATTATGTGTATATTTTGTTCAAAACCCTTTCACTGCACTAAATTTTCATCTCTATCTTGTAGCTTTAATGTTAACACATCTCTCGAAGTTTGTTAGAGCACATTTTCTCTCTATGATTACAATGAATTGTATCATTATTTTAGTACAAAAACGTATGTTTCTTCAACACATTCTTGGCATTGCCCACGAAACGTAGGATGTCCCGACTCCTCTCGAAAGCTAGAAGGTGGCCTATATGTAACTTACCGAAAGCAGTGCATTTCGCCAGCGGACATACCGCGTTAAATATACCTGTTTTCGTCCCAAAAAAGAAACCAAGCAGCGATGGATCTGGAAAGTACTTGGATGGGTGACAGCCAGGGAGCACCAGGTACTGTTAGCAACCTTTTTGCTTTTGTAATGGTGATAATGACCTTTTTTGTAACTTGAAGTCAATAAATCACAAACATTTCTTGCAGAATCGCTTCCCGAAGAGCCGGCGTTGGTAGTTTTTGTGCGAGGATACGTTCCTGAAATATTATTTGATGTATTTTTGGGCGTTTCTGTTTAAAATCCCAACCCTGCTTAAAATTTCCTTCTCTGTCTTTTAGCTTTTATGTTAACACATCTCTCGAAGGTTGTTAAAGCACATTTTCTCACTATGATTAAAATGAAATGTATCATTAATAGTAACAATTATGTTTCATCTACACATTCTTGGCAGTGCACACTAAACGAGACATAACCCGTGTCGTCTCGAAAACTAGACGGTGGAGTATATCTATCTCACCGAAAGCAGTACCTTTCGCGAACGGTCATACCGCGCTGAATATACCGGTTCTCGTCCGATCACCGAAGTCAAGCAGTGTCGGGCCTGGTAAGTACTTGGATGGGTGACTGCCTGGGAACACCAGGTACTGTTGGCAACCTTTTTCTTTCTTTTGGTTAATAGTGACATTTTTGTAATTTGAAACCAATCAATCATCCACAGTTTCTGCAGAATCACATCTTTTATATCTGCAATCATATAATATATGATTAGTATATATGAATATCTGGGAAGCCGATGTTTTATTTAATTTCTTATCATGCTGGGTTGCAGGGTGCTGTCGTATTACATCCCGCCGCCATAATTGCGGTGGATAGCGGTGCCTGGATCCGCCGTGACTCTCTCCGTAGGCCCGGCGTTGGTAGTTTTCGGCGAGAATATGAGTCTGTGTTATTATTATGTGTATATTTTGTTCAAAACCCTTTCACTGCACTAAATTTTAATCTCTATCTTGTAGCTTTAATGTTAACACATCTCTCGAAGTTCGTTAGAGCACATTTCCTCACTATGATTACAATGAATTGTATCATTATTTGTAGTACAAAAAAGTATGTTTATTCTACACATTCTTGGCATTGTCCACGAAACGTGTGATGTCCCGACTCGTCTCGAAAACCAGAAGGTGGAATATATCTATCTTACCGAAAGCAGCATTTCTCGCCAACGGTCATACCTCGTTGAATATACCGGTTCTCGTCCTATCACCGAAGTCAAGCAGCGTCGGGCCTTGTAAGTACTTGGATTGGTGACCTCCTGGGAACACCAGGTACTGTTGACAACCTTTTTGCTTTTTTAATGGTGATAATGACTTTTTTGTAACTTGAAGTCAATGAATCACAAATATTTTTTGCAGAATCGCTTCCCGAGGAGCCGGCGTTGGTAGCTTTTCTGCGAGGATATGTTCCTGCCATATTATTTGATGTATTTTTGGGCGTTTTTTGTTTAAAAACCAAACACTTCACAAAATTTCCTTCTCTGTCTTTTAGCTTTAATGTTAACACATCTCTCGAAGGTTGTTAAAGCACATTTTCTCACTATGATTACAATGAAATGTATCATTCTTTTATGTAGTAACAATTATGTTTCACCTACACATTCTTGGCAGTGCACACAAAATGAGACATAACCCGTCTCGTCTCGAAAACTAGACGGTGGAGTATATCTATCTTACCGAATGCAGTACCTTTCGCCAACGGTCATACCGCGCTGAATATACCGGTTCTCGTCCGATCACCGAAGTCAAGCAGCGTCGGGACTAGTAAGTACTTGGATGGGTGACCGCCTGGAAACACCAGGTACTGTTTTGCAACCTTTTCTTTAATGCTGATAATGACCTTTTTTGAAACTTGAAGTCAATCAATCACCCACAGTTTTTGATAAATCGCTCCCCGAAGAGCCGACGTTGGTAGTTTTTCTGCGAGGATACCTTCCTGCCATATTATGTGATGTATTTTATGTGCGTTTTTTGTTTAAAAACAAAACACTTCACAAAATTTCCTTCTCTGTCTTTTAGCTTTAATGTTAACACATCTCTCGAAGGTTGTTAAAGCACATTTTCTCACTATGATTACAATGAAATGTATCATTAATAGTAACAATTATGTTTCACCTACACATTCTTGGCAGTCCACACTAAACGAGACATAACCCGTCTCGTCTCGAAAACTAGACGTTGGAGTATATCTATCTTACCGAGAGCAGTACCTTTCGCCAACGGTCATACCGCGCTGAATATACCGGTTCTCGTCCGATCACCGAAGTCAAGCAGCGTCGCCTGGTAAGTACTTGGATGGGTGACTGCCTGGGAACACCAGGTACTGTTGGCAACCTTTTTCTTTGTTTTGGTTAATAGTGACTTTTTGTAATTTGAAACCAATCAATCATCCACAGTTTCTGCAGAATCACCTCTTTCATAGCAGTCAGAAAATAATATATGTAAAAAATGTATATTAGTATATATGAATATCTGGGAAGCCGATGTTTTTTTTAATTTCGTATCATTCTGGGTTGCAGGGTGCTGTCGTATTACATCTGGCCGCCATAATTGCGGTGGATAGCGGTGCCTGTATCCGCCTTGTCTCTCTCCGTTGGTCCTGCGTTGGTAGTTTTCGGCGAGAATACAAGTCTGCGTTATTATGGGGTGTATGTTTTGTTCAAAACCCTTTCACTGCACTAAATTTGAATCTCTATCTTTTAGCTTTAATGTTAACACATCTCTCGAAGAGTGTTAAAGCACATTTTCTCACTATGATTACAATCAAATGTATCAATATTTGGTGTAGTAACACTTACGTTTCATCTACACTTTCTTGGCAGTGCACACAAAACGGGACATAATACGTCTCGTCTCGAAAACTAGCCGGTGGAGTATATCTATCTTACTGAAAGCAGTACCTTTCGCCAACGGTCATACCGCGCTTAATATACCGGTTCTCGTCCGATCACCGAAGTCAAGCAGCGTCGAGCCTGGTAAGTACTTGGATGGGTGACCGCCTGGGAACACCAGGTACTGTTTTGCAACCTTTTCTTTAATGCTGATAATGACCTTTTTTGAAACTTGAAGTCAATCAATCACCCACAGTTTTTGATAAATCGCTCCCCGAAGAGCCGACGTTGGTAGTTTTTCTGCGAGGATACCTTCCTGCCATATTATGTGATGTATTTTATGTGCGTTTTTTGTTTAAAAACCAAACACTTCACAAAATTTCCTTCTCTGTCTTTTAGCTTTAATGTTAACACATCTCTCGAAGGTTGTTAAAGCACATTTTCTCACTATGATTACAATGAAATGTATCATTAATAGTAACAAATATGTTTCATCTACACATTCTTGGCAGTCCACACTAAACGAGACATAACCCGTCTCGTCTCGAAAACTAGACGGTGGAGTATATCTATCTTACCGAAAGCAGTACCTTTCGCCAACGGTCATACCGCGCTGAATATACCGGTTCTCGTCCGATCACCGAAGTCAAGCAGTGTCGGGCCTGGTAAGTACTTGGATGGGTGACTGCCTGGGAACACCAGGTACTGTTGGCAACCTTTTTTTTGTTTTGGTTGATAGTGACCTTTTTGTAATTTGAAACCAATCAATCATCCACAGTTTCTGCAGAATCACCTCTTATATAGCTGTAAGCAAATAATATATGTAAAAAATGTATATTAGTATATATGAATATCTGGGAAGCCGATGTTTTTTTTAGTTTCTTATCATGCTGGTTTGAAGGGTGCTGTCGTATTACAGCCGGCCGCCATAATTGCGGTGGATAGCGGTGCCTGGATCCGCCGTGTCTCTCTCCGTAGGTCCGGCGTTGGGAGTTTTCGGAGAGAATACGAGTCTGCGTTATTATGGGGTGTATATTTTGTTCAAAACCCTTTCACTGCACTAAAGTTGAATCCCTATCTTGTAGCTTTAATGTTAAGACATCTCTCGAAGTTTGTTAGAGCACATTTTCTCATTATGATTACAATGAATTGTATCATTATTTTAGTACAAAAACGTATGTTTCTTCAACACATTCTTGGCATTGCCCACGAAACGTAGGATGTCCCGACTCGTCTCGAAAGCTAGAAGGTGGCCTATATGTAACTTACCGAAAGCAGTGCATTTCGCCAGCGGACATACCGCGTTAAATATACCGGTTTTCGTCAGAAAACAGAAACCAAGCAGCGACGGATCTGGAAAGTACTTGGATTGGTGACAGCCTGGGAGCACCAGGTACTGTTAGCAACAATTTTGCTTTTGTAATGGTGATAATGACCTTTTTTGTAACTTCAAGTCAATAAATCACAAACATTTCTTGCAGAATCGCTACCCGAAGAGCCGGCGTTGGTAGTTTTTGTGCGAGGATACGTTCCTGAAATATTATTTGATGTATTTTTGGGCGTTTCTGTTTAAAATCCTAACCCTGCACAAAATTTCCTTCTCTGTCTTTTAGCTTTAATGTTAACACATCTCTCGAAGGTTGTTAAAGCACATTTTCTCACTATGATTACAATGAAATGTATCATTAATAGTAACAATTATATTCCATCTACACATTCTTGGCAGTGCACACTAAACGAGACATAACCCGTCTCGTCTCGAAAACTAGACGGTGGAGTATATCTATCTTACCGAAAGCAGTACGTTTCGCCAACGGTCATACCGCGCTGAATATACCGGTTCTCGTCCGATCACCGAAGTCAAGCAGCGTCGGGCCTGGTAAGTACTTGGATGGGTGACTGCCTGGGAACACCAGGTACTGTTGGCAACCTTTTTCTTTGTTTTGGTTAATAGTGACATTTTTGTAATTTGAAACCAATCAATCATCCACAGTTTCTGCAGAATCACCTCTTTTATAGCTGTAAGCATATAATATATGTAAAAAATGTATATTAGTATATATGAATATCTGGGAAGCCGATGTTTTATTTAATTTCTTATCATGCTGGGTTGCAGGGTGCTGTCGTATTACATCCGGCCGCCATAATTGCGGTGGATAGCTGTGCCTGGATCCGCCGTGTCTCTCTCCGTAGGTCCGGCGTTGGTAGTTTTCGGCGAGAATACGAGTCTGCGTTATTATTGGGTGTATATTTTGTTCAAAACCCTTTCACTGCACTAAATTTGAATCTCTATCTTGTAGCTTTAATGTTAACACATGTCTCGAAGTTTGTTAGAGCACATTTTCTCACTATGATTACAATGAATTGTATCATTATTTGTAGTTCAAAAACGTATGTTTCTTCTACACATTCTTGGCATTGCCCACGAAACGTAGGATGTCCCGACTCGTCTCGAAAGCTAGACGGTGCCCTATATGTAACTTACCGAAAGTAGTGCATACGGACATACCGCGTTAAATATACCTGTTTTCGTCCCAAAACAGAAGTCAAGCAGCGACGGATCTGGTAAGTACTTGGATGGTTGACAGCCTGGGAGCACCATTTACTGTTAGCAACGTTTTTGCTTTTTTAATGGTGATAATGACTTTTTTGTAACTTGAAGTCAATCAATCACAAACATATTTTGCAGAATCCCTTCCCGAAGAGCCGGCGTTAGTAGAGTAGTGGGCCGGGTTCAACGCCCGAAAATGAGGCTCGGTGAGGCTCGCCTTAATGGATTTCTCTCGTAAGGCATGAGCCTCATTTTCTCGCAGTGTTGCCAGCTCACCCCAAGAATATTTCACCATGTGATATTTTACAGGCGAAGCTAACCTACAAATGGGAGTTGGCAACACTGGCAACATCAATTGCGGTTTAATATTGCCAACTCACCTCAAGAATATTTCACTATGTGATATTTTACAGGCGAAGCTAACCTACAGAGTAGAGTATGTGGCCCGGTTCTGCGCCCGAAAATGGCGCTCGGTGGCGCTCGCAGTGTTGCCAGCTCCTCACTCGAAAAAATCACCAAGGTTTTTGTTTTTGGGTATAACCTAACCTCAAGCAAGGAGCTGGCAACGCTTGAGGCTTTCTCGCAGTGTTGCCAACTCACCCCAAGAATATTTCACCATGTGATATTTTACAAGCGAAGCTAACCTACAAATGGGAGTTGGCAACACTGATTAGTGGAGGTAGCCGGGTTCACCAGCATCAATTGGCGATCAGTGTTGCCAACTCACCCCAAGAATATTTCACCATGTGATATTTTACAAGCGAAGCTAACCTACGAATGGGAGTTAGCAACACTGATTAGTGTAATCAGCTCAGTTGAGCGCCATCAATTGGCGATCAGTGTTGCCAACTCACCCCAAGAATATTTCACCATATGATATTTTACAAGCAAAGATAACCTACGAATGGGAGTTGGCAACACTGACTAGTGGAGGTGCACGGGTTGAGTGCCATCAATTGATGTTGCCAGTGTTGCCAACTCACCTCAAGAATATTTCACCATGTGATATTTTACAGGCGAAGCTAACCTACAAATAGAAGTTGACAACACTGGTAACATCAATTGCGATTCAATGTTGCCAACTCACCTGAAGAATATTTCACCATGTGATATTTTACAGGCGAAGCTAACCTACAAATAGAAGTTGACAACACTGGTAACATCAATTGCGGTTCAATGTTGCCAACTTACCTGAAGAATATTTCATCATGTGATATTTTATAGGCGAAGCTAACCTACAAATGGGAGTTGGCAACACTGACTAATAGAAGTGGCCAGGGTTGCGTCCGAATCAGCAGCAGATGTCACCTAGAGCGCTGTTCCATCCGGGACTCAGCCAATCTCTGTTGTCCGAATTTGCGATAGACGTGGAGTCGGAGGGAAGAGCAGAGAGGCGCGACAGATGCACGCTTGAACTCGCTGTGACGCTGCGCTTGGCAGCCATATTCTAACTTTCACTTTGTACAGACAATATTTACTGATTAGAGGATGTAAAACTCAGTTATATTTTAATATTTTATCGATAATACTGAATGCAGAAAACATAAATAATGAAATAGCGTGTTATATTTTTAATGTGAGTAGTTAGGTGGAAATCATTGTCATGTTTGTTTGCGCCCCAGAGCGCGGTGGGTGAAGTTCGGGCTGACACCTGGCGGGAAAAGTGACAGCCGTACTACAAGGGGACATGCAGATTCGGACGACTTGGACGCGACTTCGAGTGCACGCGAGAGCAACGGGGGAGAACGGGATGGAGCGCTTGCCAATCCGGACACGGCTTTTGTAAACCTCTCTCGGGAACGATGTGCCACACACGCGCGCGCGCGCCTATCGGTAGATTATGTTTCGCGTATTTATTCGTTGCGCTGACACAGCGTGATGAGTAAATAATGCATTTTCTCATTTTTGAAGTACGAATGCACTTTATCGTAATCTTCCAAGTCCCGGGGACACTAATGTTTGTATATCGTGACTTTTGT